>NC_136698.1:17233771-17833771 GCF_947650265.1 Symphodus melops
TGTTTAAGTAGTTTTTTCTACATGTTTTGTGAAAACAATGTTGCATAAATAGTACACTTAGACAACTGAATTGAAACGGTTATTTAAGTATTAAGTAAGTATTTTACTCGTACTCGTACTTTAAACATCTTTTTACCCTCAACTTATCTTATCTCGGGACAAGGACACACAAACACGTACATAGGAGTGTGGAGGAAGGGAGTCTTTTTCGTCACAGCGCCTCCTCTTTGCCTCCGCGCCTCCCTGTGAGGAGGAGTACCCTCCTGAAGGACCCTGGCGCTCCTCGTTAGGCTGGCTGTCTGTTGATGACACTGACTTACTCTGGAGAGAGACAAGCGCACACACATAAGAATGAACACACAAAACTCTTCATGGTGCGGCAGTAAAGACGGGTGATAAAAGACACATCTGACCCAGAACCGTAAACACAGATTAATAAAAACATTGCTACTTAGTCAGCAATGTGCAAAACGCATACAACAAATAAAACATGCACACGCAGTCACTATCTTGTAAGACGTGAGTTCATGTTAAGAGGAGAAAAAAAGACACAGCAACACAGAACAGAAAACCCCATAAAAACTCACGTGATGACATTACACTCACACATTAAGAACAGCCGACGTAAGCGCAGGTCAAGTCGTAGCCATAGAAGCAGATGAGATAGCCTATACAGCTAATTAGTGTTCTCCCCTGGACACACCCGTCCTCATGTAAAATATGACTCTCATTATTGGACAATAAAGCTGTGCAGGCGTATTTTACACTACAGGCCGGCCTGCTGCTCAGCACTCGGAGGAGCCAATCAAAGCATTGTGTTGTTTTAGCGTCAGGCCATGGGCCAGAGGTTCCATGAGGGCCACTTGTCTTTCTCTGTCCCCCTGTGGGGAGGACAAGAGCAGTGAGGTTTCAACAAGCCAATGAGTCACACAGGAAGGAGCCCAGGGGGGTCGACAGGAAGGCGAGCCCCAGACAGAGGAGAGGAGGAACAACACAATGGAGCACAGTGCGGCTCAACAAATTTCCCTCTCTTCCTTCTTCTTCTCCTGACTTCCTCTCACTGTCCCTTTTCCCCTCTCTGTTTAAAATTCAAACATGTTTTACTCGTGAAGGACCCTCTGACTAATGCCGATTGATATGCATCCCTCCCCGTGCCCTCTCTCCTCCCTTTCCCAACATCGTGATGCTCGGCTAAGTTCAGCACAAATCGCAACTCAAAGGAGAAATATTTTTCTGATGTTTAACAACCAGCATTGCGTTTGGCAATTCAATTATGTTAAGGGTTTCACTGGCGATAGAGCGAGAAAGTTAAGTCAGAGGCGCTCTAAAATCATTTTAATTCAACAATAACAGCCAGAACAAAGGCTTTTCTTTAACAACCTTTCCCTCCCTATTTTCTTCCTCTTCTTTTCGTCTCTCCCCCATTTTTTTTCTATTCCAATTTCACTCTCCACCTCCCTCTAACATCCTCCCCCTTTCTCTCTGTGTTATCAGCAGTCACACTGATGAAGGCCAGCTGTCCACTGCAGCCAGTACAGTAAGGGAGTGTTCACACGGCTTTCATTAGAGCAGCAAGAGAGAATAGAATAAACCATACACGGTCATTGAATTTCAATCAGCCCATTTTCACTGCATTTATTCTCCAGGAAATTAACAGGGTCTTTTAATGACAGTGACATAAAATATGTGAGAGAACCCGTGAGGCCAGATGAGCACTTTTTTGGAGAGGATGGATTTTGTTTATTTCAAAACCTAATTACATGATTGTTTAATCGGCCTGCATTTCTGAACAGTGATGTTCACATTGAGTCAGACAGTATGCTACAGTCTCACATGCCTGGTGAACTTTTGGGCTGTGGTTAATTGTTAATGAAAAATTGAATAGAATCAATTTGAGTCAAACATCGGATGTATTTTTGTTCTTTAGTTACCCAGGTACCTAAGCAGTTTCAGATGGGGTTGCTTCTATATGACATCTTCTTAATCTGTGCTTTACAAATTCACATTTTATTAATTAATTTGAATGTTCAGATGATTAATACTTAGACTACTGAAGTTTTTTTGTGTTTTTTTTTTACATTTTACACTTCAAAGAACAACAAACGTCACACACTGTAAGTTCACACAGAGTCTTAAGATCAGGTTTAAGTTTTTCATTAAAAAGCAGTGAGGGTGATGTATACACAGTATATGCACACTGAATGCTCGTTGGATCTGTTTGGACAGCATGAGTCTGGTAACAGAGACTGCAGTGTGCACACTTCAGTGGTAAACTGAGTAACATTAAAACATATGATTAGTTAAAGGTCTGGTTTAAAGACTGTGCTTCTGTGCATGTAAGGGCACACTCCGCTCCTCCACATAAAGATTGACTTGATAAGAGCGCTCTCCCTCAGTAGTTTTTCAAAGAGTATCGACTTTAACTCCCAATTCTGTGGTAACATCTCGTTCTGCTGCTCTCTCTGACAGGATGATCAGACATCTTCATTTCTTTGGTTACGTTGAAAATCTCTCCGAAACACCTCAATGTGTGCCTAACAACATGCTTTGAGTTGTGTCACTTCACAGTAGGTATTATAAACAACTACGATAGAAGACAGATCTGTGCACTACATTGCATCTACTTATCCGACATAAACATTCTTTTATTTATATTCAAGGGCACGCTGCAGCACTCTCAGCACTTCAACCTAGCACGTCCCTGGACCCCTCTAACATTCAATGCAAAAAAAAAAAAAAGTAGTTTTTTGGAGTTTTTCTTGGTATTTATGTCTGAAGAAAAAGTGTGGTGTTGCATCTAAATGATTAGATTATCATCTCATTCAGTCTCATTCATGAAATGACCATTCAAATCCTCTTCTAAACTTTCATTTTCCAGATTGTATTTCTTTGCCTTTGGTTTTGAGAACTATATAACAGTCAGTTGTTCATTTATTTTTGTGTTGTGATGAAGTTGTTTGGCTATTTAAAAGAAAGCACTGACATAGATCTGATGCACCCTTTCTGTGATGGCACATGTGCAAGTTTATACTAACATTTACAAAAGATACAAAAGAGAGATTCTGATGGGAATTATACTTTCAAACACTTATCACAGGTCAGCTGGAAGCTATTTGGAGCTTTTTTCCCCCACATCAGACATAAACAGGTATTCTGTTGCTGAATATGTACAGCATCAACTGGATGCATTGTACAGTCAAGTTAATACTGTAATCAAGTTTATTCACACACTCACTGTTAAGTTTTGGGCAGTAAGCAATTGCAGTGAGTTTTAATCCTTTACTTTTTCTGTGAGTAAATTATAACAAACATTTGTGGCGCTGATAAACAAACACTTGCTTGTTCATCCATTCAGTCGATTTGTCCTCTCCTGCAGATAGCAGAGAAACCCTGTGAGCTGGGATGGTTGGTGTGATGGAGAAAAACCTTGAGAAGCTCAAGGTTGATAGCGCTGAGCGGCTATTGTGCCCGTGTGGAGCTGTGCTACTGCTGGCTGAGCTCCAGCAATACACAACTCTTTTTTTATAGAAGCCACTTTACAGTGCGTCTCCATTTCCATCCGTTTATCACTGTCACACACCCACACAAACAAACACACACAGACACACAGACACACACGCACACGCACACACACACACACACACACACACACACACACACACACACACACACACACACACACACACACACAAGACATAGTGAACACACTACACAGCTACTCACCCTGCTGGGTGCTCCCTCTGGGATGGGGCAGAGCACAGTAAGGAGAGAGAGCAGAGTAAAGAAAGGAAATTAGAGGGTGGAAGAGAGGGAATAAAGGGGAAAAAAGAGAGTTTGACGTCAGTCCTGATAATAATAATAACAAGTCTCCCCAGTCGGCCAAGGTTAGGCTGAACTACAACTGTTCCTCTCTAATAGAGATACAGACCTGCTATTGTGCCTGATCCCAGACTCCTCTCTGTCTCTGTTCTCCACCAGACAAAGCTTGCTCTCTTCCCCTGCTGCCTCTTTCAAAGCTCACTATCTTTACACTCATTCTTTCTCTCATTTGTAAGAACAGAAACACACACACACACACACACACACACACACACACACACACACACACACACACACACACACACACACACACACACAGATGCAGACATCCATACACTCATGAGCAAAATGATCCCTCTATCTCTCCCCCCTCTCTCCTCCCTCTCTCCTCTGATGTTCCTTCTCTTTCCTGTCTTTCTAGCTCTGGCCTTATTCATGAGAAAGTCTCTCTTGGCTTCTTGCCTGATACAGAGAGAAAAGATAAGATATTGTATCGGGGTGAATGAGAGTTCGCAGGGAGAAAATGTTTCGCCTGCATTTACACAAGTGGCTTTAATACATCTGTCCATATTATGACAGCAATCTTAACAAGAAAGTTCAGATTCAGTCCAAAAGGTGACTTGCTTTGGCAGTTACGCAAAAGCAGCCTGTCACAAAAGATGTATACTATTGCTGTGCATTTTATCTTCTCAGTAATGATATCATTTTTTCTTATTCTGCAGCTGTCGTCACAGTTCCAGAGCTGTGCCTTATCTAGTCTGAAACTAACTGAAATAAACACTGCATGCATACATGAACATACACAAGATCTTTTTTAAGAAAAAGATCATTCTTGCTTGCATGATGTCTGTCTTTTCAGGCTCATATGGCCTCGTGGATGAGCCCCATGTAAGGAGGCCACAGTCCTTCAAGTGGGCGGCCCAGGTTCAAGTCTGAACTGTGCTCCTTTCCTGCATTTCATTCCCCTCTCCCTCTCTCTCTCTCTCTCTCTCTCTCTCTGATTTTCTCCTCTACCCACTTTCCCTTTCGAGCCATTCTCCAAACTCTGACCTTTATCACAAGTTAATACAATGCACAATTGATACAATGCTTTTCCACATCCAAAACTTTTCTTTTCCATTTCAAAAGTTTGAGCTCCATTTAGAGTTTGCTGTTAATGCCACAGTGTTTCTACGATATAGGAAACTGAAACTGTGCCTCTGCTTTCTTTTTGGTTAACAACAGCAAGCTGATAATACAGGTCTAAAAACACTGACCTTGCTTCATCAGAGGAACAGTTTCACTTTTTTGTGTCTGATTTAATTTGTGATTGTGAAAATGTCAAAAAAAAAATTATAAACAAGGGGAAACAATGCCTTTTATTGTTTACCTCTGAGATGTTCGGGATCAAGGTGGTTTCTCTCATCTTTTGAGGCCAGGTGAGCTGAGACCCCCAGGGCTCCGGTCAGGGCAAGGAGCCCTGAGCCGCCCGCACCCAGAGACAGGCCTGATGGGTGAGGCGTGAGGGGGATGCCGGGGGCATGGTGAGACAGGTGCTGGAGCTGCTGCTGCTGTGGCCACAGGGAAAGAAGGGAGCCGGGAGAGGGAGAGAGAGAGAGAGAGAGAGAGAGAGAGAGAGAGAGAGAGAGAGAGAGAGAGAGAGAGAGAGAGAGAGAGAGAGAGAGGGAGGGAGGGGTTGGTGTCATACAAGGGGTTTGGTTGGTTAGAAAAAACAGGGTTGAGAAAATAGAGATAGAAAAAAGGAGGTGGGAGAAGGTGACAAAGGAGAAATTAGAAGGAAAAAGTAGGAAGAGGAAGTGGGGGTGGCGTGTTTGGAAAGGAGATGTGTGATAGCAAGGAGAAAGGGAGGAAGTGAAATCAAATCAAATCCACACAGGCAGCTCAACAGACAGGGAGGGAAATAAGATGAGGGGAGATAGGATGTTAAAGAGATTAGTGGATTAAGAGGTGAAAAGATGGACACCAAGGACGAGCATGAGGAAAAAGAAGGGAAGAAGGTAATGAAATGCTCATGATGCACAGGGACATGGAGATGCAAACAGAGACGAGGGAAAAAAGGAAAGAATGAGAAGAATGGGATTTAATATGAAGGAGAAGCGGGGTGAGGAAGACAGAAAGAGGCCAAGGAAAAAGCACAAAGAGTAGGAGAAAATGATGGGGAGGAACAGAGGGAAGTCATGGTGGAAGCAGTGAAAAGTGAAGGAGAATTAAACAAGCAGGAGGGAGAAGAAAGGGAGAGACAGTAAATGAGCACATGAAGAGAGAGGGAGGATGTGCAGCGTAGAGAGAAAGAGATAATACAAAGTAAAAAAAAAAAAAAAAGAAAGGAGGAGGAGAAATGAGGACAGGGCCAGTAAGCGTGCGCGCAGAGAGAGCGAGAGAGAGAGAGAGAGAGAGAGAGAGAGAGAGAGAAGAGAGAGAGAGAGAGAGAGAGAGAGAGAGAGAGAGAGAGAGACGTGAACAAATCCAGAAGGAAAAAGAGCAGAAAGACAAAGAGGAGACCGGAAACAGAGGATGATGGGGGATATAAAGAGAGAGAGGAGCAAAAGAGCAACTAGAGATAAAAAAGAAAGGCTATTATCCTGAAGGGAGCTTTATGATGTGTTTTTTTTTATGTGTTGTTTTGTCAGGCTGGTGTGTTTGGACACACATATACGCACACAATCACACACCTTAGAGACAGCAGTGTTTGTAGTGCTGTGCAGAACAAAGGACTCTAAGTAGACAGTAATGTGATCAGTGCTCTGACAAGCTCTGGAAAGCCCCATCTACTACAGCACTCAGGAACCACGTTGATGTGTGTGTGAGATTGTGTACATACAAGCACATACAAGTGCAGGCAAGAAGATCCTGCTCTAAGTCAGGCGATCATACATCATTAAATGTAGGTGTAGGGTATTTTCAGTTTATAGCATGTGAGCATGACCGCTCTAGAGAGAAAGTTTGTATTTTATTTGTAAAATACAATTAAATGGGGCTTTGTAAATATCTGTGTTTGCGAGATGAATAAAGGATTATCTTATCTCATCATATTTGTTTTGACATTTTTGTGTGTCACACTGTACTGCAGCTACACTTTTTTGTTTATGTGAAAAGTGTGTTGTCCTAAAGGCTTTGACCATTTATTACTGAGTTTTACTAAATAATACACATCCTAGTTTTGAGAGTAAATCGACGTTGCTCTAAAACTCCATCTGACAAGATTAGCAACAGCTTCGAAAAGGATTTTGTTACTCTTCAACATCTTTCAGATGACAAATTTTATGTAGGAGATTGAGCTAAAGCGTCCATGTTTAAAAATGTCTCTTATAGTCACTTATCTAAACTAGCAGTAGGTGGCTTTATAAATGACTGCTCCACAGCTATTACTGGCAGGAAGGTCTATCGTGACATCTTGATTTATGCAAATGCATCCTTAAAATTGGGAACAATTATCAAACAGGAACACTGCCACTACTTATTAATCATGCGTTATATAAAAGAGGCTGACTCTGCACAAGGGAAGAGATGCTGATGAACATCTGTTTGTAACAGGTTGGCTCTCTTCATGAAAAATATAATGTTAAAAAACACAAGAAGTATAGTCATTCAGGGTCTAGAAAAAAGATAAAGCTTGAAAATATGCATAGGCTGTGCCCAGCATAAGCTTGTAAAATAATACCTGGCCCCTATTGCAGGATTCTTTGTATCTACATACTACATTACATTACTCATTTAAAGACCAGCGACAAGCTGTTTAATTAGTGGACTCATCAAACCATTACGTGTGTGTGTACGTGTTTGTGTTTGTGCTGTCAGGATGAATAGAGGTGACTCACCCCGATAATGGCGTTCAGTTCAGCCATGGTGACTTGCTTAGCCCTCTCCACTGCTTGGACCACTTGTTGCTGTGCTACACACACACACACACACACACACACACACACACACACACACACACACACACACACACACACACACACACACACACACACACACACACACACACACACACACACACACACACACACACACACACACACACACACACACACACAAGTATTATAACAAACAGTTACACATTCACAGACAGGAAGTAGGGAATACAGCATATAAACTCTTTTTGTATAATACGGCGTAAAATTCACACAACTAACACACTGACATCAGTCACACAAACAGAAACACACACACACACACACACACACACACACACACACACACACACACACACACACACACACACACACACACTGGTGCAGACAGCCACACACAGTAAAATCCCCTCTTCTATTTGCACAAAATCCCAATGTTATCAGTCATACAAACACAAATAGGAATCGGTGCTATGATGCTCACAGACAAACTGTCCCATAGATACACATAAACACACACACACACACACACACACACACACACACACACAAGCGCACAGTGTCAATATTGATCAGACTGACAGAGCTGTGACCATTCTGTCTCCAGGGAAGAAGCTCGTCAGAGCCGACACCTAACACCGATCTACACACACAGAATAACCAGTGCACAACGTACTGAACACATACATACACAACTTTTCCAAATATGAATGTATACTTTAACAACCCTCCTTTCCTGCTTTTTAAGGTTGAATTGAGCAGAGATTCTGTAAATCATGTTGCTAAATGAAATGAAAAATTTAAAGCAGGCGCAGTAAATAAAACATAAATGGTTCTGGTCAGTTATCGTTCTTCAATTAAATCCTTTATAGGAGAAGGTTTAATATTAGGCCATCTTGATTTTGTATAGGTAACAAACCATGGGAGCCCATATGAGGTATATACAGAGCAGCACCGTGGGACAGGACATTTTAAATCACAGAGAAACCAGCTGATCTTTAGCTGACATGGCTGTCCTTAAAGAAGAAAAACATGTTTTTCACTTCACCAGTGAACTATAAAGATAACATTTTTTGTGTGAAAAATGCTGAGTATATATAAGCTTAAGGTCTTTGCCATTATCGTAGCGTAACTTTTTAAAACAGATTTCACTGCAACAAATGATGTCGCTCTGCTTCATTTGCACATCACTCTATTATTAGAAATTGTTTTAAATACTAGTAAGTGCAAATGAATGAATGAACAACACACAGGATGTTGCTCTCATCAGCCCAAAGTACCCAAAAAGGTTGAACCCATATCCAACAATAACCTGCCTGAAAATGTTGGCTTTGATCTTTTTTCACTAAATGATGAGTCAGATTGTGTTTTTAGTGAGGATGCATTTTCCCAAAAGGGATGTGTTAAGACAACAATGTTTATTTCTGTTTTTTTAAACAGAAAGGATGATCACTCATGCAGCTTGCAATAATTGGGATGAAACGACCAAAGAGGCAATTGACAACTCTATGGTATTTTATGACGCAGAAGTCTAAATTAACAATATTTTTGCCACTATAAAAATATGAAAAGCAGGGCTTTTTTTAATATCTGCCTCTGGAGTGTTCTACAACACTGTAATAGAAATACAAGTAGTGTGGGAACACAGCTACAGTACGAGAATAAGCAATGCTTCAACATTTTAATTTATCAGATAAAAATGCAGCAATATTATCTTTGAAATATATAAAATGTTAAACTTGTATATTACAGAATCATATACTGTATATACAAGTATATCTTTATTTATAATGCAAAGAAAAGAGGATATGAGAAGGGGGAGGTGAAGAATTGTCTCCTTTTTTGTGTGTATATTTGGAGTAAGTGTGTCTGGCAGCAGTGACACTCACCTCTTGAGAGAGGAAAGGGATGATCTGAGCGCAGATGGCACTGAGACGCTTGACAATCTCCGCCTGGGAAGCAAAAAAGAAAAAAGAAAAAGAAAGAGAAGTCAGAGACAGAAGGAGAGAGGAAGAATATATGATCATTTCCTGTGCTGTAAGATAGTAAGAGCACCTTATGATGCACCTTTACAGCACATTAAGCCTGTGTTGCATTATAACATCTTTCTAATGAGCAGGGAGGTCTGTCAGTGACACTTCTCGAGACAGAGAAAAGAGATATGGAACATGGAGCCAGCTTTAGAGCATGTGGTCTTTTAGCACCATCAGGCTCTGATTTACTGAAGCTCAGCATCACACACTCATACCTTCCTTAGTTTCTCTCTCTCTCTCTCTCTCTCTCTCTTTCATACACACACACACACACACACACACACACACACACACACACACACACACACACACACACACACACACACAGGCAAAAGAAACCCACATAACAAAGTATTACACATCATTACCGTTACATTTGTCCATTTCCTAAAACTCGTACAAATGCCCTTCCAACCCACACACACGTATGAACACATGTCAACAATTTAGAACCACATCTGCAGAAAACTGCCGCCTGTACACGCAATGCAAGTGTACACATAAAACCATATGCACACACTCTCTCTCTGTGACAAACGTACACAAACACACAAACGTACACACACACACACACACACACACTGAACCCTTTGCAGTGTGTCTAATTCTATCTGTCTGAGTGCCCTCAGCCTCATTTTGTTCTCTTCTTCACTCAGCCGTTCTCCCTTTTTCTACAACAGCTCTCACACTGAGCCATTATTACCCTATTCATCCTCTTCCTCCCTTCGCTCTCCCCGTCTCTCTCTCACTCTCTCCCTCTCTTATCCCTGGCTTTCTTTGTCTAATTTTCTCCCATCTTTCTATTTTCCCCTACCCCATTTCCTTTCTCCCCATTTTAATGTATCCCCCCCTCTCTTCTCTCTGTTCCCTTTTTCTCTTCCTTTTACATCACTCGCTCTCTTCTGATTTGTCTTTGCTACTTTGCAGCCACACATTAGCGCAGCCATACAACATTAGCACACTTCATTTTCATTCTCTCTTCCAATTTAGCTTCCTCTCTTACGAACGCACATTTCCTGGCTCTTGAAGATACTAAAGAAGGAGAGAGAAAGACTTCAAGAAGGGTGATGGAGGGCAGTGCAATGACTGACGGGGTTATATGCACCATCATGCAAAGGCTCATGCACAGAGACAAACAAACACTCACCCACGCATGCAGCTAGCCTGTCAGTTACAGCCGGTCTCATCATGACTTAATAAACTGGCTATCACCAGACACAGCTCAGCACAACAAGAGACTTATCACATAAGGAATGTGTGAATGTTCCCTCATATGTGTGTGCCACGGTTCCCACAGCAGCCGGGGTGTTAGGAAAAATGTATTTAATAAGGGCGGAAATAAAAATTGATTATGTAAAATGCCAATAGGAGCAGATGGCTGGAGTAGATCCTGAAGTATGTACTCATTCAAAAACAGACTTTGAATCCATGGATCCAGAACCGTTTTGAATCAAAAATAGATTCTGAATCGAATCGTTACCCCAAGAATCGAAATCAAATCGTGAGGCATCCAAAGTATTTAATACTAGGGATTCCCAGCCCTCATATTAAATACTTACATGTCCCATAAAATAACTTAAAAAAACTTTTCAGCAACAAACTGTTAGTGTCTGTCATCAAATTAAAACAATATTTGCCAATTAATAGCTGGCACCAACAGGTAAGGGGGGTTCAAACATTATTCTCCCTGCATTCTGATCATTTATATACACCAATGTATATCATCGTTAGGAACTAGTTTTGTGTTGGTGTGCGGTGTTTGTTGTCTCCCTGCCTGCACTGTGGAAAGACAAGACAATCTGAGGGTGTTCTACCTGACGCTGCTGCACAGGTGTGACAGCGAAAGAAGGCAGCAGAATATAAGCCACAGTGAGGAATACTTTGAGGATATCAAGGCTGACCCTGTCCTTTCTGCCATCTCGCTTGCTTAGCAGTTCAGCTAGAATGTGTAGCTCAGCCTGAGCTGCACATGTGCACTGACACAACCCTCGCATTCAAACTGGTGTCAGCGATTCTCTCTCTCTCTGAGCAAGGAAAGGACAGCAAACGCATTTCAAAGTCAATGATTGCGTATTTGAACTAAAAACGGATTACTGGAATTGCAGAAATAATGGGTTATGTAACGGAGTACAAAAAAGTATCCTGAGTACACCAACATGTTTGTTAGCCTTCAGGGTTATTTCACTACATCTTAAACAAGATATTAACCTACTATGGAGCTGCGAGGCTGGTTGTTTAGTCTTAGTGAACGTGGCTCAACACGCATCTGCAAATCACTGACAGAGTTAGAACCACAGAAACAGTATATGGCTTTAATTTGTACCATGCTACATAATTCTTAATCATCAACTTCTGCAACACATCCAACAAACTCCATGGTCTTGCTGAAAGGCAGCGAATCGGGTTATGATTATAAGAAGCCAATCAGCAGATAGGTCGACAATAAAAGGGAAAGTGAGTCTGGATGAAGCAGAGTGAGCAGAGCCAAGTGTCAGAAACAACACAGCACAGTATCTCTCCGCAGCCCTGCCAAAGCCCAGCCACCGGGGAGTACACTGTCAGAGAGCAGCTGGATGGAGGGATGAATGGATGGATAGATCCAAAGAAAGAAAGAGGGCTGGTCAATAAACACCTGAGGGCAGATGAGCAGCCAACTGGCATGTGGACAGAGAGAGACAGATAAAGAGAGGTTCTAAGTGAGGTAGGGATACAAGAAGAGTTGGGGGAAAAAGGGAAAGAACCATGGACCTTTCAATAGGAAGAGTCCAAATGTCCATTACTGTTTTTACAAAAACAGACACACAGAAGAAGGAAGAAGAAGAAGGAAGAGGAAGAGGAGGAAGAAGAAGAGGAAGAAGAAGAAGAGGAGGAGGAAGAAGAAGAAGAAGAAGAAGAAGAAGAAGAAGAAGAAGAAGAAGAAGAAGAAGAAGAAGAAGAAGAAGAAGAAGAAGAAGAAGAAGAAGAAGAAGAAGAAGAAGAAGAAGAAGAAGAAGAAGAAGAAGAAGAAGAAGAAGAAGAAGAAGAAGAAGAAGAAGAAGAAGAAGAAGAAGAAGAAGAAGAAGAAGAAGAAGAAGAAGAAGAAGAAGAAGAAGAAGAAGAAGAAGAAGAAGAAGAAGAAGAAGAAGAAGAAGAAGAAGAAGAAGAAGAAGAAGAAGAAGAAGAGGAGGAGGAGGAGGAGGAGGAGGAGGACAGTATGTTCTGTGAGAGATATTAGCCTGTCAGTGCTTAAGGGACACACACACACATACATACACACGCACGCACGCACGCACACACACACACACACACACACGCACACGCACACACACACACACACAGACACACACTGGCAGCATTCTCAGACTTGTCATCTTGTCAGATCACTGACAGAATGACAATCACAACCAGTAAAATGTGTATATAATCCTTGCGCCTTGTTCCTGTGTCACGATACAACCACATAATGAACCTGAAGTTTAAAAGGTAACACACATGCTACATACACACACACTTTAGACTTTAAGCATGAGTTAGTTTGGAGTAGAACTCTATAAGACCTCTACTTACAGCAAACACATATTTGATTGTTTGTTTTTAAAGGGGCAGCGCATAATTTAATGTAATTGCACCAGAGTCAGCTCATAGCTGATAGCATCTGTTGTCTTGTGGCAGCTCGACCAAGATTACAAAACAAGTGAAAGATCTAAAACAACAGAATATGTAAAAAGTCACTTTACATTACAAGTCATAAAATAACAGTTTTCTATGTTGACTGTGTTTCTTGGATGGTCTCATCGTATCAATTCTACCAACAAACAAATAAAACAAGAAAAATATAAAAGCAAAGCCCAGTAACACCACGCTCAAATCAGCACTTACAAACACAGAAAGCAAACTGTGTTGATTAATTTCTCTTGATCACTGAGAGACAAGAATCAACAGGGAGCACAATCATGACCAGCGCAGAAATCTCTGCAACTTGGCAAAGGTAGAGAGTCAAGCAGAGCAGATTTTTCTGGCAAACTCGTTTAAGCTTTTTGTTTATTTGAATTCCAAAACGTGTATTAATCAGTCTGTTTGTATGAACTATAAATAACTATAGTTTAATACGTGTAATATGTCTCTACATCTCATCATGTGAAAGTCCTTTCAGAGAAGAAATGCAACAAAGAAGCAAAGTGGTCACTCAGGATAAGACTCAGTGTCCACTGATCGCTATCAAAAATGTTACTCTGTGTGTGTGTGTGTGTGTGTGTGTGTGTGTGTGTGTGTGTGTGTGTGTGTGTGTGTGTGTGCGCGCGTGTCTGTAAATGGAGTGCCATGTGTTGTAAAAGTACATAGAGACTGCATAATTTATTCATAACTTGAATCATTACATTAAATGAGCTAAACCCTGGAAAACAAGATGAGTCATCTCAAAGTCAATACAATAAGTTCATTTATAAGAAGTTACAAAAATATATATATTAACCCGTCGTATAGTGTGGGCCTTCAGAAACAGAAACTGTTCAGCTGTTCAACCTCTGTTTTAAACCAGGATATAAACACGTTTATTTCTACTGTCAAAACAGGCATTTTAACATGGGACATTCAGAGCTTTTAGAGCTCGCCTCAAAGTGGATACTGAAGGAACAGCAGTATTTTGCACTTGGCTTTTGCAATGGCTTCGTTTTTCAACGTCAGAAATTCCCATTTGAATGACACAACGACAAAACACCAGCACAGTGAAGTTTTCTGTGACAGAAATCAGAAATTGTTTTTGCAAAACTCAGATTCCAAATAACACCTATATGTTAGTGGAGCTGCAGTCCAAACAAGTATCAGTTTAAAAAAAAAAAACTTTAATTAGGGTTTTTTTTAGTGCATAATTTAAAATGCTGAGAAATATTTAACAGATCATGGACATATTAACATACCATGTAAAGGTCATACTTGATGTCACAGCAATCAACTCTTCCTTGATCCAGGATTTTTACACACATAAAATCAGGAAGAAATCAATCAGTTCTACTCAACACTCAGCTCAAAACTAAGAATGCACAGCATGACTTTCTCCGTTGTAATTCCCAATCTTTCTTGCCAGGAAAAAAACCCCCTCATTCTCCTGTTTTTACTTTGCAATAGGTATTGCTATTACTCCTGCTCACTCTCCACCCACATGTTTAACCCACAGCACAAATGTAACACGCTCCCGCCTGCTGTGGGAAGGCTGTCAAAAGGCATTCTAGGAAATGTAGTAAATGACTAAGTGAAGGAGAAAGAGATGAGACAGGTGGGTAGATGGGGTGGTGGGCACACTGCAAGAGGAAAACAATAACACTCACACATAATAAGGCAGCACAGACTTGATGGTGTAACAGTGTATCTGTGTGAGGAAATGTTCTTTAGATAATGAGCCGGCGTCTGACTGTTCTGACAAAGACAAAGCTTGTTTTAGAAGGAGGGGGTTCTATCGCAGGAACATCTGCCCCCTGGCACTTTTCTTTCAAATACTTGAGATGACAAGGCGTGCAGCGTTGTGTTACTGTAGCACACCCACAGGCTGGTATTTTAAGAGGGAGAAAGTAATACATGGCGGTTTTTCTATGCCTTCATATCAAGCTGTGAAATGAAAAAAAAAAATCATTTTTTAAAGTAGAACTGACAGAGACTGCGCTCATATTCATCATTATACACCTTCACTCATGACACTAGAGTGATTTTGAAGTAGAACAGAAAGGAGAGCAAACCTTTACTGTGAAAGATCAACACTGTATTTGGTCTCCCAGCATGCCGGGCAAGCAACAGTGGCCGCGTTCATCTTGCCAAAAAAGCTTGGTGAATTTGAATGTGACGAGCGTGGGTTGGGGGTTGGCACTTGCGGAGAGAGACAGTGCCCAGTGTGCCCGCGCGCTGCCAGCTGTGCAAGGCTCTGAGTCCCACTACGGCTGAGCTGCGGCCAGCAGCCAGCCTTTAGGGGGGAAGGGGGGCTGTGTGTGTGTGTGTGTGTGTGTGTGTGTGTGGATTGACACCCCACTCCTCTTCTCGATATAATTAACGTCAACAAAAATCTTTGCTGTCTTATTCCTGTCCTTTTCACCTTTACAGCCTTGATGCTGATTTCAAATCCTTTTCAGTTGTAGCAGACAGGTGGTAGTGTTTTGTTCCCTTTAACCCCTTACATCTGTCAAACAAAGAGAATTCAGATTCAGGAGGGTCTTTGTGCAGCATATTGTGAACATGCTACGGATTATTGTGGACAAAAACCATAAAGTATGTGAGAATGCCTCATGCTCTGTGCACAGCTGGAAAATCCCCTCATTTATTTTCAAGTGGCGGATGTGTACATATCACACACACACAAACACAATCATGGAGCTTATCTCTGTCCTCTGCTTTCTAATTGGACCACTCGCCCCTTTGTGAACAGTTTGAGGTAAATATTAGTAGCCACTGACGTACTAATCAAACATTGATTGGGTTTTGCAGGCACAGAGCTGTCAGTGAAAACAGCCTTTCTTCCTCTCCTTCATCACCCCCTCCCCATGTCTTTCTTTCCTCTCTCTCGTTCTTTCTCACTCGCTCTCTCTCTCTCTCTCTCTCTCCAAGCAATCAGCCTTTTCTCTCTCTATTCTGCGAGCTCATTTTTTTCACTTCTACAGTATCGCTCTCTCACTCTGTGTCCCCTCACTGCAAAATTGGCCGTGCTCTTTCGCTCTCTCTCTCTCTGCCCTCCTTCTCATTCTCTTTGATTTCTTCCTCCTTTTTGCTCTATCTCTCTGCCCTTCTTCTCTCTCTCTCTTTTCTTTACTTGCTCTGTCTTGTTTTGCTCTTCGCCCTCTCTCTCTCTCTCTCTCTCTCTCTCTCTCTCTCCTCTGGGCAGTGTGCCAACTCCTCTTCCCTGGCGCTGAGCCAACTCCTCTCCTCCTCCTCGCCTCCTTTTTCCCTCCCTCCCTCCCTCCCCCTTGCCTCTGATTGATGGCCCCTCTATTCTGGAAGGAGAGGAAGGGAAACAGAGAAACAGAGAAAGAGAGAGGAAAAGCAGCAAAGCACACACAAACATTGAAAAACGCACACATACAAAAACAGTAGAAGGCACACACGCATGTGCACAGATGCACTCTGAGAATTGAGCGCACACACACATACACACAAAAGCAACAAGGGCACACAGAAAAGCAATGCAAACAGAGCAGAGGAGAGCACACATACAAAGAGGTGTGTGCAGAGCAAGCAGAGCCTAGCAGCATGAGACCAACGAGCACACACATACTTCCTAAAATACACACACACACACACACACACACACACACACACACACACACACACACACACACACACACACACACACACACACACACACACACACACACACACACACAGACGAACAAACCCAAACACTTACACAGAGACTCAGATTCAACCTTCAGAGCAGTAACAATACAAGATAGGTGGCAGAAACATTTAGAATGAAAAATATGGACAGGCAGATCACTTCTACTGCACAAACACAAACACACACACTCTAACACACAAACACACTTTGGTGGATATCAAATACAGTCATTAACAAACACACACACACACACACACACACACACACACACACACACACACACACACACACACACACACACACACACACACACACCTACACACACACACATAAACACACAGGTAATCTTCCAGGGCATGGGACTGTTAGACACACAATATGTGGTTCACAGGGTTAGGGTTAGTCATATTCACATTGTGCCAGCTTACATTGACTTGAAACAGAAATAAATAAAATATAAATAAGCATAAAGCTTCTGATTGAAACAAAAGCCAGAGAGGTAACGCTGTTTACACAGTATGCATGCATGCAAAGGTGGGTTTTTTTCACTCCCCTCTTCCCCCATACCAACTTATAAATGTTTTTGTTACTCCAGTTACAGCTCCTCATATTGTCTTAAACACTGCAGGTGGTGCTGGAAGAACATACACCTATAAGTCTGGGTAAATAGAGGTGAAATGCAGACAAGTTTTAAGATTAAAAAGCTGAAGAAATAAACAATCTTGATTCAGAATTCCAAAAAGTCAAAGTAAAGAGACGAGGAGGCACAGCAGTTAGCATTATTAAGCAGATAAATGCCGATAAGTGGCACTTCCAGCATTACAGTTTAAAATGGGGACATTAAAGCCAATACATGCTGGTTTACCTTTATATTTATTTTGCAATACAAACTCAATCAACTCACTCTTGCAGGTTAAATGAGTTTAAGATTTCTGTGCGTCACACAAACTTTGTGTTTCAGGGGACTTAACAGGACACACCTTTCTTTTATGTATTTGGTCTCCCAGCATCCCAGATTATGTCCTCTTCAGAGATCTTTACTGAATTCAACAGCTGACTTGAACACTCATGTTGCCAACCTCAGTTGCCTCGCTGCACAGGTGGTACAATCTGTGGTAACACTGAGCCGCCCCTCATCCACGGTCACCCACTATTTTTTAACATGACATTTCATTTGCCTCCACTGTTAGAAACATGACCTGCATGTAATGGCCTTGCCTGTAGTTGCAGTTGTTAGCATGATAATTACCCTTAAATCCAATTGATGAAATGTAGTTTCAACTGGTCGCACAAGCCTTGATGCACGGTGAACTCAAAGATAAAGCCTTTAAAGCCATGCCAGGAGATCTGTGAGGCTGCACTCTGGGAAAGCGGTGAAGTTCAGCTTGAGGGCAAGCTCACAGAGACAGGGTTAACATGCTAATGTGTAGCATCTATAAACTTCATAAATATGTGTGTTAGCATGTTTAAATTTAACACTAGCTATCGGAATCACTGCCAAGAAGGAAATATTTGTATCTGAGCATGTCCATCTGTGAGGATACATTTCTCAACAGATTTTGTGACAATGCTTTAAAAAGCTGTCCAGTCTTATCACTCAAATGTCAACCAGAATTTATTAGAGGCCCCTAAATCATAAGCGCCGAATAAAATAATCTATGCAACTACATTGTGTGATAAAACTTTTGTGAACATCTACCTGAGATACGTATGTCAGAGATCAGGTGAAACTGTCCAGAGAGAAGCAGGGAAAGTATCAAAGATATCTGTACAAAATCACAGCTCATTCAGTAAGAGCTGAAGGGATCGTATCCAACCATCCTTTACTCTCTTCATTTCAGCTGTAAATGCTTTTACGACATTTAACAATGAAATTAAATATGAAGCACAATAATCTGAAGACATGTTCGACATGAGGTTATGCAGTCTTTTTTTTTAAAGAAATAAATAGATTTCACTTGGGATGTGCAGCAGTCACACTTGGAAAAAAAAAAAGCCACAACGGGAGCAGCTGCTGGGTGAATAGCACATTTTTTCAAATTCAAGCACCGGTCACAGAATATGGTCAGACATGCAGCTGCTATCACATACATTTGAAAGCATTATGTTCACATATCTGATCTACACACACACACACACACACACACACACACACACACACACACACACACACACACACACACACACACACACACACACACACACACACACACACACACACACACACACACACACACACACACACACACAGATAACCCAATACAGCCTTTGTATCTTCTCAGAGTTCCACTGCTGGAGTGACAAAGCCATTACGCTAAAAGGCTTGTTTCCCTGGGAATTTAATCACTCGTTTTCTCTCTCACCTCGTCCTTTCTCTCTCTCTTTTTCCAGGTTTTTTCCTCCTCCCAGCCTATTTTCTATCATTCCTAAAGGCCTGTACAACACTCTTCCCCACTCTCTATGCCTCATTATTCACAAATGAGCTGTGCTACACGTGTACACACATGCATTCACACACAGTTTAGCAGGGATAGACTTCAAAGCTGTACACAAACACATTCACATGGAACAACGCATACAAAGAGGGACTGCATACAGCAATGATCAGAGAGAGGGCAACACATACCATAATTCATTCAGTACACATATTAGGCTGACTCGATCTAATTCAACCCTTAAAATAAAATCAGTTAAAAAAAATCAAAATCTGAACTGTGGGATGTACTGACAGGGCTTTGGGAATAACAAAGAGAAAAAAAAATACAATGTAGTGAGGAAGAAAGAGTGAGATGTAGAAAGTAAAAAGAGGAAATAGAGAAAAGCACAATCCTATTAGGAGCCAAAGCTGTGAGTTGAAAATGAAGGCAGGTCTCACTTGCTCTCTCTTTCCCTCACGTTTTTTTTCTTTGCTTGTTCACTCCCAAATGAAATAAGGATTCAGGTCACAACTTCAGCCAAATATACCGACGCACGCACGCTCACACATTTGCCCAAACGCATGCATAAAAAGGCATAAAAAAGGCGAGACAGTTTTGGCTAATTAAGCAGGAGGATAAGCACATGCACACACAGACTTTTTTAGACAACACAAACAGATAAACATTCTCTCATGTGATCGCCCTCTGCTGCTTGTTTGTTCTCTGTGTAGAGCTTCCTCACTCCCTGATTCTGTTTTATTTATTTTCTCAGTTCGTTTCTTCACTCTGTCTTTTATCCCTTCATTTTCAGCTTCTTCCACTGATGTGCTTGAAATGTTTGACGGCAGAAATCAACAACATTTATATGCAATCAAGCATCAAATAGTTCAAAAAGGAAAAGACTGGGCTATACCCACTCTTTTGGGTCACACACACACACACACACACACACACACACACACACACACACACACACACACACACACACACACACATACACACACACACACACACACACACACACACACACACACACACACACACACACACACACACACACACACACACACACACACACACACACACTCCTACAGCCTCAGCTTGCACATGTGTGCTGGTGAAATGAAAAGAGGGAGCAGGAAGGAAGGACAGCCAGCTGCTTCATCTGTCCTCAGGAGTCCACAGGGGAAACAGTCTGGCTGCCGAGCATCCTGACTATCAAACATGGCTTCCTATAATATCCTGCCTGTTCTGTGAACCACAGCGTCTCTGTATCCAGCAATGTAATACAGTATGTGGAGTCTATATATATATATGCTAACATGAACCAGTCATTCATACGACAGTGTTCTTTGGAAAGGAGAGGGAAAGTGTAAGCTGTAGCCGACTATTATCACTCATTATGTGAGCAGCAGCATATTCAAAGAGCTGTGTTGGTGAGTGATGTTTCCGAGGAGTTCATTTTAAGTCTTTGAACTTATTAACCCGAATGAAAGAGATAAACAAGAAGTGAAAAGTCCACTTTCAGATCACACTGACAGCAGTAATGGCGATGGGATGCTCTCTTTACCTCTGAGTGCTGGCCTGTTCAATTGTTATGAAGGTTATTTTTAAATTAAATATTTAACAATGAAATGTGAGGGTATGTTAGTTCTGGACTTTTAACTTTGAACTCACATATTTCATTTTTCTGATATCTACAAATCTGAGGATTTAGTCATTATCAAAATATTCTAGTTGACGATATCAGGCCCATTCGAAAGACAGAGCTAGAAATAAAAGTGCAGATCAATAAAAGGAGGATTCAAGATTATTGGAAACATGGATGCTGAGTATTTTGAGAGAGGAAAGGCAGAATTAATCCGATCTTGGAAAGAGACGTGTCAAGGAGATACATGCCATAGGATTTTGAAGATGCTTCATTTTAACCTGTAAATCATTTCTGTGACTATGTGAGTATGTGTTAAATATAGATAATTTAGTCTTCTATACACTTGTCAATGTTATTTGCTTCTATTTTTGTAAATTCCAAAAAAAAAAAAAAAAAGAAGACATTTGACAAATAATTGTATCCCAACAACCCAGAAGTCGAGTATCACATAACATTGAATATTAGGAAATTCAATGGTGACCCATCTTTCAACTCTTAAGGCTCCTCCAGGCTTTCACTGTCTAATCTGTAATTAAGCACCCTCACAGCCCGGGAGCTTTATTGCCTAGCATCCTGCTGTATGAGGCTACCAAAACACAAACAAATTATGCAACAATTCCAGCTTACTAACATCAAGAATTTCTCTTTGACAAATCACAGCTTAATGCAGAACATATGCGAAAAGCCCATCCTGTTTGAAGGATTTTAACCTCTGAGTCATCTGTGTTTTAATCGTCTAACAGACCTGACTCAGACAGGCTGTTACTTGGCTCCTCTGGGAATAGATTCTAAATAAATCAAAGAGAAAGGTATATACACTCCAAAAACTGCAAATAGTTGTCCATGCATAACCAAAATGAACCAAGCACTATGCTGACACAAAAATGTGTGTAAAAACTGAAATTCCCCTTTTCCAGTGAAATTATTGTGCTGTGAATGTTCAGACAGAAAGAGACAACAGCAGTTAACACCAAATTAAAACTCTTGTATGCATTCTTGAAAGTAAAGATGTGTGTACCAACAGTATCAGTGTGAAAATGAGATCTTATGCACATCAAAAATGTATTTCTTTGTTTTCTGATCCCAAACCAACCAACTAATTAACATTTACAAACACTGGGGTTCTACAGACTTTTGGGCGTGTGTCTATAGGGGACATAAAAGTGCAGCTCATCGGTTGTCCACATGAAGTTAGCTGCAAAAGCTCAGTAATCCCTATTGTTAAATTAGTTTATTGTTTACAACTGTAACAAACAGGTAAACAGTCTGGTATAAAACAGTGCTGCTCAACATCGCTCACAACATTTTTTTACTTTTCTAAATCACCTGTTTTGATTATATCAAGGCTGCGAATTCTGAACAATTGGCCATAAAAAAGGGTGTAGCTGATTTCGCAATAGCAGCAGCATTGTGCTGTTTGTGAGAAGGCTAGGCTGTTCTTTAATCTTGTTATTGACTTCTAACTCTCGGCTTTGTTCATGTTGTTTCCATTGTTTGGAATTACAAGTTATGACGAGTTGGAAGAGGTGGTTTGAGGTGTTTCATTCACAAAGATATTCGTTAGGTCCACCTCAGCCTCACCTCTTTACCTGTTTCTAGATAAATCTAAAGTAATGTGGAGATGTCATTTTCAATATGGGGACAGCCACCATTGGGCTTCATACAGCCATCAACAGGGGTACGTCTATGTTTTATAGATGGTATGAGTTAACCATATTATGGATCTGGCCTTAAAAGACTTCGTAAATTCTGTCTGACTTCAATTTTTGTCAAGTTCGTTTTTTTACCCCGTCAAAATAAATTAATGCATATTAAGGTTTTGGTCCTGAAAAGCACCAAAAAGTGCATGATCAAAGATATGAAAGATCAGCGATGTGATTATCCGCTCACTCAGTAAGTACATCTGGACTCTGTGTGTTGCATAACGGACCTGTGATGTTCGCTGCTAAAGCCCTCATTCGCTTCCAGCCGCCTTTATTTGCATCATTTTTCTGTCTATGGTGCGGTCACATGTTCTCACTGAATGTAAGTCCACCAAAGCTTCTATTCTTCTTCACCTCCTGCCATCTCGCTCTCATCCTGCTGCCAGAATCACCTGTCAATACAAAACCTGCTTCATACATTCACACACCTGACAACACATCATCATATGTGTAAGCCACGCCATGTCTACCACTGTGGAGTCTGTGGTATATGACTGAATTACAAAATCACTGAATATACATGTTGTGCGTCTGCACATAGCGGGGGATACTGGCAATATTATCCAGGCCCCAGAAGTGCTATATCAATGAATAGAGAGCAACCACAGAGAGCAGAGTAAAGTCCTTACAGCCTGCCGTGCACCTCGGGGGATACAGCTAGTATATATGATACGATATGATAATGGAAGAGAACCAAGAGAGATAATGTGACGATGTGTATGTGCCTGTATGTGAGCATGAATGTATTCACGCAGCTTAAAGATGGAGGGGGGAATGTTATCTTTTCATATAGCTCAGATAGAATCATCTAAGAGAAGAAGGGGGAGAAATGGAGAGGAAATGAGGGGGATCGAGAAAGTGAAGGGGTGAAGATAACGAGGAAGGAGGAAACATAAAGAGAGAGAGAGGAGAGAGAGATGGGGATAAAAAGCCAAAGAGGCTAAGGGTAGGGAGGCATGGATTGACTGTTACAGCTCAATTAATGCCGGGACATGAGATGGCTCTGCCGCTGATAATGATAGAGGATGGGGGGGGGGGGGGGGGGGGGGGGGGGGGGGGGGGGGGGGGGGGGCAATAGCTGTGATCTTGACAGGATGTTAGGAAACAGGGGGGTGAGAAAGAAGAGCAGGAGGAGGAGAGGAAATAAGAGCAGATACTGTTAAATCTATTCATGATTCATTATTTCTCACTAGGGCCCAAAGCTCCCCTCCCTCTCTTGATGTCTCTCTCTCTCTCTCTCTCTCTCTCTCTCTCTCTTCCTCCCCCCTTTCTTTCCTTTTCCCTCCACTGCTTCTTCTTTTCTTCGCTTTAATTTTCATCTCTTTTTTTTCTCCCCACTCTCATCTGTTCTCTGAGGTCTTTATCTGTCTCTTCTAAAGGCTTCATCCTTCCTGTTTACCCTCTCCTCTTTCATCCACTCAATTAATCTCCCCCCCTCCTTTTTATTTTTACTCACGATCCTGCTCTCGCCCTTTTTTCAGCATTAGCTGCCCGTGCTAACTTTTGTTTGCCGCTTCTTTATCTCTATAAACTGCCTACCCCGCTCTGTCCTTTTATTGCAATTTCTCATATCTTCAAAGTCCTCCCTTTTCTAAATCATAGTGCTCTTACTTTTTTTTTCAAACTATCCATCTCACTCCTCCGTCCCCTCTCTTTTCAAAAGACTCTATTCTACAACCTCTCCCTTTGTGCTTTATCCTTGTCCACTTTTTTTCTTCCTCACATTCCTGATCCTATCTCTTTCTTCCATCACTGCAGCTTTTTGATATAAAATTTTCATACCAGTTTCTCCATTTTATATTCAATCATACCCATCTGTCTTTTTATTCATTTCGGACGCTCTGTGTCTTTGCTTCTCTATAATACTGTAAGCTCTCTTTTATGATCTGCCTTATACGTGTCTCCTACCACCTTTTCACCAGCTCTCCTGTTTTTCCTCTCTGAATCACTTTTTCTCACATATGCTCAAAGATAAATATTTTGCTCTTTCTTCCCTCTGTGTTATATTCAGGGGAAACAGCTCACCTCTCACACATGCACTCTCTTCATTTATTTCTTCTTCTTTTTTTTTAGCTCTCTGGTTTACTTCTGTCATCCTCACCACCATCATCTTCTCCCCACACTCCCTCTGTCATCTTCCCAACCTATCCCCCTCTTCCCCTCCTCCTCCTCCTCCTCTGTCCGTCTCTCAGAGGTGCAGCCAGAGCCCCAGTCTGTTTCTTCTTCTTGGCGACAAGGGCTGACAGGCCAGTTTGGCACTTTGTTGCCAGCCATCTCTGTCTCTCTCTCTTACTCTCTTTGTCTCTCTGCTTTCTTTCCATTAGTCACTCCTTTCTTCACTCTTGAACTCAAGCCGTCTCTTGTGTCTACAAAGTTTGGTCATAGTATCACTTTTTGATACTTAAGTGTAACTTTCTCTTCATTTTGCGGTTTGTGCTTTAGTTCAGTAAATACTGAAAAAGGGAGCACTTCAGTCGCTTAAAAAATGTTTTCAAATGTTTGAGAAACTGTTTTCAAGAGGCGTCTATTTTACTCTCCTTTATTGCCCACAGTCTCCCATTCTGTCAGATATTTGTCTTTCAAGGCTGCAGAGCTTAAACAGAATGTGCTGTAAAAAGGCATTGCTAACAGCAGCTTTACCTGAAATACAACACTGAACCGACCCAAAGGACCTGGAGGAGATTTCACATTGGGTAAAAAACACACATTCATACAGATTTGCAATGTATCAAGGTGATCTCTCTCTGTATGGTTTTTTGGTGAGTGAGTGAGGGAAACTCCCTTCTGCTCACATGTGCTCTTGTTGTTTCACAGTGGGAGTTCAGGTAACTTCCTTTATAGTAAAAAGGCCTCTATGACAGCAGCTTCACCTGGAACCGGGCCAACGTTATAAACAAAAGTTCTTGTTTGGAATTTCATACAGCTGACACGAAAATTTTACCTCCACCATGCCTTCAACTCTTCAAGTTTGTACACTGCACAGGAAGTATCAGAAAGCACAGAAACTCCCACTTGATGCATCTGTGCATTTAAAAACTACACTTACAACTACAATAATGAGGGGAAAGTGCAGAACCTTAAGTTCAAAGCAATTTGACAGATTTGTTCAAACAATTGACTTCGACTCAATCCATCTGCTGGGCCTGCTGAAAGCTCAGTGTATTAAGAAAATAAAATCCCCTCTAACCTTTTATAATGAGAGGAGATTCAGAGTCCAACATAGAGAGAGTGAATAAGAATGATCGGTGGGTTTAGAAAGAGGATGGGCTACCGGTAGTCCTCTTAAGGGAGGACGCCACATCGACAGGATATTTATTCTGCCTACTTGTGTGGATTTCTATAAACAAAGATCTCATCTGATGTCAGTCTTTTATTTCTATCTCCTTTACATTTGCCCGTGAATTCATTTCAAGTTTGACTCCTTCCTTTTCTGCAAGTGTGGCCAACAAGCAGTCAACGGCTCCTGAGAGCACACACTGCTAATCAGACGAGTTCATCTAAGAACACCGCATTTCAGAGAAATGGAAATGGTTCATCTCTAACTGACCTGCGTCTGAACCTGTTATATTTGGTCTTTGCATTGTTTCAAAGAATCAATGGATCACACACTACTCCTTGCCTCACTGTGTGTTAAATCCCAGCTAGACCACGTTGACATCAAGTGTCAGTTAACCACATAGTCTGTCACCACAAAGTATGCAAACCATACACAAGCCATCGCTATGGTTGCCACCTCTGCCAAAGTCTCATTATTCCTTAGTTCTTTCCTCGTTTTTACTTCCGTAATGGGTACACCCTCCCACTCACAAACACATCACTTGTTTTGCTTGATGATAACCAAAAAGCAGATTGTGCACAGCACACACATTAAGTCAAACTAAGGGATATCATTATTGTGCAAAAACTCCAAACTGCTGTTTATCGCTTACTCTTTGATTCATGCATCAGTAACTGCATTTCTATTCCACACCATGTGTACAGAGGTAAACTGTGCAGTGCAGTCTCATGCACTAACCCTTTATAAAACTTAATGGAGCCGGCCGTCTAGTGATCTATGCTGAACTCACTTACTGCTCTTGCTGAGTCATTTTAATTCCTCAAAAGAAAACAAGACACCCTTTGTTCAATTTTAAAATTATATCCACAACCCTGTTTCTAGTCCTACTTTTGAACTATATCCAGTCGTTTTTTTTGTTTTTTTTACAGTATACAGTCATTGCATGCAAATCTTTAGAGAAATCTTTTGAGAAAGACTGAGCACTAAAACATTGCAGACTGATGGGCCACACAAAGACAGACATGTGTTCAGTGCCATACAGTATGATGCCATATTAAACCCGGACGTGTAAGATAAAATCAGATGAGATTAAAAGGTGGGAAAGGATTAACAGCATGAGTGCTAAATATGATTTAGAAAAACTACACTTAGATGTCAAACTTTGACAATAGTGTTGGCAACGAGTGGGGGAAAAAATATAAATTGCAAGAGATAATGAATGCGAATAGAACTGATATTAGATACAAGCGAAATGTACGTTGTAGCGGTGAAAAGTTGTTTAAAATGATCTATTGCACACAAAGGTAAAATAAAAGGCACCTTGCAGAGATATGTTCTACCGGGAAGAAATGTTTTGAAATGAGTGTGTAATTATTTGTTCAACTCATTACACAGATGGAAGTCACTTGGTGTAAAACCAAATATAAAACGAGGACAGGAATAAGGAACTGTAGTGCAAACCCACCCACACGAAATGACACTACCATACCATGTTTGTTTGTGCCTCCTACTCAGTAAATGCAACTTCCACGCTGCACAAGTTGTGTAGAAGCTAAAAAGAAGCATTTTAACAAATTACTGAGCACAGTGTGTCTTACCTGCTTGTGCATCTCAATGTTGAGACCGTAGGACATCTCATAGTACTGTGGAGACAAACACAAGGGACAGAGCTTCGTTAGCATTTTATACACACATTAGCATTCAGTCTGTCAGAATATCACCCATTCAACATCTGTTGCTCAGCATCCCTGCATATGCTGCTGTTAATCCGTGTTGTTTTTGTGGTTTATGTGAAAGCCAGAAAAGAAAGAGTGACACGATGCATGAGCGTGCGTGTGTGTGTGTGTGTGTGTGTGTGTGTGTGTGTGTGTGTCCTATGTAGGGTTACAAGGAGTCTGTGAATGCACAGAAAAACAGATGGTCATATAAGACGTAATTGTGTGCACAACTCATTGCAATCCAAAAGCTATCAAATAGGCCCGACCACATCTGGAGATGGTCGGGCTTGCATTGTAATCAGACGTTAGCCAGGTGTAATCTGAACAGATTAGCTTCACTCCTGGCAGACAGGTTCATCTTTTTTTTTTTAAATCTGCCGCACTAGAATCAGTTCTCTTTCAAGCCAGTGTTTTCAGTGGTGTAGTGGTGCCTGAACAAGTGGGTATACTTTTAATTTCCCCCCTTAATGTGTTGGGAGTGATCGGTCCAGCAGAGGAGAAACATCCTCTGTTATAAACAGTGACATGTAAAACTACTGTTGCACATTCAGAAGCTCATCCCTTCACCATCCTAGAAAAAAGAAATCTGCAAACTACAGCATATAGTCAATCACCCAATGCTGTGAATCAGAAGAGATTAAGTAGTGGGTATTTCCTATGGAGACTAAAAAATAAGTGGGTATACTTTGTATACTATATTCTGCACTACATCACTGAGTGTTTCCAACAGTTATTTATACAGCAAACAATACAGTGAGCATTGTTTAAAGACCGGCCTGAAGAACAACTGAACACACGTTTAAGGAACATTATCCACCTAACAACTTGAAAAGTCGAAAAACTCCACCTGTTCTTGCTTTGTAGTGAGCCTGACTCACAGCCCTCCCTCAGGACAGCATCATATCGTAAAGCAGCATGATTACCGCCTTTCAGTGGACACACGTCTTTTACCTAATGAGGAATAATACTAATGCAATACCAGACATGCTGTGAATAGGGTTGTAGAGGTTCGGTTGATTGATCAATGACTACATAAAACAAAGAAAAAAACTTTCCCTGATCTCCAGTAATCTCGCTTTTTAACAGTATCAGTAAATGGATGTAAAGAAGGGAACTCAAAGATTTTATGATATTACTGTGTATAATTCATCCAGCGAATTGAAATTTAAATATGAACAGCATTTTATAGATAAGTATTTGTAAGCTCTAAACTGTCCGTAAGTCGCAGAAAACAACAGAGTCAGAATTAAGCTTGAGAATGATGGGCACATTTTAGTACACAATGAGATGTTATAAAGCAGTTTATGAAAGGATATGGTAAATATGTGATGATGGCTGTAAGAAAAAGACTATTCAAATATTTAGAAATCCACAGGTATAACCCTTGCTCTAGTCACAAATCTCAATCAAATAATCCATACACTCTCTGTGTCATAGACTAGTATTGTGTAAAGCTGACACGAGTAGAACGCACCTTCCAAAAAACCTCGAGTGAGCACTTCTATATTTGTGTGAGTGCTTACTTAACATGTTGTTCCTCTTACTCTGTGTTTTTTTTTGTTACTGTGTGTATATCAGTGATGTACTGTAATGGTGAGCGGCGTACAGACAGCGAGGATCCGTCACGGTGACAAAGACAGCGTCTGCCATCGGATGAGCAACACTCTGACTGATGAGTGCGAGACACTGCCCCCCCCCCTCCCTGTATTCTCCTACTCATTTTCACTCCATTACTCTCTCTTCTCTTTTTCAGTTATTCCCCGCCTCATTCAGTCCCTCTTTCTCTCCCATCTCCATCATTTAGAGGCTGTCAGTTCATTGTTTCTATCAGTCGTCCTTCTTGGTTTTTTTCTCTCTTTTTTCCAGCAGTCAGACATTCTCTCACTCTCCATTTCGCTCTATTTCCTTCTCAATTGACTCACTGGCTATCTGTCTCTGTCCATGTATGTATCAAGCTACCTAAGTTCAAAAACAGAACACACTGCAATGAAGTTCAACACTGTCTGAATACGCTGTAATCAACGAGAGATGTGTGAAATAAAAAAGAGGTTTACACATTTCAACACAATCTGTAGTACACAATTTGACACAAAGCAAAAACTACACCATCCATCAACATGTAATAGACACATACTAAAAGGCTTAGAATAAAAACCGGATAGAACAATAATGACAACATCATATTGATGCATGTCTGATGGGGGACAAAAACAAGAAAAAAGAGATCAAATGAAAAAAACAAAAGAGGAGCAGAGAACGAGGAGTTCAGTACATTTCCATGTTGTTTCCCTGATTCTTCCTGAGGCTGTGCCATGATCGCACACGTTTTGCTGCTTCAGTGACAATGTCCACATTCTTCCACAAGTACATATCATTAGAGAAAGCGAGTTGAATTCTGGGTTTTTGAGTTTTATTAAGTGCGTTGACAAAAATAGATTATTTACACTTTGCGTCATTTATCACATTGAGCTCATGGAGTGGAAAATAGATTTTTAATTTGACATAAACATAGTGATTCTTCTTGGTTTGTTATCATACTTGTTTGTCAGGAGCAAAGTCATAGACTGATGTCATTCTACATCTAAAATGTCTGAATGTCTTTGGTAAGAGGTTTGGCTAGATCATGAAAGTCTGTCACTCCGACATGTAAGACCACATCTGAATTCTCAACACCTCATGTAACCTCCACCATAACGTTAACAAAGTCAGATAAGTTAGCCCAACCTTTCACCTTTTCATGAAGGGCTATATTCGATTTACCTTTGCAGACAGTGTTGGCGCCCCCTGTGGACAAAGTGTATAAGTTTATCTATTGGCTGATCTTGTCTTGTACATTAAAAAGAATATATAGTCCTGCTGACTTTAAACAGTCAAACCCACTCTGTTTGTGAATCTTTGTTGTGGAAACTTTAAACATAGGCTGTTTATCCCAGCGCGTGTTGTATCTCATCTACCTGTTTGTGGTGGGTAAAAGTTTTAAAAATTACTTCAAAGAAAAAATGAATCTTATTACTGATGGTTTTCTTTGCCTTCCTAGGTCACATGAGACATCATTAACTCCACTGTGTTTCATAACTAGCTAAAAGCTCCTCACTGCAGCTTTAACTTGTTTATGCAGGGACTATAGTATATAGTATGTTAGCCTATTATACCACATATCTATAGACTGCAGGTATCCAGATAGTGGATATGGACATCTGAGCCTGTCTACAGAATGACAAAATGACTTAAAGCAAAGCTTAGGTTTTATATACACTCGATATCTGCATATCGATTAAAGTTAAAAAAAAAAAAAAATAATTACAGTACAAAGCGTAGTTGTCACATCCAAGCTCCCCTTTTCCAAATGTGCTCTTCAATTTTGTTTTTAATTCAAGGACCGATTGTCTGTAGCCAAAGCTCACTTTAATTTTGATTGGTCAAAACCACTTCAACTACAAATGGAAAAAAGAACACACCTACTGCACAATTCAAATCTCACCCTTCACATAAAGACAGACATCCAAATACCCCTCCATCCACATAAACCTTACTGCTCTCTCCTCACCCTAGTGGCCTGTCTCTCTTCCCTTCCTTTCTCCCTCTTGTGGATTATTTCTATCCTCTCCTGTCAACGCCTTTTCTATTGCGTTTAACTATCTTTTTTTTTTATTCTTTCCCTCTCTCCTTATACAGTAACTCCCTATCTTTAATCTCACCTTGTTTTCCTCCTCCTGCTGTATCACTTTAACCCCTATCCTTTACAGTGCTCTTACTGTATGTCTCTTTTCTACTCTCTCTTTCTTTCTCCTTTTAGTTACTTCTCAATCGTATTTCTTCTTTATGTTCTGCCTCCTTTTCATGCTCTCTCTCTCTTTCATGCCATCTCCCACTTGGCTCACTCGCTCGGTATACATTTGCTCTCTATCTCTCTTGTCCTTGTCGAGTGCTATTTTGTCCTTTCTCTCCGGCTGTCAAGCTCATGTCTGTTGAGTATTTTGCTCTTCTTTTTTTTTATTATTATTTCTCTCATGGACAGAGGACTCAGAATGTATTGTCATACATGTAAAAAAAAAATGAATGTACAATGCATGGGGATTCATTCACATGTTTTAAAGGAGACACACTTCATTCAAGTATGTACACACCTAAAAAACACAGACACAAGCGTTACTGTAGCTGGCTCTCCATGTTTCCATGTCAGCCTCTCCTTCAACCCTCTCAACATAAAAGACATGTGACATCTCTTGTTGTTCTTCCTCCTAACCTCCTCTCTCATCACCTCACCTCACCACCCCTCCATCTTTTAACTCAAATCCTGTCTTTCTCTCCTTATTAATTCTCTGTCCATCGCTCCCATCACTGTCTCCACCTCTCTGTCATTACTCTCTGTTATCCATCATTTGCTCACTTCTCTTTTATTCTCATCTGTCTTCTCTTTTAAAATCTCACTTTTTCCTCCCTACACCAACAAGCCAAGTGCCACAACCACAGCCCTGGTATTTCAATACAACATTGTAAGTAACAACACAGCCCACTTCAGCAGCCAGAGCTCTGCTCTTAGTGGCTGACTGTGTTCAGCCAGAACAGCATTAGAGAGGAATGCTGTAGAGGTTTGATGGGAGTGCTGCACGGTGGCGACATTGAAGGTTGAGGCGCTTTGATGCTGCCACTGTGCCAGTGGACTCAATGGAAAGGCTTCATTGAAACAGTTTGGGGAAAAAAATGTAAATGCCATTAATTACAAAACATTTCACTGTTAATGAGAAGAAAGTTTCTTTTCTGAGCGGTATTACGGAGGTTTAATAAAATCAAGGCTAGAGAGAAAAAAAAGGAAAGTAAATGACATGATAAAGATTCTACACAAAAATGTCTTCCAACGTACACAACACAATAGCGCTGCTCGGGTAAAGAAACTGAATCAGGCACAGACTTCTTTAACTTCTCTGGAACTCAAAACAAGAACACCCAAATTGTTTTAATTTTTACTGTTTTTTTTTATTTTTTAAATATCTTCCTTATTTTAGTTTCACCTAATCAATCTAATGTTTTCTAATCATAAATACAAAAAAAAAACATAAGTGTTCAAAACTGTTTGGTTGTTCAGCTTCCCAATCTCAGACTTGTAAACTTGTAAAACCAACAGGTGACATGAGCTGAAAACCTACAGAATGGTTGTCAAGAGCCACATGCTACCAGGTCAGTTTAAACATCTCTCAGTGACGGCAGAAAAGCTGCTACAGCTAGAAATGTGCTCTTCTAACTGTGCTACCAATTCAGTCCCACAATTAATTGGTCCAGTCAGAGTGTCCTCTGAAGAGTCAGAGAGGAGAACAGTGGGTGAGTGAAATGTAGTAGCAGTTGTCCTGTGGGTGTAGGCTAGACAGCAGTGAAGTGACTATTATACTATTTGTGTAGTCTGTACAGCACTTCAGTGACCACGCTCTGTGGAAGTCTAGTCTGGTCTGTTGTGTACCAGCAACGATGCTTTAAAGCTTTTGAATGAGTATAATTTAATAATATCCAATAAATGCATACTGCTACATCTCATGGCTAAATATAACACAGTGTTACATTACACTTACATTAGTTACAGTGTTTGGTATTATAACAGTTGCACTGTCTAGTTCTGTACTGTTCATTTGAAAGCAAACACCTGAAGAGCACAATCGTGACAGTAATGGGAGGAAAGTGTGTGTTGCTAAGCCTGACAGGGGAGTAAACAAGCCAACTGGCGGATGTCACTAAAAATCAAAGGAAGAAAGAAAGAAAGAAAGAAAGAAAGAAAGAAAGAAAGAAAGAAAGAAAGAAAGAAAGAGTTTGTTTGTGTTTGATGGCAATTTAAAGAATACATCTGGGGGGTCATTTGAAAAGCAGAAAACTCAGTTTTAAAAATCTATCTATTTATATATTGTTTAGTTCAGGTAATATCAGTCAGACTGAAGTTGTGTGGCTTTAACCAAGTTCCCCGTAGACTGTTGACTACGAAATGTAAGAGACTGAAATGTATTATTTCACAATAACAACAATAGAAAATAGCCCACCAAATAAATGATGTAACACAATATTTTCAGTTAAACCTTTTAATGAGGGAAATCATTTGCATAGTGTGTTTATATTGTTTATCATAATCAATGAGGAACACAATGTTTGTTGGAGAATGTTTAATGAAAATGCATTGTTACCGTATGATGCAGACATGATGCTTTGATCTGTGGATTCAGTTGCGTTTGGCTTAAAATGTCACCCAATTACACATTATACAAAATGCCAAAACTTGAATATAAAATAAGGCCAAAGATCCAGATTTGTGAAGTTTCATCAACCTGATGAGAATTTGCATAGCAACAAGAAGATGACTTTGTATATTGACTACAGCAACACATCAATAACACAGGACAAGGTGTCGGGACTAAAAGTTCCAGCAATCTATCAACAGCCACATAAAAGATGTAACGTGTAAAAGCATTCATTGCAAAACCTTAATTCTTATATTTCACTGAGGGGAGAATATCACTGTAAATGTCCAACTTTTTGGCTTGTTTAGTCAGCTCAAGCGGTGAGTAACTTGAGCTTGAAGAGATGCACTGTAATTCTTTTTACCTTTTGGCACTGTAAGTTTTAACTGATATGAACATGTCCCATATCTACAGCTGCAATGTCAACATCTGGGCAAGAAAGTGATAGAAAGGCATTCCTGCATTTCTATCACTGAGCTGCTCCCTCGCCCCCTCTGTTGTTTTCTTTCTCTGCTCTCGTATTTCTTTCCTCTTTCCGCTCTCTCATTCTTCTGGGAGGGTTTGCTCTTTCGTTACTCCCCCTCTCCTCCACCGCCATCGTGTTGAGAGAGTGTCAGGCGCTGGTGGCAGACTTGCCCTCTCTCTCTCTCTCTCTCTCTCTCTCTTTCTTTCTACATCCATTGCTCATGCATTCTGTGAAGAACGCTGGCAGACTTTAAAAATGAGCTTTAGGAAGTAGGTCTAATCCAAGGTGATTTATCTAAATAGGACATTCCTCTAGTGTGTGTGTAAGTGCAGAACAGTACTCGTGCATGTGTGGCTTTGAATGGTTTGAATTCATACATTAGTGTGTGTGCTGCCTTCAAGTGTGTGCAAGCGGCTTGTGTTTACTCCTGCATGCATTACGTGTGTGTGTGTGTGTGTGTGTGTGTGTGTGTGTGTGTGTGTGTGTGTGTGTGTGTGTGTGTGTGTGTGTGGGGGGGGAGGGACGTAGTCAAAAGACAAGCCTTAACAAAAGCATTGTTCGTTGGTGTCTCTAGGGTGAGCTTGTCTCTTTCATCTGCCCGCCCACACGAACACACACAGTCATACAAATACTGTTGATGTTAAAACATTTATTAGCACACAGCGCTAACCCACATCAGAGGTTAGTTTAGCAGACTCTGACTTCTCCATTGTGTCCTGTCAGTGGGTGATGACTAAATCAGTTACAGCAGACATTCAGCCTCACTGCGGTTTCTATTGCAGTCGGTTTCATCAGAGGGAGAGCCAGAGCAACTAACGGATGGCACTGACCTTGTATCCGAGGGGGTTTATATCTATTAACACGTGTACAGTAAGTTCTATGTGAATAGTCCATCCCTACACCCCCCCCCCTCCCCTTCAGACAGTTCAGACAGGTTTAAGATTCTTAAAACAGTCTCAATCCGTCCCTACATCTGGCCCCTGATTAAATCCCCCAAGAGTACTACCAGCCACGTTTAAGAAATCTCTAGTCAGATTCTGCCCTCTGCCTCCCTCTCCTTCTGACAGCAGTGTCATGTTTTCTTATTTTTCGCCCGTTCTTGGCTTTTCTCTTCTCTTCATCTTCTCTTGTCGAAGCACTCCTATTTCCCCTTCATTCTTAGAATAAAAAAGTTCCCCTTTTATCCTTGATGTGTTTCTTCACACTTTTTCGCCCTCTCTTGGGCAATGTCCTTGTTCTTTATTTTTTACTTTGTTTCTAATTTTTCTACCAATGCCCTCATGCCCTCTCTTCTGTTCTTTCATCTCTGTCTGTTTTGCTCACTCTCTTCCTTTCTCTCCCCTTTTCGCTCTCCACTTACCTACATACCTAAATTCGCTCCCTTCATTCTCCCTCTCTCTCTTTCCTATCTTCCGATCCCTTCTCTTCTAAAGTAGTCTGTGACTGTAATGTTGCTGAGAACACAGTGTGTCAGTCTGAATCAGACAGATGAACTGGGAGCCGAATAGCTGAGGGCACAGCATCAATACATACACACACACACACACACACACACACACACACACACACACACACACACACACACACACACACACACACACACACACACACACACACACACACACACACACACACACGCACGCACGCATACACACAAACACACACACACACACACACACACACACACACACACACACACACACACACACACACAATGTTTCAACCACTGATCCAATCCTGATGCAAGATCTAAAATCACAAATTATCTTTTAATTTCCAGAATCTTTATGGAACATATCAATATAAACATTTAAAGAACTATGATCGATTAGGAAAACAACAAGCCAATTCTCATAAATCAAAGGAAGGGACGTATGACATTTAAATCATGAGTGCTAGCTTATCTCAGAAAGAACAAAGTCTAGACTGTTTTTAGATCAGGAAAAGCTGTCACATTTTAAATACTCAAATGGAGGGGGGGCGGGGGTGTCCCTCAATTAAAGGGATTTTAACCCACACAATCCTATCCTTACTTGGTGGAGAGTTGATCCACAAATCCTGAAATGAAGAAACAGTTACGCTTGGTTCAAGGCCTCTGAATCAAAGCCCACATGTTTTTTCAGTTATTATTTACCAGCGTAACAAAATTCTTCCACACTTTACATCTCAGCTGTTTCAGTGTCATTATTCTGATGATGGATAGAATAGAAGTGTTTTCCCATAAAAGCCAAACGAACAGCCTGATCGTCCACCTGTTCAACAATGCATACACTTAAAAGGGGTGACCAAATGCCAATGAGCTATTTGATGCAACCACTTCAACCCCATCGTTTTTTTGTATCATGCAATTGAGGACATAATATTTTGTCTCATGGCTGTTTATTAACACCAGACTCACTGTGACACACACACATTTGACGCCACTAAGTCTGAAAAGTCCACAACCTTTAAGAAGAAAAGAGAGACCGACAAGACTGACATGAACGTTTTTTTTGGGGTTTTTTTACTATTAGGGCTTCAAGATGCAATAAAATGTTATCTCCTCTTCTTTCAAGTTTGACTGAGACGTGTGTGTGTGTGTGTGTGTCTGTCTGTCTGTAATTTTCTCTTTGAAAGATTCCCCCTCAGGCCAGCAGGGGTGAACACAGCTCTCCGGGTGGGAATTTTTTTCTTGCACTTTTGTGTAAGCATCTGCCCAACAAGTCTCCGCCCCCTTATTAGCCCGAGCTACAATACAACCTTATTTAAAAATAAACAGCGGAATTCCAGGAGAGCAGTGAAATCTGAGAACCATGAATAATAAATACAAGAGGAGGAGAAAAGCAAGACGCCTACAGACACTCTCAGATGTGACTGGATGTTTGTGTTTGCACCTACCTCTGATGTTACACACTTCCAATGTGGCTTTACATAGATGAAGAAATGAGGCAGTGTAGAAAAGCAGCCAACATACTGTAGAACTTACACGACACCAAAAAAGATACGGTGTGGGTCTGCCAAACAAATACAATATATCTAAACTTCCCTCTGCCAATTTACTGCAGCAGTACTCCACAGATAAGAGCAATAAGAAACAGTTAAGGCATTATAATCTTCCTAAGTGTGAAAGGTGTTAAGCCCATTGCCAACTATATTTTGGCTAGATGTGAGGAAAAAGAAGGCACAGACTTTGAAAAGTAAAAAAAAAATATGTTTGTAAGAGAAGTGATACTCAAATAGATAAAAGTTGGGGGGCTTTTTTAAACTATAATTCACACTTACCTAAACCATTAAGACTATTTAATGAAATACTTAAAATGTGTGTATTAAGGTTCAGAGAAAACTGTATGAAAATGATTTAATTTCAATCAAATTAACAAAATTGGCAAATAACATTAAAAAAAAGTTATAAGCAATCTGCTTGATGAATAATCCCTCACATTTGGCCTCGAAATCTTTATGTCTTATTGGGTGTTAAAGCACAAAAGCTCACAAAAAATCCCCATGCATCACCCTGTATAGCCATCTCTGTACTTTCCAACTCCTCATCCTCGTGTTTAAAGAGCTTAAAAGTGATGAATAGTAAAAGCAGGAGCAGTGCAGCGTGGTGAGCTGAGCTCCAGCCTGTGGAAACAGGCCTCAGTGTAGATGACAGGCCTAACGAGCTAAATATAGCCTTCTGGGTTATCTCCTCTGTGGGCGCAGCGAGTCCGTTGTTGCTTCACATTATTTACGTGTCTGTGCGTGCACCCTCTCTCTCTCTCTCTCTTTCTATCTCTTTCTTTCATTTCACGCCCCCCCACACAAACACATCACTATTTCTTTCCCTTGCACTCCCAGTTGCATTCTCTCTTTTCTCTGTCTCAAGCATCTTTTTTTCACCCTCCATCTTTCCTCCCTGTATTTCCGTCCCCTGATATTTGCTCTCTCATTTCGTCTCATTTTTTCCCACTCCCCCTCTCTTTCCCTCTGTATCTCTCTGTCCTACCTCAATCACTCTCTCCCTTTCCTCTTTTATTCTCTTTATCGCTGCCTCCGTTTGTATCCTTTCCTCCCTTCCTCCCTCAGCAGCTCCCTGCTTTTTTTTTTTTCAGTCTGACACTCTCAGAGCCTTTTTTTTTCTCTCGAGCTATCTTTTCCTTTGAGCCTCTCTTTCATTCCCCTCCTTCTCATTTTCTCTCTCTCTTTCCCTCACTCTAATTTCCGAGCCAAGTCTATGAAGCAGCATGGTGCTCTGTCCGGCGACTACAGCATTAAGCCCAGTTCAAATACTATAGCCTGGGGTGCTGACCCTCTGCTAACCTATATGGATATGTCATCTGCATCTGCAGCTCTATGACCACCAGCCATAAGGGACCCCTATGGCCAAGGATTGAACTTGCACATATAGTGGAAGATTCTCGTGTTTGTGTCGTCTCTCTCTTAGTCTTCAATGACTCAGTGGTCACAAAGGACTTGACATTTAATATGCACAAAGTTCAATCAAATGTCATGCAATGCCCGTGTCTTGGATGGAACTACATCTATGCTGGCAACACACCACTCCCATTGTCTAAAACTGGGTGGAGAGGATTTACAGTGGAGAAGGTGGATTTTTGTCTGTGCCATTTGTTCCACACAGTAACTCTGTGAAACCACAGCTAAACCCAGGGAGTGCCTGAGATTAGAAGAGTGGGTGTTTAAAAGTCTGTGGCTTTTCAGAGGGATTTCTTTGTGGGTGTTCTGCACTATATCATATTTATATGCACTGGTTTCTTCTTGTTGTTTTAAACTATTAAGAAAAGTGTGTCGAGGATATTTTTAATGATATGAGGCCAGTTTGACATGTCCTCCTGCTTTTTTGAAGGACAACTTTAGGTTTTCGAGTAGTTAAAGATCCTAAACAAAGCGCAACAAGTTTTTGGCTTTGCAATGACACTTTAGGCAGTGCAGTGTGCTTATTCATAGAACAAATCCAACACCAGCAACTTCACCATGTCATAACACTATCTTGTGTTGAGGGAGGGTTGAGTCTGAATCATAGACAGACATAAAGACTGGTCATTTTATAGTTATTTTATGTCTGTTTTTGTGAACACTTTGATTCAGGTTGACAAATGATGGACAATGGCACATGGTGCTCTCTTAACTTCCCAAGTGGCCTTTAAGTCAGTTCCTTTAAAGTAACCATGAAAAAACGAAAGAGTAAGTGGAAGAGTACTATAAGCCGGAAAAAATCAACATGTATCCTGGTGATGCACACTTCTAGTTTAACCTGTGTGCTGAGTCAATGAAGTGGTAATTTTAGTGTTTAGTAATATTTCTGTACAGTCATCACGTCAAAAAAGCTGTGAGATACACAGCAAGACCAGCCTTAGCTTTCTAAGGCCACGTCAGCTAATATAAGCTATTGTTTACTCAAGGCCATAATCAGTTTCCATTGAACTGCTCTTTGGTTCGACAAAAGCCTTAATGAGCCATAAAGAAGAAATTAAAAAATAAAGATGAGTTCTTCATTTAACAGATCTTAGATTGGAAAGAAAAATCAAGGTCCCTTCAAAAAGCTCTTATTCTAATCAGCTACTTCTAACTCCAATAGAAAATGTCACTTTAATCATTTTGCCAGACTACCACAACTTGCTAAGATTAGCAACAACAAGCGTACTACAACGCTGTTATGAAGAATGAGTAAGTTGAAAAAGTAGTTTGGGTATTTTTGAAGTTGGGTTGTATGAACTGCTTGTCCATAGAAGGTATACTAGCCACAAGTGAGCTGAGCTGAGCTCCAGAAGCTAGGTTATTGACTGTACAGACAGGGTTGTTGTGCCACATAGCATCTTGTATGGTTAACACAATTACTATTGACAAGTACTCCATTCAATCCTATTTAAAAAATAATGCACTGTCCCTTTAAAAGCATTTAGAGCACTGCCTTTTTAGTTGCTGTATGTTACACCAGTATTAGACTATTTGTTGGTTACTCATTGCTTAGTTGACAGTTATTATAAAAATTACAGACAGTGTAAATTAGGATCTTATATGAAGAGAATTACGAGAATGTGTGTTTAAGTTTTGAATGACAAGCCCTTTTTTAGAGTGCAATACCGCAAAAGCATTGTAACAAAGCATGGCTGTCATTAAATCTTAGTACATTTACACTGATTACGAAACAGCGTATTTTTGGTGTCCTGGTCCATGAATTCTCAGTGTGTGGCGGCGTTGCAGGGGCAGCATGTGCAGAGAAGGCAAGCTAAGGTAACTTGATTTGTATGCATAGGTGGACTAAATTAGGAAAGAGTCTTTTTGAAGAAGGCACGGTTAAAAATCACAGACACAGGGGGAGCTCCAAATACACACACAATTAGATACGCACATACACACAGCACTGTCCCCCCACCCAGCCCCACTGACCCTGTCTCGCCCCTGTAACACCTGTGTTACTACTTGAAACGGGGGTGCAGAGGTGAGATCTCTTTGGCCCCAATTATGCCTCTGTGACATTCATAGTGAAGCAAGAGGTCACAGGGGCTGCTGAATGCGTATGGACTGTACCTCCAGTGTGTGTTTATTTTCTGAGTGTCTGTCTGCGTGCTTCTATATTCCTTTTGTCTGTTCGCTTACTTTTCTCTCTCTTTCTGTCTATCCATCTGTGAGTCTATCTGTCTCTCTCTCTCTCTCTCTCTCTCTCTCTCTCTCTCTCTCTCTCTCTCTCTCTTTCTGTCTATCCATCTGTGTGTCTATCTAGCTTACAGCCCTGATCCTGCCTGCTCTCCCAGGTTTATGAAATGCGAGCAGCTTAGCAGATGGTGCATATCGTATTCTGGTCGGCTCTGTGTGGGTTTTGTACCACAGACGAAGGCTTACGATACATGTGAGCCTTTAGTCACACAGACACACCGACACAGAGGGAGCTCGGGCTGTTAGCGCACCAGAGACAACAGAGAGATGAAGAGGAGACAGAAAAAACAGACTGAACCTGATAGTAGGTATGAGGTTCGGGAAATATATACTGAGAGTTAAGTGAAAAAAAGTTGTATGCTTTAGAGAGAGGTACAAGTGAGAAAGATAAACAGGGAGAGAACTACAATAATTACAATTAAGTCATTTAGTCATTCAGTCACCATCATAACAGATATTCAAGACATCATGACAAAGAAAATAAGGCTTTAAATGATATATATATATATATTTGGATTGTGGACTAAACAAGGAGACAAAATGAGAGTGACAGGGATACATTTGGCCTGGTTTTAATTCCTTTAAAAGAAAACAAAGGACTCTACTCAGTTTCTTAAAGAAACAGAAGACTAAATACTCTGTACAGTGGTAGTAAAGATCTGACTGACTCACCATGATGTAGTGCCTCTGCATCTCAGTCTTCTCACTTGCCAGCTTCTCGCACTCCAGTTTCAGGCTGCACGAGGACAAAAAGGACACACAGCCCTGGATTAAATGGTGTAAGTGCATCGACTGAAATGAATTAGAATTTTCCACAGGACTTGGATTTTGCAGAGGTCAAACAAAGTTTAAAGCTGCATAAGGATACCAGAAAAAAATATTCTTAGCCACACAGTCGGGCTACCGATTACTGCTGAGAGCGACACTTAAAAAAATCCCCTTCATGGCAGCAACTGGAAGCAGAGTGTGTCTTATTCATCACTGCTATCCATCCCACCTCCATGTGAGTGGGAGTGTGTATAACTGTGTGTATTATTTGTACATTGATGTGAGTGGTGCTCTGCAGCTAAGCTTGTATTAAATCAGGACTGTGAAGTTTAATTTCTACATTTTTTTAAACGTTTTACATTTTTGATTGAATAAGTCAACAATGGATGACATAGGCAAACCCTTTCTCAATGCAAACACCATTAAATCACCTTGGAGAAAGGCATCATAATATGTATGTTATGTAGGGCTGAGAATCTTTGGGTGTCTCATTAATCAATTTCGATTCTTGGGCTAACGACTCGATTCAGAATCGATTTTCGATTCAAAACGATTCTGGATTTAAAGTCTATTTCTGAATTGATACATACTTCAGGACCTACTCAAGTCATCTGTGAGACTGGCTGAATGTATTGTTGCTCTAAGAAATATATATATGTGTGTGTGTATGTGTATGTGTATGTATTTGTGTGTATGTGTATGCATGTGTGTGTGCAAAATTCATAATTATGAATCGATTTTAAATGTTAGTAGAGAGGAATCTTGATTTTTACATGAATCAATTATTTTCACCACGTTCTATGTTATGGTGAGAAGCAACAATTCCCAGCGCCGACTCCGATGTTTGTTTGATGACTTTGATGCCATCGCGAATGTTTGACAATGAAAACAAGTCACAATCACATTTTTTTTTAAACTGTGTTATGATGATAAATAGCAGCGTTTTTTTGTCATGTTACTGCAGCCTTTCATGTAAACATCTAAAGTGCATATAAACGCCTGCTTGTATCTCTGTGTTTGTGTGTGTGCTGAGCACCACCAGTCCAAAGTGTTGTTGCTGTATCGCAGCAGGCTCTCAAGCCTGACCACTGAAGTGTGAGCAAACGGCTTGATGTTTTCACCTGCGATGGTTCATCTTTCTGAGCTGAGGTCACGTCTGGTCAGTCGTATGATAATGTGACCATCAGTGACCTCCAGTTACACAAAATGGAAAGAGATGTAAATTGCATTATATTTGTCTGATATGTGGGATACTATAATCTCTGTTACCCTCAGCTTCTAATATAATGTGAATGGCTAGCAATAAGCAGACACTGAGGAAATTCAAGCTAAGATAAATACAGTACACATTTTATTTACAAACTGTGAGATTACATTAACTTAACTGAATTATCTGCCTCAAAAATGACTTCAAAAGTTGTGAGGTACACTGAAAAATAAATGACTCTTTTAGTTTGTCTACGTATTGTAAATGCATACCTTTCACATAGAAGGCGACTTGATGATTAAGGCTAACATGATGACTTAAAGACTTGATTTAGAGGCCACAGTTTGTAATTATAAAGGTTGGGAAAATTAAACGACAACATTTGCAAACTGTCAGATAATCTGAACTGATTAATGAATTATACTTTTTTTGATGAACTGTACTACAGTGTGCTGATCGTTTAATTTTCACATTCAGTGTAAGAGAAAATATTTTTTAAAAGTACTGCAGTGTGTATCATTACATTAAACAGATTATTTTGCGCTGGTTCTTTCAAACACTCAAAAGAACTTTCAAAAGTGTTAAGGGTTAAGATGCATGTGTGAGAACAAACTGCTGCTCTTTATTTGATATACAGTATGTGAATATGTCGAAATACGTATAACGTTGATAAAAAGGTAAATATTGAATCATAGTGCCATTCGCATGTCATTCTTGTCTCCAACCAAGAGCTGAAGAACATTTTCAGGTGTGAATATGTGAAAGCAGCTAACTTGGGAAAGCTTTGGACTACCGTGAGACTGTACAACTAGATGTTAAGAAAATCTATTTGAACATTTGTGTGTGCATAAATGCATGTGTCCATTCATTATTTGTTGTGCTTTTGCAAAATAATATTGTGTTAACCTGTGATATTGCGCCTGGAGGAACTGGAATTCCTCCTTGATTCGGTCCAGGGTTTCCAGGACTGTGAACTTAAAAGACTGGCCGGGCTGCAAGGGTACCTGCATAAAAAAGAAAAAGAGAGGAAAAAAGGATGAAACAGGCATAAATGTGTGTCTATGTGTGTGTGTGTTCCCGTGTATAAAAAGACACAGTATAGTGGGCACATGTGCACCTGCATTCAACAAACAAGTGTGTGTATGTGCATGTCAATACTGTGCACATGCTTGTGTTTGTGTGTACGTTTTTTTATGTGTCAGGGAGCAAGGGGGGGGGGGGGGGGGGGGGGGGAGCAAAGATGAAAGTGAGAGGGAAGGTCACTTCCCCTTCCCACACACCATAAAGCCATGTCCTCTTTCTCTCTGTTCTCCTCCTCCTCTAATGACTCTCCCTCCTCCTCTCCTCTGCCTCATCCTTTCTTCCCCTCCTCTCTCTCTCTCTCTCTCTCTCTCTCTCTCTCTCTCTTCTACATTAACATCCTCTCCTCTCTGCCAGGTTGCTAATGTATTCCAGCCTACAAAGAGCTGAGGAGGGAGGAAACGTCAAATGAATAAGTTATGGGGAATCATGGCAGCGTCTCTCACCTGCTAAAAGCTGAAGAAGGGCCCAACAAAATAAGCAGCTCCCTGGGGTACACCACCCACCACCCAACATCTACCTGTGCCTGTTTAAAGCACTTTCTACAGTCTCCCTCTTCCTCTGTGGTCTTCATGAAGTTCAAAAAACAAGGGAGCGACGGATGCTTTTGGATGATGTCGTTGTTTATGTTTGTTGGCAGAAAAATCAACAGTGTAAAAAAAATTTGTGGATCCTCTTGGGAGATTTTTCATATAAGAAGACAACTTAGTTTCCACATTCTTCTCCCTTTTTCTCCTATTTTTGATTTGGCTTTTTTTTTCCTTTTACTGGGGACTCCTGCTGTTACCCTGGGGATGATTCAGAATGCCAGGTGTCTCAGCTACTTCTTCTCACCTGTCAGCAATCAGCCTCAATGGGAGTATTGAGGTTCACACTATATCGCCTAGATTCCACCTCCCTCCTTCCCCTTCCTTTGCCTGTGAGTGCTGTGTTGCTGCTCAGGCAGGAACAAGGACATGTTGTCTCCGTCCCACCCTGAAAATGATGCATGCAGTTTTCATAAGTGTAAACAGCCAAAGCCAAAGTACCAGGTCTAGAGTCTGAACTTTAAACCTTAAATTATTGGAAACAACCGACAACCATCTTATTAAACTAATAGTAAAAAAATTGTAAAAAAGGGATGCAAAGTGAAACCTCAGTTGATCTAACCCAGTTAAGGTTTCCTTTCATATGACATGACCTTGGCAACCGTGATCCTCAAAATGAAGTCTCCTGTTACTTTGTTCGATCTTTGATAAACGGCAAATTGACATGAGAACTTGTCAAATGAAGACGAAGTATTTGAAAAAAATTAATTTTCACATATCATATCGCTTTTGTCTTTCTTATGAAGTAATTTAACTACCAAAACTAAACTGGAATCCCCCTATATTCTTCCATTTACAACTGAGGTGATGGTGCAGTGCTGCAGGGTGGTTATCAATAGCTACAGCTAAAAGATTGGCGGTTTCAGTGGTGGGGCTTCATTAGTCTAGACAAGCACAATTCAATTAGATTTCAATTAGTCCAACGGTGGAGGTCAGAGACGCGGTGGGTTCGCTGGTAATTAATCCTCAAGCCGAGCTGAGCTAAACTGAGCTGAGGCAGGCATAGCAGGGACATCTACATTGCTGGATGAACAGAGCGCATGCAAACCTTCTCTCTCTGTGTGTGTGTGTGCGTGTGTGTGTGTGTGTGTGTGTGTGTGTGTGTGTGAGCGCATATGTGTGTGTAGGAGGGAAGGGATTGATATGATGGGTGGGTGTCTGCCAACAGATCCCTGCTGACCTTGATTCACACCACACACACTCACCAGGGGGAGGATAGGAGCTGAGGGGAGATCGGGAGGGGTGGATAGTGATCTGGCACATGCAGACACACAAACACACCAAAAGAGCCATGAGCGTATTGAAAAACACACAAACAAACAAACACACCCTGCTGCGCACACACCAGCACAAAGAGAACACACAAATCCACACTTGGAGGGAGAGGAGGGATGGATTGACGAGGGCAGAAAAGAGGTGGAAGAGAGATAGATAGTCGTCTGTCAGACAGAAGGATGGATGGAGCAAGGGATGGAGGAAGTGATAGACTACTCTGACATCCTTACAGAGGAATGAAAGAAGGAGCAGAGAGACAGATGATGAAATAGCGGCGTGGCTGCTGACTGAGAGAGATAGCCAGCCATTCATCCGTCTGACACCAAGGGGACGTGGAGAAGACATGGGAGGGGGGGGGGGCGCATTAGCTGTAGTCAACACAGCCTGGTCGCTCCACACTGTGCACTGTCCATCGGTCTGCGCTAATACCGCTCCCACCATCTGCTGCCGTGAACACATGAACACACAGACACGTACTCATGCAGACAGACACAGAGCTGCTGGCGAGTTACATCAGCAGCACTAAAGTCATATAACAAAGCCCATAGTCACAGCGAAGGATTATACAAGGGATCTGCGTTTGGAAACCGTCGGTGTCAACATGGCGACCTCTGCGGTGTGCTGATGAGGGAGATTCGAATTTCTTTCATCTGCAGGACTTGAATGCAGGGGATGTCTTTCTTTTGATTTTGCCAGTTACACCTTCTTGAATGAGTTTTATAGATCCTGGAGCAATAAAACTTTTATGAGCAAAAAGGAAATGAAAAAATACACACAGACATACAAGCAGCCACACACTCACACACTCACACACACACACACACACACACACACACACACACACAAACGGACACACACGCACGCACACAGAGTTATAAGGTCCCCAGGCAAAGAAATATTCCTGGCCTGTGCTGAGCTCGGCTTGTCAAGTTTTTGAGAGCTGGTGTTAAATTAAATCATGCTTATTAGAAATGAAAAAAAGAATATGTTTCTTGTTCAATGACACATCAGCAGGTAAAAGTGATTTAGTTACATTACAGTCATTCATTATTATAAGTGGTTAAAAGTCCAGCGTTTACGGGGATAGAGAGTTTACTAAGTCAAGACATTCGCACACCAGAAAAAACATTTGTTGTTACAGTGTGTTTGTGAGTGTGTATATGTCTTTTCCTGTATAGTGACAGATGGCAGCTCAGACTGTTAGGGGTCCAATAGCGCATCACAAAGGGCCAAAAAAACAGCCGACAGCCTGTGTGTTTTCATGTGTGTGAGCGTACAAGTGTGTATGGTGCGTGTGAGTGTAAGCACCACAGAAGCCAGCAGAGGGGATCCTGAAACCCAAAACTGATCTGGTTAATTTAGGAGGTGGAGGTTGAGGAGGGGGGGGGGTGAGGGGGTGGGTCAGTTGTGCACAAACAAGCGCACACACCACGGACACCCTGTGGAACAGAAGTCAATCACAATTTGGTGGAGCTGGCACGAGCCAGCAGAGAATTAGGAGGGATTATCTCTGGTGCGGGGGGGGGGGGGGGGGGGGGGGGGGGGGGGCGCTAAGTGGAGGGAAGGGAGGGGGGTTAGGAGAGCAGTGGCAGTTTGAGCCCATCATGCTGTATAACATAACAGGATGGAGGTGGCGGGATACACTGGCTTTAACCGTCACCTGTCAGCCCGTCTGTCTGTCACAAGTGTTGCCTGTGTTTTGTAACTATCTCCGCTGCTTAATAAGTACCTACAAAACATTTAGCAACAGACCTTCATGTTCGACATGATTAGTCCGGTTTTTTTCACCATCCAGCCACAATATTAGGTCATTGTGGTTCCATCTGTCTGTCTGTATCATGGGTGTTTCCTGTTCAAGCAGCTGCCTGTTTTTCCACCACTGGAAACGGCTGCATGACAGAGACAGTGACTGTGAAACAGATGCAGGTTTGGGTCTATAGCCACATTTAAATGTTTTCTTTTTAAAACCCATAACTTTAACTATGTTTACACTACAACACCTCCAAAATGGAGACTTTTGGAAATGCTTCCGAGCCCCTCCTCATTTCAAAATACAGAGGTTGCATTTATAGTACCGTGGGGCTGTTTCTGCAGAAACGTAGACTTTGGGAATCAATGACGCAGGCACCCTCGAAAGAAAAGAGACAATCTGACTTCCATCAATAACTTCTAACTTTACATAACGAATTAAAGGTGCAGCTGAAGTTAAGCGACTATTAATATTTTATAATGCTGCTTTTTCCAGAATACACAATGCAAACTATTACATGTGTAAATCCCATGCCCAGCTGCATTAACAACCCTAGATGCAGAAATGCTGTTGTGGGTGAGCGAATCAGTGCCTGTCTGGTCAGTTTGCTCACATCACTGCACAGGTGCAGAGCTTAATGCAGAACAAACACGGGCTAAGAAAAGTCTTTGAATGGACTTCCAGTCAGCAGCAGCAACAATGTTATTTGTAGCAATGTTAGCCTTCCTATGGTAGCTTTCATTCATGGCAGACATTCATTTTCCCCAAACGCTTTTATGTAATTACAAATGACATGTATTCCTTGCTGTCCCACACATTTCCCTTGATTTTTGTTTGAAAGAGGCATGATTTGGGCAAAGGCGGAGACAACACTTTCAGTACTTGGATTGTGAGACGCAGCTAGCCTATAAGCTAGCTGAGACGCATTGAACTTTATGCTGCGAACATTAAGCAGCACATCAAAAGTTGTGAAAATGGGCACATCTAAATAGAGATCATTTCCCTTTTAAATGTGGTTTAAAGATATGAAAAAGATGTATCTGTCTGTCTGTCTGCTTGTCTTATCCGCCTCTCTAAGCCCTCGGCATACTTTCTACCAATACACAAGCATTCACACGGTATAAGCAGGCATGCCTAAGCATGGATGCATTCATTTGAACAAAGCGCCGACAAACAAAACATTTTCTCTTTCTTGTGCCCTTTCTCTCACTGCTCCTTGTCATTCCTCCCATCCTTTTTTCTCTCTTCTTTCGTTCTCTGCTTCTTCTTCTTCTTCTGCTTCTTAGCCCCTTTGTTCTTCCTTTTTGCCCAAGTGTCTCAGAGACAAGCAGAAACACATTCAGATAGTGCATGAAATAATTATTGGCTGTTGAAATATTCAGGAAAAAGGCACATGAATAGATGAGAAATACCAAGTGTGGCAGAGGAGTGTCACAGCCCCCTGTGTACACGTCTGTGTGTGTTTGTGTCTGCTGAAGTGAGCAGCAGAGAACATAAGCAACAGCTCATTGGTCTGGACTATGAGAGGATGGCAGACTGAAGAGCTGCAGGGAAAAAAGGGAATCTAACTTACATCTCAGCCATCATTTTATGAAGCTCTCATATTTTCCTCCGACTTTATGTTTTTGTCTGCGTTAGTGCAGACAAGTCTAAGCTTTGATAGCTTTAGAGTCACTGTCAGCATCCCAACTATAATAGCTCAATTAGAGTTATTGGCACTTGTGTTGTTTCGAACAAGCCAGCAGACCAAAAGTCAGGCAGCCAGTCAGTCCGCCAGTTAACCAGTCAGCAAGTTATTTGTTCAGAGAGTTAGTCAGTTAATGCTGCAGCTCACTAGTCAGCGACTAAGCCAGCGCTGGATTACAAATAAGGGAGAGATTGGCAGCCAAAAGAGTCTCTGGGCACAATCCAAGCCTCTCTCAGATAATTTCTTTTAATGACAAAGAACACAGAACACAGGATTTAAGGCTGGAAGACCCTTTTTTTTTTTTTAAATCAGTGGGCAGAATTAATCTGGGTGGCTACGAATGAAGTTCTTCGTTCCTTTGACAACCTTTTGCTTGTTCTGTTGGCCGTCTCGCTGCAGCTGTATTGTTGTAACTTGACTTTTTGCCATTTAACAGGAGTTACCTTTGAGATGCAGAGTGAAATTAAACGTAAACATAATGAGGACAAAGAAAAGGAGGGGAGAATGTCATCCGTGGGAGGTGACAGAAATCTGCTGTGCTGTTTACCGTACATGGCTTTCATTACAGCCGTGAATGTCAGGGAAAAAAAACAAAAATAAATAAACGGCCTGACACAGGCAGACACCAGATAGAAAAAGTTCCAGTGTTGGCAAAAGTCAACAGCACTAATTGTACACCCCAAAACGTCGACAAGATACAACATGCTCTAATAATGAATAAGAAAATGACTTTCTCACATCCTTTACAAACATACAAGCTCTCTTAATGGAACTCTGCCCTCATCCATGTAGCATAATGTGGTTTCTGTGGACACATATTTCACACCACTTTGTTTACTTAGCTGTAAAACATGAAGTGTTACCCTGCTCATGGCTGAGGAGGGGCGGCCCCTCTAACTCAGATTGTACCACATGCATGCACACTTTTGCTCTCATTTCTTCTTCTCCCATTCTTTTCCTTTCCACAACACACATACACACACTCCTGACAACAGGGAACATGTGAGCTACACAAACAAAGCAACAGTTGTCTCGTTCACTTGTATGGGTCATGCTGTGGTCAATTTAAAAATGTGTGCATGAGAGTGGTGCACCTTAGATCAGTCATTCTGTTCACAGACATCTTTGTTAACCATGAAAACACTGATCCTCTCTCTCTCTCTCTCTCTCTCTCTCTCTCTCTCTCTCTCTCTCTCTCTCTCTCTCTCTCTCTCTCTCTCTCTCTCTCTCTCTCTCTCTCTCTCTCTCTCTCTCTCTCTCTCTCTCTCTCTCTCTCTCTCTCTCTCAACATCATTTACAGTTACTGCTGTTGGCACACACACAAACACAAGCAGCCACTGCTTCTCCCACCTCTCCTTCACACACACACACACACACACACACACACACACACAAATACATGGATATACAAGAAATCTAACTATTTTGAGCAAACGCACACGTAAAGCTCACACAGGAGGTACACAGCAGCACATGATGGTACATGAAACGCCCATCGAGCCAAACGAACAGGCGACAAACGTTGTGAAAACAGAAATGTATACACTCCCAAAGAGTCAGGGACACATGAAAGGAAAACAAAAAACACATACCCACACAAACACGCATTCTGATAACACTCGGCACAAAAATCCAGTGGAACCAATTACAGCTCGCTCGCTCGCTTGGCAAATCAGCCCGCGGTTTTAACCTTTTCATGCCAGGGAGCGAGGAGAAGTCTCCTGCTCTGGTCAAATAAAATAAAAACCACATGGAACGATGGCCTTGGATGTACATTACTACTTTTACACTGAAAACACCTTTTCTTATCCTCTGCAGAGGGGATGAGAGGAGTGATGTTGAAGGCAGATACGGTCTGTCGCTGACAGGAGGCAGATCATGATGTTTGACTGACAGACTGAGTGAACAGTAACACACCCGTTTACTGGAAATGAATAAAGAGTATACAGCGTATCAAGTTGGCTGCACTTAATGATGTACAGCAACACAGCTTCAAGTCTATATTTACTCAGTGTGGTCAAACTGGAGGATATTTTATGGATCCAATATTATCTGGTGTTTTCTCAGATGTTCTCCAGCTGTTTGCGTGAATTATCCCCAATCCGCTGCCATCATCACATGTGACGAGAGACTATTAATCACATAGACACTGATCAGAAAGTTAAGTGGGACTTCAACTCAAATGTAGCTGAGAACGAGACAATTCAGACAGAATCAAAACGCAGTCAAGAAATGTACAAATAAAGCACAACATTTCTCTGACTGCTGGCCATTTATCTGACACATTGCCGTCATTTTCTTCATTTCAGAGAAGACAAACATTCAACTTGATGTTCATATGAACTTTTCTGCCAAGGTCAGGTTATCATCTGCTGGGGATGCAGCAGTGAGAATGAATCTTTATCTGAACAGATCAATCTTTACAGCTGTTATAATTGTAAACCAAATGAGGGTTTACTCAGTGGCTCGTGTTTGCAACATGGGATCCTCGTTGAATGCACCAGCATGGAGGTTATAAGGTTAAAAAGGTTTTCATGAATAAGGGTTTATCATCACATGTCAAACAGGCAGGAGAAGACGCCGACTGGTTTCACCACAAAGGGTCTTCTTCAGGGCGTAGACGTGTTTAGGCGCAGTTGAAAGGGAGGTCAACCATGTGAGATGTTTGGAATCTAACTTGACACCCCACATCCTCCCTTTTCTTTTAACAGCAGGTATTTGGCTGTGGGAAAACAGGCCGACAAAAACTGGGCGTACGCCAACTTTTTCCACGAGCAATATATGTGCTGTAATTGTTCAAACAAACGCACACGTACAAAAACAAAAGCATGCGTGTGCTTACACAACTGTTGTTGCACCAATCATCACACCTCTCAGCAGATCCGATTTCATTGCAACACCCGAAATAAAGTTCAACAGTCAAGGGAGAGAGAGAGGGAGGAAAAAGGGAGAGAGACACAGAGGGGAGATAGAATAAGAGAGACAGAAGCTATCGATTGGCAGGAGTTGGTTCAGTCTGGGATTGAACTTTATCAAAAACACAGAGCTTCGCAGCAGGACGCTTTGTGATTTGCCTCTGAAGGAGAGAACAGAGGAATGTTCACACTCTATTCTTCCTTTGCATCTCTCATTCATTTTCATTTTTCTTCCCACCCCTGGCCGTGCCTTTTAAAATAATTATTTCCCTCTTTTTTTTTCCTTTTTTTTTTTTTTTTTTTTACATCTTTCATTTTCTCTCCTTTATTTTTCACTTCTCTCTTGTTTCTCTCGAAGTCTCTCTCTCTCCCTTCTCATCCAGCGGCTGCCTTATTAGCATTCTCTCTGTACATATAATTGATTCCTCATGCCTTCCTCTTGTGAAAATGTCATTCATAATTCTGTGTGATAGCTAGCTGGCTTGCTCTCTAGCTGGATGACTGAGTGGTTGGCTGACTGGCTGACTGGCTGACTGTGAGGCAAAGTGGCCACTGACCCATTTGTAGCAGATACAAAGAGACTGACAACCAAATCTGATTATACTAACCGGACCAGAGACCCTGGGAAACGAATGGTCTAAGCCAGACTGAGCCTAAGCTGTCATTCATCCCTCTGTATTTTTTTACTCTTTGTATTTAACCTGTATTTCAGCCTGGCAGGTACATTAACAGCAAATGTTCACTGCTGATGAAGGCTGAAACTCAAGGAGGGGAAAAGACTTTCAGACAGAATTAAAGAGGATGTACTTTAAGTGCCCTCTTTTTTTAGCTTTAATGAAAATGAACCATGTGGAATTAAAACATCAATTAATCAGTCAGTGTGTGTGTGTGTGTGTGTGTGTGTGTGTGTCTGTGTGTGTCTGTGTGTGTGTGCGCACGTGTTTATTTAGCAACCCTAATGAGAAAATGGGCATCTGACAGTTGTGTTGACCAATTCATACTGTACGTATGCACACACACGTTTAAACAGACTCCAACACATGTTGCCTGCACGCAGACAAAGAGTGTCAGCTGGAACACACACCACGACGACTGACGAAAATGATGAACACACAAGCTGAGAGACGTAGACTCAGTTAAATGCCACCTACAGAGCCTGCCAACAACAAGATATCAAAGGCACCTGGGGAGAGGGGGTGTGTGTGTGTGTGTGTGTGTGTGTGTGTGTGTGTGTGTGTGTGTGTGTGTGTGTGTGTGTGTGTGTGTGTGTGTGTGTGTGTGTGTGGATGTACCTAACAGGGAATCACTTAGCCCAAAACATTACCTATAATAAGCAAAGGGCAACAGCAGAGACAGGCTGCAACGATGGACAGAAGTACAAAAAGAGAAGGAGAGCATGAGTGGAGGATACGGAGAAAAGAAACAAGATGAAAGAAATGTCGACAGAGAGCAAAATGAGGACAGAGGGGGAACAGGGTGACAAGGTGAAACAGAGACATAAATAGCAAGACAGGAATAATAGTTGACTGACAGACATGAAAAGAGACAGACAGAAAAAGAGAGGGAAAAAGAGACATAAGGAGGTACTTACCGGATGCCTTCCCTGAGGGTACATGATCCCAGGAGAGGAGAGGCTGCCAGTCCTTTTGATGGCCAGGTTAGTCCCCTGGCCCTCCACTCCTCTGCCCTCCACTGGTTACACACCCACTCACACACACTCACACACACTCAAAGTCCTGTCTCTGCTCCTTAGCTGGGTTGAACACAGCAGTGTTTACTCCTCACAGTCTTTCTCCTCCTTCACTTTCTTCTGAGGGAGAATTGCTGTTGACACACAACTTTGGAGTTTTCAATCTGTTGCCTTGTTTATCTAACAACGTCATGATAAAAAAAAAAGGAGCGCCAGACTTTGCCTCCTTTCTCCTCCTCTCCCTTCTTCTTCTTCACCGTCTCAGTTTTTCCTCCTCTCTTTCGTTCTCTGTCGACTTCCCTGTCTTTCCTGAGGTGTCTCTGTCTCTCTCTTCAACCTGCGATCAGTCAAGGTCCACACATGACACAGAGAATTTCATCCGGGCAGGCTGTCCTCCTTGTCCTCCTCCTCCGCCTCCTTGTGCCCCTTCACCCGACCACTGTCCAAAAGCGAAACATACAAATGTAAACACACTCTCAGCTCCCCGTCCAAACAATCTTCCTCTCTTTTTCCTCTTCACCCTCTCTGACACGCTGGAGTCTCTGCCTTGACTGCAGCCGCAGAAAAGAAGAAGGATAGGAAGGAGAAGAAGAAGAAGGAGAGGAAGGGAGGGGAGATGGGAGTGAGTGAGAGAGAGAGAGAGAGAGAGAGCGAGAGAGAGAGAGCTTTGTTTTTAATCTAAATGTGGAAAAAAACACGAGAGGAAAGCAGGAAAGAACAGCAGGTCAGTGGAGGATCCAGCGGGCTTTTCAGCAGCAAGCCCTAGACTGTAATATATTGTGCCTGTTGGCTTCAACACAAACACGACAGGCTGCTAAAGCTCCTCTTAAGGTGGAACTGATTAGATAGAGACACCAAGTAACACAGAGAGGGGCGGAGGGAGGAGAGAGAGAGAGAGAGAGAGAGAGAGAGAGAGATGGATCTCTTTTCAGTTGTGGTCAGGCAGACAAAGCAATCAGTCATGCACAAAGACTTAAGCTCAAAGTGATATGAATCGAGATTCACACACACACAAACGCTTCGACACAAATTCATGACAGCTCTGTGGACACACTTGTTACTCAACACACACACACACGTGCACTCACTCTCACACACACACAGCACAGCTGCAGATGTAGACATAACAGTTACTCAGAGTGATACGTTTATTACACAGTTAACACATTGCATTCAAATGCATCCTCCTGGCTATCCGATCTCGCTTAATCGCATATAAATCCAGGTGTAAACACGTTTGACATGCACTGACAAATCGCGATCATCTGACTGTGCAAACCTCTTCCGCAAATGGCATCGCAGCCAGATGTTTGTCAGGTGTGAATGCAACACCACGTCAGACCACATAGGTCAACTCTTAAATCCTACCGAGCACAGAAACTTTATAATGAGAGCAGCGGAGAAGTAACGCAGAGTTCAAAAAGGTTTGATGTCCATGATGACTCGCCAGGCTGAAATGTAGGGGGAAAAATGGAGGATTTGTGTACAAGTGAAGCTATGCATTGGCAGGTGGTCTTCTGAATAGGAAATCTTTCAAATGCTGGAAGTTATTCTTTTTCTTTTTTTGTCTATTCTCAGCAATATTAATTTATATTTTCCAAAAAAGATAGAAGAAATTCTTACAATATCAGCGTTAAAGTAAGCGCTATACATTGGTTAGAGATATCTGGCAAAGCACACAGTGCAGTGCCAACACAACAAGATCCACTTTAAATCAAATATATGATTAAAATAAATGTGTCAGGTATCTTGAGCATCACTAATGTAACAGCCCATAAATACCTTCCCTCGCAGGATAAAAATGTCCACGTCTCCTTTTGACTGTTGGCTCCGATGCACATGATATTTACAGGACAGCCCAGAATGGACCAGCACAGCCTGAGACCTGGTATTTAAAGCCTTTCTATGTACAGCACGGCAGACTGGCCCAGCCGTCTTCTGGCGCTGTTTATAATGAGTTTATCCAGGGCAGCTCTGCCTTTGAACTGATCAAACAGCCATTAATCCGACACTGTAAAATCGGACACAGTCGTTCTTGGCATCCATGGAGGGTTTCCAGTAAGACAGAAACAGCATTTGATAACAAGAGGGTTAGCCAGAGGGCAGCCCCAAAGCTTCAATTAAGGTCACATAGAGATGTCCTATTATCCAGTGTAGTCTCATAACAGACACTATGGATCCTTTTTGGGGAACTCTGGTGTCAGTGTCTGTTTACCTGTTCAAACTCAGCAGGTTGTTTGTAGTCCACTGTGACAAGTTTAAGCCTCTTTCCTGACATTTCCACTGATGGTTAGTAGGTGTTGACCACTTTTTCAGAGGAATAAACAACATGTATAGAAAGATAAGACTGCATGAAAGAGGAGAGGAGTGTTGACGAAAAGACACGTATGGTCCACGTCTTAAACATTATTAGACAGAAAATGCTATATGCTATATGTGCTATACTGTTAGAAAAAGAAACTTCACTTTAGTGAGTGAGCCTCCAACCCATACATTCTTGTATCGTTGTATGGAAACTGACTAAATTCTAAACATGGTTTAAAAGTTTATAACACTGCTCTGGCAGGCCTCTTTCTCTCCGACGTGCGCTCACTGTGTAACAAACTGGACGAACTTCAGCGACTGATGGGGAGAAACAGAGACTTTTATACATCCTGTGTTTTGTGTTTCATGGAGACGTGGCTGTGTGGACTGATACCGGATCGAAGCACTCAACTTTCCAGGGAAAAAAAAGGGTGACGGAATATGTTTCTATGTCAATAGTGGCTGGTGTTCTGATGTCACAGTGATCCAAAGGTGCCGTTCTCCCGAGCTAGAATCTTTTTTTATTCATTGTAAACCCTTTTATTCTCCCTGCAAGTTCGCTTTATTCATTCTGACCGGTGTTTACATCCCACTGGAGGTCAACGTGCAGCAGGCACAGCCCGCTCTCGCCGACCAGATACCGACTCCGTAGTTATTGTCCTCGGTGATTTTCACAAAGGTAATCTCAGTCCTGAGCTTCCTAAGTACAGACAGTTTATTAAATGTCCGACCAGAGAGGGAAATGTTTTGGATCACTGTTACACCACAACGCTTATCACGCCGTCCCCCACGCTGCACTGGGCCACTCTGACCACGTCATTATCCGTTTGATTCCTTCATACAAGCAGAAATTAAAGCTCTGTAAGCCTGTTGTGACGACATCAAAGAAGTGGATCAGTGAAGCTATGGAAGAATTAAAGGCGTGCTTAGACTGTACTGACTGGGATGTTTTCAGGTCTCCCCCACCACAGCAAAGACGCAGGCCTCTCCTCAGACCCCGAAGCAACACCTCTTACAGTCACTGAAAGAGATAGAATCCTTGCAAAGCAGCTGGACCAGACTCTCTCTCTCTCGCTCTCTCTTTCTCACTCTCTCTCGCTCTCTCTCGCTCTCTCTTTCTCTCTCTCTCTCTCTCTCTCTCTCTCACTCTCTCTCTCTACCTTAAACCACTGTGCTGATCAGCTGTCTCAAGTCTTTAAAGACATTTTTAACACCTCATTGGAGACATGCCACATGGCAGCCTGCTTCAAGTCTTCCACCATCATCCCTGTCCACAAAAAACCAAGAACCACAGGACTTAATGACTTGAGTCACTGTGGTGATGAAGTCTTTTGAGCACCTTGTGCTTTCCAACTCAAAGACATCACAGAACCCCCTTTGGACCCGCTGCAGTTCGCCTATGCCAACAGATCTGTTGGCGACGCTGTCGACCTGGCCCTCCATTCCATCCTCAAGCATCTGGACTCAGCAGGAACCTACGTCAGGATCCTGTTTGCAGATTTCAGCTCTGCCTTGCTCCAGGACAAGCTCTCTCAGCCTCTCCGAGCCCCATCACCAATCGGTGAGTCTTTCCACTTACTGGGGACCACCCAGGACCTCAGCCGGGAGCTGAACATCACCTCCCTCATCAAGAAAGGACCGCAGTGGATGTTCTTCCTGTGGCAGTTGAAGAAGTTCAACCAGCCAAAGACCATGATGGTGCACTTATACACTGCCATCATCGAGTCCACCCTCTCCTCCTTCATCACATTCTGGTACGCTGCAGCCACAGCAAAGGACAAGTGCAGGCTGCAGTGTGTCATTCACTCTGCAGAGAAGGTGATCGGCTGCAATCTACCGTCTCTCCACGACCTGTACACCTCCAGGACCCTGAGGCGTGCAGGTAAGATCGTGGTCGACCCCCCTCACCCTGCAAATGGACTGTTTGAGACTCTCCCCCCTTTGGTAAGAGGCTGCGGTCCCCTCAGCTGTCAGTCTCCTCAGCCCCACAGTCAGAAAACATCACAGTAATGTGAAGACTGAAACTGTTTCTTTATGAGTAACATTAACGCCCACTGGACTTTAAATGTATTTTCTCTCATGCACCCTTTCTACATTTTTTTGTTTTTTATTATTCTTTATATTTGACATTTTTTAAATTCTATTTTATATATTGGTAATTGCTTCTCATGTTTTATTTTATTTAAGCACTTGACCAACATGGTCCCATCAGCAGTGAGCTCATGCTGTAAAGACATGGCCTTCAATGCTGTTTCATTTTGAGGATGACAACAGCACTGAAGGCCACATCTGTACAGCTACACTTTCATTAAACTAAAACCTGGACCAGGGTTAAAGCCTCCATTAATAAATAATATTTATACCAAACACATGCACACTATGTACCCCTCCAGCATTCCCCATGTTGCCCATTGTACTAATCAGCATTATCTAATTCTCAAGAATGGATGAGCAGGTCATTACTTTCTAACACTATCTCTATTGAGAACATGTTTCCACTTGTAACTGCCCAAGTCAACGGTGTGAATGTTAAGTAACTATCTCTTTAGGAGATAATGTAATAAAAGTCAGATTATACTCACCCTTAATAATGCTTTATTTTAATACCCACAGTGACAACAATAACCATTCTGGATGTTTCATCATTATGGGTATTAGTTTTATAGTGTGTGATTTAAGAGATGTCTTCCACATCTTCAGCTTAACTAATCTAAACTGTTTAGCATCCATTCGACACTTTTTGTTTAGACTGGATCAGCCTGGATATAAGCAACCATTTTGAAAACTTGCTATAAAAAGTAATATGCTTTCAAGACTGTCTTGAGTACCTTTGTTGTAAAACTTGTTATCATTTTCTCTAAAAAAAAAGAAAAGAAAAGAAAATCTCTATGAAAATAATCTTTTCTCGAAATGTAATTTGATTTAATACTAAAAAAAAACAAAACAGAGTGCATGCATGTGTTCTCCTCACCTGCGATGTGGTAATGCAGGAAGTACTTCAGGGATACAGAGGTGAGGGGATTCACAGGGAAGAGTCAGCACCTTCAGAGTGATGGTCAGCATCCTGAACACATGACAGACAGAAAAAGGTACAGTAAAGACAATGACGACAAAGATCTCAAATCCCTGCGGGTGATATATTTGTTGACCACTAGACCTAAAAATAGCTTACATAGCACTCACAGCAGAAGAATTACAGCATTCATCAGTGTCTCATCCCATAACACGTAGGCCTACCCGAAATTCAATAAAGTGGTGCTCATAAGGTTAGAATGACAGAGTCCTGTGTTTGAGCTCTGCTTGGCTCACACCGCCAAAAACTACAGACAATTCTGCATCAGTACACTGTGTGTTATAATGCAACCTTTTACACGTTTTACTCTTTGGTTGATTAAAGGATGACAGGTCCGTTTCCTCATATCTGCCCATGTGTACAGCAGACGACGTAATTTACAGATTAAAGGCCACCTTTAATTCAAGGAACGCGTGAAAGAAAAACGTAGGACAGTCACTTCAACATTTTGGCCCTTAACACCACAGTCACTCAGTTTCAACACATGTCACCTGTAAGTTTGGTAACTGCAGGTGGCTTTTATACCTCCTTAGATCGACGTCAAGCTCTAAAGGCAAAGGGACCAACTTCAATTCGTACTGTTTCATACGTAGAAAATGATACCTGGAACTCTTTGGTTCCACCTTAAAAGCTCTTCCTTGTTGAGAGCTCACTCAGCATTCTGATTGGTCGAGGGAAACCCTCGTTCTAACCAATCAGTGTAAGGGTACCCCACGTTGGGTTCTGATGTCACTGGGCTATCAGGCCAATCGTGGACAGACCCTGCTGCTGAATGGGTGTGGGCGGCGGCGGGGGTGGAGGGGAGTTGAGGAGTCTGTAGGGATTGTGGGCATTGAAGTCCCAATTATTCTGCACACATACACATACACATACACAGAGACACACACACAGACACAATCAAGCAGAAGCACACAAACATACACACTCCCGCGCGCTCGCCTACACATGCTGTCAGTCACGCTACATAAATGCTCAGTAAATTCCGCCGTTAATTTCAATCCCGCTATTTGTGCTGCAGCACACACAGGCGCACAGTCGCGAACACGCACGCACGCACGCACGCACACGCGCGCGCACGCACACACACACACACACACACACACACACACACACAGACTGAGTAAACACATCACTTGAAAGAGAAGTCCAGTTGGAAATTAAGGATTTTTTCCAAACATTATAAACACAATAAGCAAATGGGTGGCCTTCAGATGGCAAAATTAAAATAATGAGCAATAAGGAACACCATAAATCATAGCATACAGGAATTTAAGAAGTCAGCTGTAACCTGCAGTGCTGTTTGTTGCTGCAGGTAAAGTTTACTACTGCTGTGCTGTTTTTTTTTTTGTTGTTGTTTTTTGTTTTTTATCTATTTATTTATTTCCATAAGGAGCTCTCATTTTATAAAATGATTAAGAATTAAAGTAAACTAAATAAAAGTAAGGGGTTGATGCCTCACTGCTGCCTTTATTAACACATGTATCTTAAGGTACTTGTCACAAGCATCTAATGTCAAGGTGATATTTATATATTAGTGCATTTCTTAAAGATACATGAAAGATACATTTCATAAGTCAGCAGTAGCAGGATAGAAACAAAATAGTTCTGTCTCCCATTTTTGTCTGAGGAAGGATGATGTAAACCTGTCAGGACAGAGTACATGCACTTTTCTCTCACAAAGCATCTCATATTCAGTAAAATGCAATATGTTGGGAAAAGAGCTCTGGACTGTACGGACTTATGAAAGAAAACATCCATCCACTAGAGCATAGTGAGATCATCTCACTCTGGGATGTTCAGCGCATGAATACATAACTGGAATTTTCTGTAAAGCTGCCACTCCACAACCTGCCTCACCCACAGTAAGTAAATCTTGGGTGACAGTGACCGGGGGAGTGTGTATGACCGGAGGAGAAGAAAGTCTCTCTCTGTGTGCAAACCACATCTGTTCCTGCGTCTCCTGTGTGGCCTTTTGAGGCTGCTGCTAATGGAGGAACTGGCCCTCCTCCTCCTCCTCCTCCTCCTCCTCCTCCTCCTCCTCCTCCTCCTCCTCCTCCTCCTCCTCCTCCTCCTCCTCCTCCTCCTCCTCCTCCTCCTCCTCCTCCTCCTCCTCCTCCTCCTCCTCCTCCTCCTCCTCCTCCTCCTCCTCCTCCTCCTCCTCCTCCTCCTCCTCCTTCTTCTTCTTCTTCTTCTTCTTCTTCTTCTTCTTCTTCTTCTTCTTCTTCTTCTTCTTCTTCTTCTTCTTCTTCTTCTTCTTCTTCTTCTTCTTCTTCTTCTTCTTCTTCTTCTTCTTCTTCTTCTTCTTCTTCTTCTTCTTCTTCTTCTTCTTCTTCTTCTTCTTCTTCTTCTTCTTCTTCTTCTTCTTCTTCTTCTTCTTCGACGATTACAATTGTTGTTACAGGTTAGTTAAGTAAGACAAGTGTGATATCCTGTTGTACATTTTGGTTAGCAATCCATCAATCTTTATATGTGCAGCAATTTATAACAACTTACAAAAAAGCCGGTAAAGTACCTTACTCTATGTTATATATAAATATAGCATAGCAGTCTTTTTATAGCTCACAATAACGGCTGAGTAACAAACATTTATGCCTTTTTTAAACAGGATAATTTTTCAAAATGAAAAAAAGCTTTTTTGGGTTTCTTGCTGTTTTATTCCCAGAACACAGAATTATTATTTTTTTTGACATTTTAATTATTGTCTTCTGCTTCTGCTCTTTATACATGTCCTTGAATGCAGATACATTACAGGAAAATCTAATATTCTGTGTTCTCAAATAATAATGTAGAATAAAGACAAAGGACAGAAATCCATGAAACACAGACACATGCAAAAAGACACACACACACACACACACACACACACACACACACACACACATCCACATACACACGGTTGTCAGTCAAGTAATCATGTGCAGATCTGCTCTGATTAATTCATGCAGTAATAGGAAATGGCAGCGAGAAACCCCAACCCTGTGATGTGGGACTCTGGATAAACTCCAGTCTGGTTTAATGCTGGATAAATAGATGCCTATTCACACACTGGTGGACACTCACTCAAATAGAAGAAGCCAAAAACTTGACTAACATAAACGTGCACACGCACACACACAGACACACACACACACAGGGCAAATAAAACTGCCTTGTGTGTGTATACCTGTGGTGTGTTACAAGTCCCTGAGTGCCTGCAAACACATGTGATCCTCTGACCTTGCAGTGCAAACATTTGGATTCTGTGTATGTCCCTGTGTGTCCGTGTGCCTGCTTGCGCGCTCTTGACGTGTCTGCGTATGCATTTGAAAGAGCAGTGCGAGTTCCAGTCTGCGTGTGTAGCAGGCTATGTGTTGGACATGTGCAGTAACACTCTGAGCCATAGTGAGCTTCATCTAACTCATTTCCTGCGCATAGCTGCAGGAAAGAACTCTGTCAGTCTGCATGACACAGTTTAATATGTCACATACACTGTGTGTGAGTGAACATTGCAGGACCTACTGCCCTTTTTTAGATCACTTTTATTTCATAGTGCCAATTTGAAGTTAACTTAAATTAACAATTGCATTAAATCCTGAAATGTAATTCATGCTATAAAATACACAGTTTCTCCCTTATCTGCAAATTGCAAAGGCAGTAGGGTTCATATATTGGAAAGAGAATTGTAGAGACAACTAGAGTTGGGAAACTCAAGTTGTTGATTAAGGTGAGGAAAATAATACTGACGTTCCACGTGTCGTGTGATTGTATCATTTCCTATACTTTAAGTTGTGTGCTCACATAATGTGCCTCTCACACTCCTCTTGGCGTTGTGTAACACAGTGATGCAATGCAAATTTAAAGACTGGAACAACAAGATGCCTTTTACAGATACAATAAGGGCGTAATGATGGTGGACTTGTTATGGCGCACTTTTTGTGGAACTGCAGTCTGTGAGCGTTGGTTGACTGGTGACCTGTCCAGCATGTATCTCGCCTCTCATCCACTGATTGCTGGGATTAGGTTCTAGTCTTACAGTGACATCATTTCCACTCCGGCCCAGCAGTTCAGCGGTCACTCTGTACTTATGTGTGTCCATACAACATAAGACTGTGCCACTCTAGGAGCAGTTACATATAAGCATATATATTTTGTGTGTGTCTCCCCAGGCTGTGTTGTGATCAGTCTGTTTGACTAAAACCAATATTGTGACTTTTAGGGAATGAGGCAGACACCAGTAAAATAAATCTTCTCCATCATCACCTCTTTCTCTCACCATCTCTCCCCTCTTTCTTTTTCTTGCTCTCTATCTCTCTTGCTCTCTAGCTCTCTCTATGAAGCACATTGATCACACAAAGGTGCATTAACCTTTTAAATGTTTTAACAGGGCGGTATTTTCACAGTCCACAGTCCCTACTGAGATAATACTTTTAAAATGACCACATACACGTGTGTTTGTGCTACTTCATTTGTGGCCTGCATTTCTTTTTCTTGATCATTTCCAGTGAGATTGGGCAAATACATCCATGCAGTTCTTTACTTTGTGATAGCTGCTCGTTTATCCAGCAGCAGCAGCACACAGAAGCTGTGCTTTGTTTTTCCTCCCTGCATGTGTCAATATACATCCTGCATACAAAACACACTCCCTCCATCTCTTCAAGACACACACTCTTCATTTAGTCTTTATTGAGTTTAATACACCTCATCGGACGGGAAAAACGGTGCCATCAATATTGCTTATCAAATGGGAAAATCAATATTTTTCTCTACCTCAGCCGCCGTATTCCTTCTCCTCCTCTTTCGACCTGTGTCTGTCTTTTGAACATTTTGACAGTAGAATGCTTTATGTAAGTGTAAAATGTTCTGGCAGGGGTTTTTGCCTCCAGATGCAGGGTGTCCAAAAACAAACAGAAAGGGAGAGAAAGGAGAGAGAGCAGATGCATGGGTGCGTGTGCAGAATGCCTGATCAGGTTACGTGTGTGTGTGTGTGTGTGTGTGTGTGTGTGCGTGCGTGCGTGCGTGTGCGTGTGTGTGTGTGTGTGTGTGTGTGCAGACGGTGGATGTCAGTGTTGAAAAATGCATGATGCCATGTTTGGAGATTCATATCTTCCTGTTCTCTCCTTACAGAGTAGACATGCACATATACACTAAACACACTGCACCTGTGTGTGTGTGTGTGTGTGTGTGTGTGTGTGTGTGTGTGTGTGCTAAAAGATATGAAATCAAACCATACTGAAGATAGATTTGAAGAGACAGCGATTGTGACAAAGAAAAATGAGCAATGTTTTTTATGTTGATTTTTGTTCTCGCTGTTTTATTCTTTCAGAGACTCTTTTCTTTGAGTCTCAGTGGGATTTATACATCTTGCGGAGTTGCCAGATCCACAGAAACTTTCAAGAGAATGTATCACAACATATTCACAAGAATAATGTGTTATATATATAATTTCTAACAAGTTATTTAACCCAAAAGAAAATGTTCTCCCACGGTTCATCTCGTAGCTAATGTTTCACAATATCCATAACCTCTTTTACAGATGGAGAGTAGCATTGACTTTTTTTCTAATAAGAATATAAATAAATTAGGTAATCGTTCTTAGATATAAATAACAAATTATTCCACTTACAAACTCAATAGTCTCTACATATATCTCTATATATATCTATATATCTCTACATATCTTCCATTTTAGAACATCTTGACAGCAGAACTTTTCATAAAATCCCTTTAAATGAAAGGTATTGGGGAATGCTGGCAATATTGATCAAAATGTGTGACGTCCTTAGGTTGAATTTGAGAAAACAACCAAAGTAACAAGCTCTGCTAGCCCCTTTTACCTAGGAGAAGTGGTCTGTAGCAGCAGCATCCATTGGTATAAAATACAGCCAACGTTGAAGTGTCCACTTAACGCTCGCTCCAAAAACCAAAGAACGCGCAATGGGCTGGTACCAAAATACCCATTACATATTTACCAGGTGCAAACAGTGGTTTTGGTCTTTGAAGCTTAAATTCTACTTTGGTGAATTCATTTTTCACATTTGCTCAGTTTTGATTATATTAAGGGTAAGATTATGCACAGCCTATAGGCCTTATTTAGTTACTGACCTGAAACTGTTGGCCCTTGTTTGTGTTGTTTTCATCATTGGAAAAATACTTGCTAGGTGACAAACTTGTTGGGCATGTTTCAGAAACCAAGATATTCATTTAGCCTATGTCCACTCCAGTTGAAGTCAGCATTTCCGATATGGAGTCTGCCATTATTGGGCCTATGTCCATGTCTACGATCTGTTCCGAATTTTTCAGGAATCAAGCCATCATTGTTTGCAATATTTCAGTCAATACCATAGAAAGTTCCATCCCTAGAGCCAAGCAACAGAAAAATAACCACAAACAATAAAAAAGTAAAAATGAGACAGGAAATGTGGATTTATGCCAGAAATGATTTTCTTTCACAATGTAATAAATTTGAGGACATTCCATTTTAAATTTTAGCGTTTGCAACATGACGCCTTTTATCCCTCTGTGCGAAATCTGTCTTCACATGCACGAGCAAGTGAGCTATTTGAAAATATACATGCTTTCCTTGCATATGAAGCACTCCTTTCTCCCCATTACACATATTTCTTTCTGGCTGCTCCCCTGACAAAAAGGGGTTTTAGAGGTAGGTGTACTACACATTAGTGTGCCAAAGCTATTTGAGCTAACGGAGCAGTCCTAGCCAAAGTGAAGCGGGGTTTGGACTCTGCTCGAGGTAATGGAAACTGGCAGCGACCTGTGTGACAAACCAAGAGCCCCACACAGAGCTGAATATGAGCCCACGTTCTCATTACAGACCCATTTTCTACTCTATTTCTTCTTCTTTTCGCACCTTACTGCTGCAGCTTTGTGTGTTTAGCAAGAGTTATTTAAAGCAAGACAGATCAATACTAGCACAAGTCAATACAACGTTATCTGCCCTGGATCTGTTCACCTGTCGTAAAGACTTTCTTATTTTGGTTCTCAGTGCACAGACTATCAAAGAAGTTGCAGTTCACTGCGGTTTTGATGTTTGGTGTTACCAAAACTTGATTTAAGTTTTGGTAACATGGTTTAAAAAGAGATTTCATTTTGTTACATGGAATCACAAGACGACATTTTGGCTAGTTGTAGATATTTCTACTTTGTTGTGAATTAAAAACAGTATTGTCCCAAGATAATATTAAGGTTATCATTATTTTTTTTACACACACTGACTCATCAACTGACCGTTCAGGTGACCCACAAACTGTAAACTCTGTGTTTAGCAAGCCTGATGAGCTGCTTGTATGTCTAATCATCAGAGCTCATGTAAAGAACAGCTCTCATTAAAGCTGAGGTTGGATGACCATTGTTGGGGTCAAAGGGCCTCATACATTTAGCACAAATTGAAACTCTTCATCAAGCTACTTCAGCTCACCTTCATTCACACTGAAAAACTGCTTTACCTCCATTGTTGTTCATTTCCATTTCAAAGAGGTCTATCTGCCTCGGTGCATCCTGGGAGTAAAGTATAAGGGATGGAGGGTACACAGGTTCTCTTACCCTCTGCCCTCAGCTGCATGTCATCCCCCTTCATGAGAAAAAGGGGATAAATATTGATCTGTCATAATTTTATTGCAATTTAAAGTTCAAACTACAAGGTTTGTAGTTAACAGTCCCAGTGTAACTTTTTCTTAGCAGGGCACAAGGGCTCAACAGTAACATTGTATGACCCAATACCTAAAGCATTGGCATATAAAGACACAGAAGTTATGTACAACTAGAAGAGTAAAGAGTCCAGTGATGACCTCTGCATTTTTAGCCTTTAGTCAGCTCTGAAGCTTTTCTATCAGCTTGTCTGTACATTTGCTTTGCGTGCTGAACCGCTCATGCTCCCCTGCTGCAGCTCGGCTTTGAACTGAAGGCTCACAAAGATAAAGACATCAGATATTGTTTCGACTTGTGGAGCCTGCAGTGGCGTAGCCTGTCATGCATGTCTGCACATACAAATGATCTGCACACAGAAACTGATCACTTATGTGTGAATTGGAAAGATACACACACACACAGATAAAAGCACTTTACATGTACAAATGGAAGCACAAACCTGCTCATATACATGTGCAGGCATGAACACTTTCCTTTGTCATGGCAGGGAAATGTGCACACATTTCAGAGCAGGTGCCCACATCATTACACGCATGAACACATACACACACTTGGCACATTGCCCAGGCCGTGTCATACCAATTAAGTTCAGAAACTAAAAGCGTTCCACCTGGGATTTCCACTCCCGCCCACATTATTAACCTTGTCCCAATCCGAGACCAAACACACACACACAGGCACACATACAAACACGCACAAACACACACTTTAACTTGCAAAGAGAGTCCTAAGCAATGCTCGCTACGTGAGACAGCTACACATATACACACACACACACACACACACACACACACACACACACACACACACACACACACACACACACACACACACACACACACACACACACACACACACACACACACACACACACACACACACACACACACACACACACACACACACACACACACACACACACACACACACACACACACACAATGTAAACCAGCCATCAAATTCACACAATTTACAACCTCAAACATTAACCTACTTTCCGCCTCACATGCACCCCTCCTCCAACATCACTGTTCTCCAAGGCAACCGTATCCATGACAAGGTACAGAGAAAGGAAATAGCCCCATAAGGAGCAAAGACAATATTAACTCAAAAGAGCAAGATTGCAAAGGAGAGAGAGAGGAGGTACAGGAACTTACAGTCTTTGGTCCTCAGAACTTTCCTAACAGTCGATTAGATTTGAACTGGGCAAAAAGGCATTTAAGTTTGCTGCTCCTGTTACTTGGAACACATCTAAAAAAGAGCTGGAACTTTAGGAACTGGTCGACTTGCATGCTTTTAAGGTTATATTTAAATGACTTGGTCGCAGGCACATCTGGTAGATGTTCTGCCTGATAAATGATTGTGGTGGAATGTGTAAACATTTTCAGGTTTTACTTCATATCTTCTTAATGCTTGAGGTATCATGTATTGTGTTTTTATACAGCTGCTTGTTGTTTTTTCCATTCTTTCTTTGTGCTGCTTCGTGTCTTGGCAGAGACAATCTTGAAATAGATATCTTAAATTCGGACAAGCTTACATAAAGTTGTAATAATGCATAAATAAAAATAAATGATGAGTGATTGAATGAATGAGTAACTGGGAAACTCTTTTTGGTGAAGTGACCCTTTACATAACTTGTTAGGATGACTGTTTTCTGCAGGCAAATGTAGCTGAGCAACCCTGTCTGGCCAAATGACACCATCTGGAAGGAGGCTTGGACAACACGGTCAGCCAGGGAATGTGTGTCTGTCAAGTGTGTGTGTGTGTGTGTGTGTGTGTGTGTGTGTGTGTGTGTGTGTGTGATGAGTGCTTCTGTGGCTGTATGCATTACAAAAATATCCTTTGAAAAAGAATATTTGCAGTATGTCTGAAATATTAGTTAAGAAAGAGAGATTTATATAAATATCAACAAATGTGTGTTACAGCATTTGTGTGTGTGTTTTCAAGTTTGACAGACTGTGTTGCTCAGTGTCTGCCAGGAAGAGTTTTTTTGGCAGCAAACATAGGACAGCTAAAAATGGCTTTGCAATATGTTCCACATCCATCACTTTAAAAAGAGAAACTATTAAGAGATCGAGAATTAGATGTTACCGTTTACCATTAGTCAAACAAACTAGAAAAGTTTTAGCATGTACTGTTAATCTACTTGTGTTTTCTTAGTGTGTTTGCGTTTTTTCACTCTAGAGTAAATTGTAAAATATTTGCCTTCATTTTTATGACACATTGTCCTCAGTGACAGCAGCATTCCCTGGGAGAGCAAATGTCAAAGTGACATTGAGCGAGCGTCAAGCCAGTGTGTGCCTGTGTGTGAGTGTGAGTGAGTGTGTAAGGGTATGTAGGTGTGTGTGGCAGAGAGTGAGAGAGAGTGTGTGACCTAGTCTGAACATCCTCCGGGACTAGAGCTGGCTGGCTGACTGTTCCTAAGCTGTCACCAGACATTGACTCAGACCGTTATACACTCAGCATTGACACACTGACTCACCGAGATCCCTCCTTCCATCCATAAGAAAGACGTAAACATACTCACAGGAAGTCTGCATCGCACATTGAGTTGAATTGAATTGCCTTTTCAGCTCCCACAACTGAATTATGTTAGAAACCAATATTTTTCAAATCTCTTACCTGTTACGGCTGGAATTGGATTTGTTCTTAGGAAATATTTGCTTATTGAACTCTCTAGCAGGAAGCATTTGGTTCGATTAAGGTTTCAATGATTTCACTGGGAGCGTTGTGCTTTAAAGCCACCTACATACACACTGCTGCATCACTGCTCTCTCGCTATCTCTATCTAATAAATCATTGCTTGTTGTACACTTAGTGTTTCTTGATAAACGGGCTACTGCGTAACTCATATAAACTCTTCTGCATTGCAAACACATTCCTCTTTTCTTTGGTACAGCTTCTGTGTGACACAGTATCCTCGGAATTAAGAGCTTTTAACTGCCTATTTGAATTGATCAATAAATGACTTTATAAATAGCCAGATACCCAATTAGCCACATTGTGATAAAAAAACCCCAACAAACAAAACAATGTCCATAATAGAAAATATAAAGTGTAAAGCTAGCGAACAATTTTTCACTTCGCGACTTTAATAGATCAAATAATATATTAATAAAAAAGTATACATATATTATTGTATAAATGTGTTAAAGGTAAAATGGAAAGGTTTGGGGCAAGTTGCCCCCATCTTGCCAGTACACGGTTAATTTTCTGAACTTTTTGAAGTACAGGAGAATGGGGTTAAGGATGCACGCAGTGTTTGTTTTTTGAGGTCAAAACCTCTAATCCTTTTTACCTCTGTACACCTGGCCAATCATTATTTTTATGTCATGATTGTTTGGCAAAGTTTCAGAATATATTTGTCTCCCCTTTCCAACTTATTAGAGGAGAGGGTTTCAGTGTTGTTCATGCTGCAAGCATTGCCAAATGATTACTTTAAGGGAGAGCATGGCTCCTGTGAAGCACCTGAATGAGATGACCTGCAAAACTCATTCAATTAAAAAGGTTCTTGAACGACATGAGAAAGGAATCTTTCTCATGAAGGAATGTTTTATTCTTTATTTCACAACCTTTCAGTGTGGCTGCTCAGGATGTCAATAGATTATTAGGCTTATACTTCGTTCTAATAGGAAATAATTTGTGGTAGTCATACACACACACACAACTTTAGTTGTAAACATTTTAAAGTTGAGTGCTTGATGAAGGACGTCACCAATTTCAGGTGAGCAAAAAAAATATCTCCCCCTTTGCTCAGTATTATTTACCTATCAGTCTAACCTTCAAGCAGGCATGATTAACTGTATTTTCAGCCATAAATAAGTTTATGAGAACTTCTTTAAGTATTGATTTTTCATTTATGATTTTTTTTTGTTTGTTTGTTTTACTGCACCTGATCAAACCATGGACACATGGGCGAATTTAGTATGTGTGGCTATGACTGTACTATAAAACTGACACACAGTGCTGAGCTCTCAAAATGCTTGGTGTACCTTTTCTAAAAGCCTAATCCCAGGCCTCCTGTTCTCCCAAAGATCTGTGTCTGTGTTGTTAAAACTCAGCAGACAGCACTGTACAAATATAGCAGAGTAACTAGGCCTACTGCAAATAGAACAGAACTGAATTTAATCAAATCAACACAGCATGCTCTATGTTCCTACATTCACCCTCTGGCAACACCCCTCCTTCTGTTTCCTTCTCTCTGTCTCACTCTGTTTCTCTCCCATGCCTCCTTGCGTTGAAACACACACGCACACGTACACATTGAAGCGCACAAACACATTACCTTCCCACTTCCCCCAGTCTGACCCAAAAACCTTGGATGCTAACTTTTTTCTTTCCCTCTCCTTGCCTTTCTTCGTTCCTTTCTTTGTCCTTTTCTGTTATTCTCCTCTCATTTTGCTCATTAACCACTCCACTGTGTGGGAGATCTACCTCAGAAAAATTCAGGGCTGAGAAATCAAGCCAATGGGAAAGTTCCCAAAAACTGCCGTTCCCTAAGTTACCACTTGAGTCTCCTCTAAAAGGGAGTCGTTTCCCTTCAAGCCTTTTATTAATGAGCCTGACTCTGAGCAGAAATATACATGTTTGCATGTGCGGTTTTCTAGTCATAACAAGTTTGGCGCAACTTAGGGCTTTGTGAATTTGGGTAACAGCTTTGTGTGTTGCTGGCTGCCCAAGACATCAACAAAATGTATTCATGAACTGGGCTGTAATTTGATTATATCATACTTTTCAGTTTGTAATACTGACAGACCATCAAAGCAGTCCGTTCTCTGAGTAGATGTTTTGATTGGGTAATGTGACGTGAAATATTGCTGCTAATAAAATGGCTAGTTGATTTGTTCAGTGTTCCTCATTCATTGATTCATTTGTGGCAGCTTTAGTATGCAAGCCAGTATTGTTAAAAACTAGTAGGCTGCTTTTAAAAAGTCACCAGGTTGTGCTGTTCACTCAGGGGTTAAGAGTAGAGGGGCTAATGAATTATCTACAGACGTACAGTTTAACTTGGCTTTCCCTGCAGCCCTTTTCAGAGCCACAATCTTTCCCCACTATGGTCTCTTTTGGCCTACATGGCAGTGGCCAAACATCTATTTTTAGTCTTCAAAAAGCAGCTGATAGTTTTATGGGCAACGTTGTAGCAGCCTCCTTCATTGGGTGTACAGCTATTGGGCTCTCTTACAAACACACAGAAACAGACTTTTACCTCCCACGTATACAGTATACATTACATCCTTGTTTCCATCAGTCCAAGTCCTGAGAAGAGAGCAGCATTGCGACAATGATGGCTGGCCTGTTTCTCTGGTGACACACGACGATAGTTTATGACAGGCTTGTGGTGGTGGCACTGTGCATAAAGTGCATGTGTGTGCATCTACACCAATGCCTCATTACACAGCAGTCAGTCAAGCATCCGGCCAGGCAGCCAGACGGGTCCATGCGGGTTGAAACAGCAGCCTGGTAAGCAAAAAAAAGAACCACAGTGGCACAGCAAACAGACCACAGTCAGACCACATCACAACCACACAGCAGCCTGCCATTTACAGCACAGCGTATAGACATCTGAAGGGAGGGAGAACAGAAAAGAGAGAGAGAGAGAGGGAAAGGAACGATGTGAGAGATATAACGAGACTGAAAGGAGGGAGGACAAGTGGGAAGGTGGGAAGGAGGGAAGTGGGATTAAAGGAGGACACGTGAAAAGGAAAGAATGCAAGGCTGTAGGAAGAAAGGAAAGAAAAGAGGATGAAGTTCTGCTGTCTGAAGTCTGTCAAAAACAAGTAAGAGAGACAAGCAGAAACGTAAAGACGAAGGACGTAGACATTTACACAGGCTAAGAGCTCCATTGAAGCATTTTCATAAAATGTAGCTTTCTGTCTCCATCCTACTTGAAGGCTGCTATATTTACGACTGACAACTAAGTAATTCAGCTGACAGTGAATTCAGCGTGGAGAAACGATTTATTGTAATAGCCACCTACATGCAGTCCTGACTGTTACATTTCACAGGTGAGCTATTAAGCTACATGAGCAGAACACTGCATTCATTGTTGAATGATTTCAGTTTCCCAAAAATGTACAGAACTGAGAAGTAAAATATGAGGTTCAGATTTGGTTTAGTATAAATTCAAAAATATGCTCTGGTGCTGTGAAGGCCCATTTTGACATCTCTCTCTGCCTTTACCAACGACCACTCTCTTTGCAAACATAACATCAGATACTAATAACTCACAGGAATAAAAACCCACAGGTCAGGTGGGCACCAAAGCTTTATAGTTCACCCTGATAAGAGATGTAACGATTCACTCAGCTCGCGATTCGATACTCTTCACGATACTGACTTCACAACATGATTTATTTTAAGAGAATCTGGAGGTGATTGGAGCTTCTCATAGTGCTGTTGATTAAATGCTGCATCATGTCAGTTGTGCTGTTTGTGAAGTTCTGCCCTGTTTTAATATTTGCAAACAGTTGTTGTCTTTCATTTTCTGTCTTTGGAATCAAAAGTGCTTCCACTGCCATGATCACGTGTGGAAAAAAAGATTGGAAACTTGACACCTTTCAATCGATTTTAAACGGCCTCACAATTAATCTTTACATCCCTAATCCTCATGATGACATCAATCTACCAAATGTTTCATGAAGAGCCAATATTTTTAAGACTTCCGACTCAATCATAACTGTGAACTGTGAGCTGGTTCTAGAGGAAATGTCCCAGGATGACCAACTTTATTTCAGTTCATCCCTTTTACATCTGTCCAGTTGAGTCATTTACTTCGCGATACATTTAGGGATCAACTGATCAACAAAAAGAAAAATATTTAAATCCCTAGACTCATGCTACTGCTGTGGATACAAAAAAGCAGTGTGGACGGACTCAAATATATGTTTAAATGTTGGGATGACAGCAGAAAAGAATGGTATCACAGAGGAATCGGCATTCCAGCAACTGAAAACCCCTACATTTTACATCTTTACAGACAAGCAGCATTTATGAAGCCAATTAAAAGATTTGCTGAGCTTCACACAGAGATGGCAAAAAAATAAGACTCAGAAAAACATTGAGATGTGAAAACTTAAACATGGGCTGCAGTTCAGACTGTTTGTAGTCTTAATCCTTATGCCATCCTGCTTTATGAGAGGGCTACATATATGTTTTAAATGAGAAAAATAATAATAATAGAAGACCAGAAAATACGAAATTGAAAGTACATGTGCAGAAATAGACTTGTGAAGTACTGAGGCTGAGAGGATTAAGCATTAACATTACTGTGTTTAGGAGAGGAACTACAAACAGCCCATTATCTTGTCATTGGCACTCACTGTAATGTGTGCTTTTAGAGGAAACTTGAATTAATGGAACCAGAAAAGAAAAGCAGTAAGAAGGAGAAGAAAGCAGGAGAAGAGCATCATAGACAAAGATAAGGACGGAAACAGAGACTGCTGAAGAGGTATTGAAGAAAAAAAGTCTAGTGAGGTGGGAAGATGGATTTTTCTTCTGGTATATCAAAGAAGCAGAGTGGGTTTCATGGAGAAAAGGAAGCCAGGCTACTGTTGTTGTGAGATAGCCTAAGGTGTTTTCATACTCGAGCTGGCATTGATGGATGGAGGTCGTAAACGGATGAATTAGTGATGAGCATCGGGATGAAAGGGCTTTCCAGAAACAACAGGGTCGAGAAGACAGAGCTGGGGCACATGGGATATGTAGGTTCGCCCCGGGTGTGAGGCTGGAGTGATAGACGAGATGAGGTCGGCCATGAACCCACGAACTGTCAACACACATCCGATATGGCAACAGCTCTTCACGACGATATGTATAGAACTGTCAGAGTGAAGAGCAGCCCATTTTAATCACAACTGCGTTTTCAGTTTTCAAAATTTGATCTAGACATATTAAATCCTGAACTTAAGTTTTTATTTAAAAACATTTTCAGCTTGAAATTGTCAGTTTTGTCCTTATTTTAACTTATGGTGGTGGCTTTGATAGCAATGATCCAAGCTTTTTGGGATAAAAAAAAAGAAAGAAGAAAGCACACCAGATGAAAAAACAGTGAAAAGGGAATGGTTGAAGAGACGGTAATGTAAAAATCAGATCCTAAAATGAGGATTCTGACCCAGGTCAATCTCTTTAAAAAGGTTGGCCCAAAGTCTAAAAGATGATGGTCTCCCAAGCGAGTAAACTAAATTGTTCTTGGATAGTGTTATGATAATGCATGAGGGGAGTCTCTTCCGGGGTCTTTGGCCGTAGGTGTGTTTTAGGCAAAGATGCAGGGTCAGGACTGATATCATATTTGGGGGGAGGTTTTGTGGCTCTGACCAGATGAATGTTTTTAATGTTGATACCACAGGGGGATTTTTGTTTTGCACACTAACTGAACAGACATTCAGTTCAAGAGGAAAAGCTTAACTATACATTTACATCAGTAGGGCCTGATATGTCAATATGTTGTGCTCCGCTACTTCATACTCCACACTGTTAATATGAGAGAGAGAGAGAGAGAGAGAGAGAGAGAGCGAGAGAGAGAGCGAGAGAGAGAGAGCGAGAGAGCGAGAGAGAGAGAGAAATTCACAAATTGAATTTGGCTTTCAGTGACAGGGAGTTTACTCCACTGTTGTGCCAGTAGTGTGCGTTTGTGTGTGTGCTTCTGTATGTGCTTGTACACATGTATGACTGCCATGCCATGACACCCTGCATGTGTGCATCTGCAGCTATATGCGTCTCTATATGTGTTAGAGTGTGTGTGTGTGTGTGTGTGTGTGTGTGTGTGTGTGTGTGTGTGTGTGTGTGTGTGAGACCAGGATTGGAAGTGACAGGCAGGAAGTATCAGAGGCAGCTGTGTAACAGCCCACTAACCACACAGGGGAGTGTTCTACACTGAACAACATTAGCAGTGGGGGTAGACAGACTACGACTAGAGGAAGAGAGACCATAGAGGCGGGAAGGATAAGCTATCAAGAAGGAAATGAAATAAAAATATATATTAACATTAGCCTCTTACATTTCCTCTCAAAATCCTGGCGAACACTGTATAACACATGACCAAAGCTATTAGTGCAGAGCATCATACGCATGATTTCAGAACAAGTTTGACTGAGTTGTATGATCCATTTTGGCAAATTACACTGGAGTTGGGACTGTTGGGCATCTGTTAAACCTGGTCTGTAAAGTGCTGTAACTAGTAGTTACAATTGAAACATAAAAAAAGTACTAAGTAACTTTAGGCTTAGTGAAATAGACTAAACAAGGTTAAGACAGGTGAGCCTATGCTAAGGTCAGTACATTAGCATTCTGGGAGTAAGAATGTCCGACACATGCTTATCATTCAGATGTGAGCTTTCTCTATATTATACAAACATTATTTTTCAATGCTCAAGTTAAACAAAAGAATATAATAGTGAGCTTTAGCCCGTGTGCAGACAAAAGAGAGAGATAGAATTTGCTTGTATGTTCCTGACACACACAAGGAACAACAGGTCATTCTGAATGCAGATAAAAAGGAAGCTTTTTAAGGGAAAAAGTGAGAAATGTGTAAGTGAAAGAGTGTCAAAGTGAAAGGAATGAGTGAGACAGAGAGAGAAAAAGAGAAAAAGGGTTGACAGTGATGGATGAGACAGATAGCCTGATGGATGGATGATGAGGAGGGTGGAGGGTTAGAGGATGGAGAAGCAATAGACAGAGATTGACAGCCTACATTCCCAGGGAACGGATGAATATACTAAAGCTGCAGAGAGAGAGAGAAAAAAAGCCTGAGAGAAAAGGGAATGATGGGTGGAGGAGGTGGGAGAGAGAGTACGTCTCTGTAATCAAGCCATAAAGGAAAGCGGGAGCGAGTGAGCGAGGGGTAAAGACGAGTGGGCTCTGAATGAGTCAATCATGATTAATCAAGATGCTTTTCGCTCTCCGTCGCTTTCTCCCTCCGTTTTGCAGTCTCTCTTCATCTCTTTTTGCTCAGACACACCATCATCACAACCATAGTCATCATCATCACGCAGACACAAAAAAAACCTTGTTTCCTAAGTACATCCCTATCAGAACTTTGTCTTTAAAGGGGTGGTTTCCAAACTTTTTAGCTTGTGACTGTTTACAAGGAAGTACAAAAGGTCAACTCCAAAGACTGAATAGTCATGAAATTATGCACTGGTTAATCAACTGACTATTTAAAGCATCAAGTTTAGCAATTTGGTCATCATGTGAGTTTTCCAGAAGAAAGATGTGAACATAGGAAATACAGAAAAGAAATTTTAACTGAGAGCGGCCGGTGTTTTATACCTCAACCTCCTCTTCTGTGCCTGTTTCTTGATTAGCTTAAAGTGACAATATGTAGGAATTCAGTATAGTCAATGATTTCACCGAAGGTCTCTGAATGCAACTGCGTTGTCATGAACCACACAGAGCTGTGACGTCTCCCAGTCTCAGACAACGTTGCATTTGTTTACAAGCAGATGGTGCGAAGACAAATGAGAAGTTGTGAGAAGTGTAACAACCATGTCGATGACAACCTCCAATGCAATCATATTACTGGAGTTTTCTCAAAAATGATTCTGCTCGTGTCTTCAGTCCCTCTTCAGCATATGGAGTATGTGGCTGTGTATTAAAATGTTTCCATACCATGTATGAGCTGTGTCTTAATGGAAGGATCATATATTAAGCTAGTTGAGATAGGTTTGTGAGGTCCAAAACATATAAAGATGAGCTGAAGATTTGAAGATGAGGTGAAAATATATTTGGCAATGCTTAACATGAGAAAACAATTACATCAAAAACGACACGTCATCATGGTACATCGCAAACTGTTCTGCATAATATGCAGAATTGTACATTCTGCTTCTGACTCGTTCACCGTTTCTTTTTATCTTCTCAGCATCATCTGTCACCTTCCTCTCTCAGCCATCAGACCGTGCAGAGACAGGCTTCATTGTTTAACAGAAGGCATGTGTGTCAACTACTGCCGTAAAGCTGTACGCACTTTTTAAAAGATGAACTCGATACAATGCCGAATTGACATTCTGCAGTTAACAGGCGATCGGGCCATCCTATGAAAATGGGAGAAACCAATGAAGGCTACCATGTTTTATTAGGCATGTGTTCTGCACAAGTTTAGTCATACACGTTTAACAGTATGTTCCTCATTGCCAACTCATTAGATGGTTAGAGTTATTAAAAGGACTTTTTATTTTTGGTGGCGATCAGAGTTGTTTATTAATTTGACTCGTGCAAGAGAGCACAAGGAACTAAAGGGACTCACATATTAGTTGAGCAAAACTATAGAACAAACTTAAGTCTCCAGTGCACTGGTTAGCAATGTAAATCAATGTATGACAAACGCTAAAAAAGTTAACAAACCTGCTATGGTGAGCACATAAAAAGAAAGTCCCTGCACAGTTGTGATAAATAAAGAATTTAGCTATGCAGAGACCAACCTCTTTTTTTTTCAAGAGGCATGCAGTTTTTGGCACTTCACTTTGGCTCACAATTCTGCCTTGATAAGTGATGCTTGATAAGCGCACACTCACAGGGTCATAATATAATACAAGTTAAATTTGGTCTTTTGAGGCCGACTGATGACTCCAAACAAAAAAGCAACACACCCAGCACAGCAGAAAGTGACAGTCATACTCAGAGCCCATACAGTTGGATGCTGGCTTCTTTGGTTGTTATATGAACATTAGCATTGATAAGTGACAGCAAAGCTCTCAGGTGAGTGGTGTCAAGTGCATGGCAGGAAAGAAGTGAGTACAACATTATCTGCTTCAGTACTTCAATACAACACCATTGAAGAAAAATAAACTATTAAAGGATAGGGGCTGAATTATGTTGATGGCTTTAATTAGCTTAAAGTTTTCCCGTCATGACATCTCAAAATGGTTAGCTGTGGTTCAGACAAGAGTTATAGGCAAAGTAAGATTGCTTTCACCTTGTAGATATTATGTGTACATTAAGAGTCAGATAAGCTGTTCAAGATTACTTTCTAATCAGTTTAATCACATTATGACTATAATTCATCTTAACACGTCTTGTTTTAAAGGACTGTGCTGTGTTCGTGTCAAAGTTAAAAGTTCAATGTACTAGTTTAATTATCTTTTTATTGATGTTGACAATAATAAATCAAGTTAGAAAAGATCTCATATTTAGATCAGGTCCAAAAATGATCAGTCTCTCTCCAAAAGATATTCTTACTGAAGATGTAAATTTTCAAAACTGAGTCATCAGCTAGTTTCTCAAAGAATTACATTGTTCCCTTTGGAAAGGTGAGCACTGCACATGCTATTCAAACAGGAGTTGATAGTACTTTGGGGAACACAATTAGATGTTGGTGGATAATTAATTCTCGCTGGTGTGAGAAAAGCCACAGGACATTGTAAGTGGGTCAGTCTAAACTACAGTCCCGAAAAATTGGGTTAAATAAACTACAGTGCCCAGCATGTGTTGCTCATTAAAGTGTTTAAATATTTTATCGACAGTGGATCTCAGAAGGAATAAGATATATAAAGTCATAGATACCAATAGGATACATGTATGTTTTATACTGACTTTCATAATACTAAAACACAAGACGCATTATCCTTTAAGATGCTTCAAATAAAAGCTTGATATTTCAGCATTTTATCTTTTTTCTATAAGCACTAGTGTGCTCTACACAAAAACTGGCCGAGAAAAATCCTCCCCTCTGCTGCCTTGGCTTGCGAGGAGTGTGTGAATCGTCAGACAAAAAGAGTAGGAGAAAAAGAGGGCACTTTAATATTTATTCAAGTGTCAGATCTAGAGCCGTCTGTGGGGAGAGAGGAAGGGAGGAAGGAGGGCTGCAACCACAGGAACTCTGAGGTTTCAAAAGTTCTCCTCTTTCCTCTTTTCATCTCTAAACACAAACACAGAAATACACACACACAGACAGGTATACTCACTGCTCCGTCTGCATAAACACAGGGGAAAGGAGAGGAAGGAAGGGGGGGAGAAGAATGTGGAAAGGAGACAGAGGAGGAAGTTTTGAAGAAAAATGAGAATACAGTGAAGACAAACATCCGTTGCATGTGTATTTAATCTGACTCCTGTGAATGTGTATGTGTATGTGTGTGACGGCTGGAACAGTCAGAATCTAATAGACAGAGCATCTAAATGAGGATTATGTGCAGGTGCCATGAAGGCCATGATCCTGTCTCAGAGATGTCACATAAATCCTCCTTGCAGAGCTGAATAGATAAACATTCATCAACAACGACTTGTGACACGAGAAGCTCCATGTCAAACGTGTCACGTACACCGAAGCCTGGGAGAGAGCGCCTCAGTGTAATTACCTGCTGGATTCAAAAACCACCGGTGAGCGTAAATCAACACTTCCTCCTGCTGGATCTGCTGTGAACTACAGGACACCTTCAGAGGGCTGAAAGGTGTGAACTTTGAATCCAAGATGGCCATACGAGTCTCACCTGTGCTCTCACAGTAAAAACTACCACACAGCATCATGCAAAGACATTTTCATACTGTGACATTCAAGGAAAAATTACAGCGACCAGACCTGATGATGAACTCTTTAGTAGACATGCCATGTTGTAAAGAAGGTTTTTTAGTGAACATATTGGGAGATTTAGCATGTTCATTCTAGTTAAATAGACACCATGAATGAAGCTTATAAGTTTAATTATTTTAAGTCAACATAAATCGATGAACCCATTTAAGCACAGTGTCAAATCCCAACCTAATAATCAAATGACTCTTTGCATAAAGAGAAGTGTTCTCTTTATTTTACAGAAACCCAACATTAAAGGCAGGGTTGGTAATTTTCTCCAGATACAGGTTTTAAGATGTTGGTTTATATTGTCTTTTGGTCCTGGCAGAAATAAATAACTCAAGTGCTCTGAAGAAGAAACGAAGAAAAGCCGTCATCTGTAGCAGTTGTAAGCTTGTTGACCAATGTCTGCCAAGAGGTACCAATGTGACGAACCAATCCTGCTTCCCTGCTCGTTCTCTAGCTCTTGCGTGCACTAGCTCATACCCAAAGTGATGACGGAGTTTATGCTGCATTTGTCGTTGGCTCGTGCATGTAAGTGAGGGGCGAGAGGCTTTTGGGGCCTTTAATCCACCAATGAACCAGCACTTGGCAAAATGGATATTAAAGACTTGATTTTAACAGGCAGATACGTCGAGCACAATCAGACTCACTGGTAACAGCCATCTGCTGCCACTGAACACGAAAGAGTAAAGTGAGAAGTTGACTTTAAAACCTTCAAGATATGAACTAGAAACAATGTCTGCTTAAAGGATAATCCAACAAAATAATATTTGTGCGGCTTTAGAAAAAAATGTCAGCGTTGTTAAGTAAATCCTGCAGCGACAGAAGTTTTAACCCTTAATCTGGGCGCCTAAGCCTAGACTTTCAGTAGTAAACACTTCAACATACCGCTAAGCAGGGTGACCTAGAAGTGGACAGGTGTGTCTTACTTACAGGGATACATCACTTAAAGGGGACAAAATCCACTTTCACAAGGTTTTTGATGATATATGTGTGTAAGTTGAGTGTCTATCAACCTACAAAATTTAAAATAACTCCGCCCAGTCCACGAAGAGAAAAATGTTCCATTTCAAATTTTCTCAGTTTGTGACATCACAAGTTGGATTCTGGTAAGAACCCACGGCCTCCACCTCCAGACCAGAGCAAAACCTTGATTTATGTTATACAGTATTTGGACCAAAGCACAGCACAGATGTTTCATTTAGAGCACAGGGGACTGTTTGAAAAGGTGAAAAAGGGGGCTAGTATGAACACGTGATGGGTTATACTGACACAGTTGATCCATCACAACCAGTGGACAATCAGGATTAACTAACCTGTAGTAAGATAGGTACATAGAGTCACAGAGGAGCTGCACGGTTTCTTATGATTTGATTGACTTTATTTGTAAGGCACCAGAAGTCCTTCCTTACTGCAGAACATTTCATATTATTTATAGTAAATGTTTTTTTTTTTTTCAATACTTTCTTTTTTTTTTTTTGTTTCAATGAAGCTATGGTTTCAGACACAAAACATTTTTTTTTCCAAAGTACACACTTTGAGGTTTTACATTATGCACAAAATAAGTATTTAAAAAAAGACCTTTACAAAGCTCAAAACGCTTACAATGCTTCACGCTATGAGGGCAAAGAGCTGGACAGGCAGGATGTAGGATGGGAGGAACGGGAGTCAGAGGAGAGGTAAAAGTTTAAAGGATCAATGTAATGCAGTTTCTCCCCTGGTGTCACAATTTTGTAACACAAATCACAAGAATCATCCAGAACAGACAAGAGAAGATGCAGCTATATACACATAAAGCTTTCTATGTATAACTGTATGTGGAGGCGAGCACCTCCAACTACTAACAAATACATAGAATTTAATTTGTATGTTTATAACAACAGCTTTGTAATTCTCATTCTAGCTCATATCGATTAATACTTCAAAACCAAGAAGAATAAAAAAAACAAGTGCATTGATCACAGAAAGTTCAGACTTAACATATTTTTCAAAATGTCTCCACCAAAAAATAAATCAGCTTATGTTCCCCTGCAGACATGCACTGATGTGTGTGTGTGTGTGTGTCTACACGCTCTGCTTATCACTAAATGAAGTACAGTATGTCGCTGGTTACATACAGTATGTGGCTAGAAGGGAAGATGGATGTGCTGCTTACCTTAAGTGACAAGCAGAATAGTGTGATAGCTTTAGTTACTGAAAGTACAGAAATGAAATCCATCTGTCATTCAACCAAGACCAAACCTGTTCAGATGTTTACACACACACACACACACCATAGTAGTGCATTCACATACATACTAAACAATGGGTGTCATTTAGGGAGTCAGTTTGCAGACTAAATTACATCATCATAATTCAAAATTGTTTTTTTTGTTTCAGAAACTAAAGGTCTGGGTTTTATTTTTTTTTTTAAGGTTAAATTAATGTGAAGATTTTTCATTCCGAGAGTGCAGCAGTTAAAACGGAGCACTGGGATTAGAAAGCTTGTGTTTTGTGTTGGTGTGTCTTCACACAAAACATCAAATGTTAGGTAGATGCACAGAGGCAGTCATCTAATACATTAGATCACCACTAAGGTGACATTTGTAGGTATACTGTTGAGAAAACAACCTACAAATGTTTACTTTTAATATGTAGAAAAAGACATTTAAAGGAGCCATTAAAGCTGCTACTACACTTGCTAGAGCTCCTGAGTCCACACGTGTGTTTTCACTAATGTTGGCCTGATCGAAGCTCTTCTGAGGACTCTGGGGCTGAGTCTAATCCTCGCTTTCCTAACATCTTCCTCACACTTCTTGCAGTAATTAGTGCTGGGAAATCAGAGCTTTCCCATACAGGGAAACTGGCGAAGCTTTGATATACGGGATTGCCTAAAAGCCAAATGAACATGGATGCCTCATGCCAGCCACAGTTATTCATTAAGTAATTAAAACCCCCAAGTAATTAAAAGGGGCATTAGCCAGCAACCGTAATCCGCTGCTGAATTCAGTGTGGGGAGGCTGCTATTAAACAGTACATGTTTGAACAAATGAAGGAACTTACAATTACATTTGTTGATGCTAGATTGTTTCCGTTCTAGTTTCACCTGACAAGAGGCCCAATCAGACAAACTGAAAACGCCCGATTACTGTTCGTGTGCAGGGAATGTGAGCCCGAGGGGAGCTTTTTGCTCATGAGAGTAGTTCCGGTTTGTGCTTCATTTGTGAGATGGAAGCTGCTTTGATTTCGTTATGTCACAGAGATGTCCTACTCTGGGTTGTCTGTAGACGGGAAACAATCTGTATAAAGCGGTGGGATCAAAGACGATACTCCTCAAGAACTGGCTCATGACAGAGACACAGTCTGACTGCATGCAGATAATAATGTCTGGCGGAATGAGCCTCCTTATAATCAAGTTTGTACACACACAGTGAATTAAAAAGCCTTTTCCTTTGTGACACAGCCTGCACTGTGCATGTCCCTGCACTGCACAGGCCTGAATCCAACAAGGACACACACTGCCCTCTGCTGTCAACACACAACATGCACACCCCTCTGTACCTGCTCTCATATCAGTTCACATAAAAAATAAAAATAAAAATAAAAACGTGGTGGGAAGAAGCCGGAGTCAAGTGTCAGCTCTGCTCATATAGCCACTGATGTTGTCTGTCAGTAAAGGTTCTGTGCTGGATTTAATCATACACACTTCAGAGGGCCAGGTGAGGATCAGGATTACGGACTAAAGTAGGTACGCTACACTGCATGTAGCTTGCTCTAAGAAGGTGTTGTTGTTTTTTCCCACATGTGAATGTAGGATTAAACACAATGAGTCTAGTTTGTAACCTAGAGATGTCTTCTTATAACAATGTTTCTGCTCTAAACGCAGCAGTTTTTTTGGTCCGTGTGTGTGTGTGTGTGTGTGTGTGTGTGTGTGTGTGTGTGTGTGTGTGTGTGTGTGTGTGTGTGTGTGTGTGTGTGTGAAGCTTTAGGGACGTTTTTATGTCTAGCCAGGACACGAGGTCATCGATTTAACTTTTCTTTGATCTATATCAAATCACCGTTTTAACTCAAAGCCAAATTATATCTTCAAATGGATGCATGCAATCTGAATTGCAAAAATATCAACAATACTGGGCCCTGTAGGAAAAATTAAGTTTGTTGAACTCTTGTTTAGTGAGAGGGAATTGTTCCAAACGAGCGAAGGTGGGGCTTACAGTAAAAAAGAAAAGAAAAAAGAAACAAAATAGGACTAAGAGCTGAGAGGATACAACCCGGGGGCAGGAAATACAGAAATAGAAAGTACTCCAGATTAAAAAAAAAAAGAAAAGAAAAGAACATGCACAAAACTGAAGCCGAATCGCATATGAAAAAGAGAGTGCGTGAAGAGTAGAATCGGGAAGCATAAGAGGCAGTCACCCTGCTGGGTAAAAGACACAAAGCAGGTAAAGTAGATGTGAAGAGAACAGGACTCGTCTGATATTAGCAGATGATGTCAAAGCTCTCCCAATAATAGAAGTTGGTTTGGGGTCTGTAGCTGGAGTATTGGTGACAGGAATGAAGCTCAAGTTAGCTTCAGTCAGAAGAAGACCAGGGGAGAGGCTCTAGGCCAAAAGGAGAATCAGATCTTCGGATTCAGGTCTCTGGATAAAAGCAGAGCTGAAGGCGTACACCAGCTAATCGGACTTGTCTCCGTCTTCCTCCCGGTGGCTGTCTGCTCCGTCGCGTGCCGCCTTTTCCTCTTTGGCCAGCTGGGCTTGGGAGGCCAGCAGGGAGGAGAGAGAGAAGAGACCGGACGAGGTGGTGACGGCAGGGAGGGCCGGCTGGCTCAGGCCCAGCGGCAGAGGGGTCATGGGCAGGGCCAGACCCTGGAGCTGGGACAGCTGGTGAGCCTGGAGCTGCTGCTGCATGGAACACAATCGCACACAACTTAGACACAGCAGGGTGGAAACAGCACACAAATCACTGCGAAACACAGAGGGAAATACGCAATCTGCAATGCACAAAGCCATTAAAGATAACAAATGATGTTTAATAAAGAACCCCTGAGGTACAGCACTAACAGCTCAAGCACACGTGGGATTGATGAAATGTGTGCTGATCAAATCCATGCTCTGGAAGATGTGAAAACTGTGCAGCACACATAACTTATTTATGCAATTTTTTAATGTATGCTATCTCAGGAAAGAAAGTGAGAGAGGAGAAAAGAGAGGAGAGGGCAAAGTGTCTCACTGAGGACAGACCTGGAGCTCAATGAAACATAAAAGGTAAAAAAACCCCAAACACCTTCAAATGTAAAAGAAGAGATATGGTGCCTGCTAAGGCTTTTGACTTCCTTTGTGCTGATCTGTACACAAACACAAAACAAAGGACTATCAGTGGGTTGATTTTAAGGCAACCTAATGAAGCAAACAGACCAGGTATGCATCGGCTGCTCGTGTCTTTTAGGGTGTGTTAGATTAATTAAGCATGATATTATCAAAGGTTTAAGGATGACTGAACATGCTCCCTGTACTAAATAGGAACGGTCCAATCCTATAAACAGAGCATGAGCAGCCCAGTATCCTCAGTATCTAAAGCGGCACACTCAAGTCAAAGCACCTCTTTGAATCATGCATCACAGTGATGGAGTGGCTAAGCTAGCTAACAGAAGAGCCACAGGAAAATGATGGAGGGGCTCGTCAGGCTAACACTAAACTCCTGGTGAAATGATGGAGGAGCTAAACTATCGTAGTGCAAAGCTTTTAATGATAAAGTGTAGCCTGCTAACATTTAACCCACAAAGATAAAAGGAGTGTGGCTTGTTGACGAGGGCCCCATTACTGTACAATATTTAACTTCAATATTGAATATTCAGGCCTAATAAGAAGCTATATACGCGAGCTAATCTTTGTTTCAAAACAGTGATGACTAAATGAACATTATTCTTTCAGTGATGACTGAAGCTTTTTACTTCCTTATTCGTCCAATTAATTACCAAGCACAGACTTAAAAAAAACATAAGAAGTCCCTCCCCCCCACCCCAAATAAAAGACAAATTGATCATGATTATTAATAATCGACTGTTTATCCATCACAAGACCATCGTACCCTTATGATGGAGTTCATCTCTGGGGGGGTGACCTGTTTGGCCCTCTCTATGGCTGCCAGGACCTGCTGCTGGTGCTTGAGATGGGGGATTGGAGGGGGGAGGTCAGGAGTGGGAGGAAGTGAAGACGGGGGGGGGGGGGGAGAGAATGGACGATAAAAGCGAGACAGAAACAAGGGGAGGAGAGTTTGGGGGGAGAGAGGTGGAGAGGTTAGATCAATATCGATAGTCCCAACAGAAAAACGTTCGCTGGTGATGCAGCCCTCCCTCCAGCCATTCACTTATTCATCCAGTCATATAGAGACACACAAACACACACTACACACACACACACATTCAGAAAAGCTTTGTGTGACACCGGTGAATGGATGGTTGGCTGGTGTGCTGTAATAGGTGGAGGTCGACGCCCTGGTGGGCAGATAAGACCATGGCTTATCTGAATCACACAACCATTTATTACGCTGAAACACACACACACATCCATTTACAAAGGAAGGGAGGAGAAGGACGGAGGAGGAGGCAGCGATAAAGGGAAGGAGGGGATTCGAGGAGGTTCAAAAGGGGATGAAGGAGGGAAACCTGGAGGGACAGCTTGAACGGGGGAGGAGAGTGGGGTGGGTGGGGGGAGGGGAGTACAGTGAAAGTGAGGTGGTAAGGAACACAGGAAGCGAGCGATGATGAACGATGGGAGGACAGAGGTGGAGAGGAGTGAAGTGGAGGAGGGACGCTGAGCGAGGGGTCGTGGAGGTGGAGAGGTAATGAGGCGGGAATGGAAGGGTGATCTCATTCCAGGATGTAAGAAATAGGACTGAGGGTCAAAAGGTTAGTGTGTGTAGGCTTACCTCCTGAGACAGGTAGGGAAGGACTTGTGCGCAGATCCCGTTCAGTCTCTTCACGATCTCAGCCTGTGGAAGGACAGCTTGAATTAAGACATTTAAAGATGAATACTGGTGTAAATATAAACGTCTGTTACAAATGCCTGGAAAGACCAAACCAGTGTTAGCCAGTACGTTTCAATGCACAGTGAAGTCGAGCTACGGTTACAGCTCCATTAGGACGTTTAATTGTACTACTGTCCTTGTCCCAGAATAGAAGCACCAGGGGATCATGGGACTTGTTGTGGTAGTCTGTACAAATCCGCTAATAGGTACTCACTATTGGACCTTCTTCTGGTTGATCTTGCTTAGCAGTTAGCAAGCGGCAAACTGGTTGAATGTCGAGCCGTGAAAACATGGACAACTTTGCAGCACTGTACATTTTTTATATCATCTACACTGTACTTTAGGTACATGCTATCCCTCTAGCTTACTGTGATATCCTCAGGCAGAAGACAACACAACTTCCCCTATGTTACTGGTTTTTTTTTGTGCTGTTCAACTTCCTGGTAGAAATCCTGAGCGAGAGCTGCGGAGCTTGAGGTGTATGCATGTTTAAAGAGTAAACGCTCGACTGTGCTCTTTGGTGGGACTATCACATTGTGAGCTCAAGTGACTATTTCAGCAGCAGGGCTGAGAACTTATGGTCTTGGTCTCTTGATGGACATTGTTGAGCGGGAGAAGATTTAGCCTATCACTTCACATGACGTATTCCTCTAATGAAAGTGTAAATTCAAGTCCATTCATTGGTTTAAGAAACATCTAATGTGACCTTCCCAAACAGAGTCATACATATCAGACTCCCTTTTTTATTCCTTACTCATCAAGTTGCTTCAACGTAGGGTGTCAAAACTGCTGCACACACACGCATATATACAAGCCCACACACACAGGCACCTTTTCCTCTTCCTCATCATGCACATTCCCTATCTTTCTCACATTCAGCTCCATTATCACATTTGGTTGGTAATCATCCAATCCGTCTGAGATATGCAAAGCAGCAGTAATTGTGTTAGCGCGTGATTCGTGGCACGTTGAGGAGCGAGGGGCCCTCTAACAGTCATTAGGCATGCAGAGCACAGCTCCCCATCAAGCGCTTCACTCCTATCCGCTCATCATCACACACACACACACACACACACACACACACACACACACACACACACACACACACACACACACACACACACACACACACACACACACACACACACACACACACACACACACACACACACACACACACACACCTCTAAAATGTCCCTTGTGGGACTAGCTCCATGCTAACTACAGCTCTTCCTCTTTTCAGTGCCCTTTATGCCGTCTTCTTTCTCTAACCCAGCCTCTTCCTTTTCCTTTATCTGTGCTCTCCATTATCCTTCTCCACCTGTCTCCCTCACATTTGTTTTCTATCTAAATGTCTTTTGTCTTTTTTTTTTCCTCCATATCTTTCTGGCTTTCCACGGGTTCTACTGGAAGAATCATTTCATAATAAACAACATCGTAAGTGTGCAAATAAAACCTACACAATACAAAGTTTTCTGTGTTCAAGTTGTTTTAAGGAAGCATGGACGCAGCCTAAACAAACAGAACATTTCACAGACTTCCTCAGTGTCCTGCTTATGTTACTGCTTCCTGTGAGAAACACCACAGGACATTTGTACTTTATTTTGTATTTTATTTGTAAAGGATAAGCCCCTTGAGATGACCCACTTCGTTTTCGAGGGGATCCTAACATGAGACATTGTTCCCCCCCCCCTTCTTTAAACTCAAGGACTAAAAACATAATAACCTTCCTTCAAAGACTTTTACACTTGCACAAAACTCCTGATGTTTGTGAACAGCCAGGTCAGGAGAAGTCACTCGATGTTACAGTCTAAAATTCTTTATCTAATATAGTTTTTTTGTTGTTGTTGTCAATGAGCACTTAGTTCATTAACAACGCTCCATCAATAATGTCATCAGTGCTCCAAAGAGAAATGTGACACTTGATTGGTTGTGTTTTATCTCCACACAAACCTTCAGGGCTTCTCCTGACACCATCAACACAGTGGTTCAAAAAGTTATTTTGTGACTGTTGATTTTACATTAAAACATTTGACGAGCTACAAAAAATACATATAGTGCCTTATTAATGATTAAACCCAACAGTAATGAGAGTATTTTAAGTAGTCAATCACAATTTTAAGCTGTCGATTCAATGATATAAAACAAACACTTTAAGATTTAAAATATGTTCACTTTGGATTATTCATTTTACTTTCAGGACAAATGTAGAATAAAATAAGAATCTGCCGCTTGGCTCTGATTTGTTTTTGAACCGAAACCCATCACAGTTTTACGATCAGATCAAAGAGCAGCAAACCCTCACAAGTTGCATTTTAGTAGAAGAAGTGCAGGATTTTCAATTGATTATAAATGATGAAAACTATTCAGACACAAAAGAGGAGCTCCTACACTACACTATATTTAACGGGAGACACACGAGTGACTGTATACAGGTGAACATTCATTCAACAGTAAATATAGACGAGACAATAGAAAGAAAAGGAGGACCCAGCTATAATGAAGCTTCTCTCAACATATTCTCAGTACTACCCAGAGATCAACCTTGCTTCTCCTCACAAAAGACTAAAGAGATAAAACAGAAAGAAAGGGGAGAGACAAGAGAGAGAGCGCAGACGCATTTTTGAATTGAGTCGTACAGAGTGATCAAGAGGGAGCAATTGAATGTGGGAGAGTGGGAGACAGAGAAAGAGAGGTAAATAGAGACAGAGGTGGAGAGGGAGGAGGAAGAGGAGGAGGAGGAGGAGGACGAGCGACTGGCGGTGCACAATGGGCCTAGACATGAATGCTCCTCCACACTGGTTTCCACACATCCCCTTCAATTTCAACTCTAATAGATCTAGCGACTCTCTGCACCCGCTCTTGATGTGCACAAAAAGAGCACACGTACACGCACACCTTAATAATTGCTCACGCACACACACCTTAATATTTGCTCACACAGACACACACGATCAGGCAGGTAATCTAAATCCACACACATTAAAAACAGACAAATTGTAGACTGCCAGTAGAAAGTAAATGGGCATCTTGAGCAAAAACACAGACAGACTTCTGCACACACAAAATACACACATGCACGCACGCGCACACACACACACACACACACTCACAGACAACTGGAATCGTGACTGTGAATTTCATCCCTGTCAGATAAAGGAAATGGGGGAGATGAGCTGCACACATACGGCTCAGCATCTGTGTGTGTCATTGCTTCCCTGCGACATTGTGTGTGCATGTGTGTGTGTGTACTACCTCAGAGTTTGTGTGGGCGCATAAATGAGAAGGTCTTTAAATCACAGAGCCTTCTACTTCTATGCGTGTCTGTGTGTCCATTTGTCAAAGCCACTCGCTTCTCCCAATATGACTGTCAGTGTGCGCCGTCAATCACGATGGTACACACACACGTGTGTTGGTGTGTGTGCGTGTGTTCAGCTTCCAGACGAGGTCACAGATAAGGGCCGGCCCTTTTGAGGCCCATCGCTCTCTCCCTCAAAAAGGCTGAGCATAAATGACTCCCCCAGCGTCAGCCACACAGACTGATGTAAGGGTACTGCTGCCCCTCCCCCCTCCTGTACAACGACTTTCTTTTCTTTCCTCTTTTCAAAATGGCCATCTGATTCTGAATCTGAATCTGCACTGCTTTGAAATGTGGGAAGCTGCAGCTATGACTTCCTGGCTTTTTGCAGAACCTTTCAGAACATGCGTTGGAATTTTCTGCCACATAAAATGATCTGCTACGTCATACTGAAATACAAAGAGAAAGAGGGAACTTTACAGGACAAGTGCAGTCTGTGATTCTCGTACAGTCGTCTACTTTTCAATTTACCTTCAACAATTCAAGCTCTCCAGAAGTGTGTCCTCTTAACTAAAATAAAAATAACGTTTTAAATAACTGCCAACAACAGGTAAAACCTTTGTAAAAAAAAAAAAAAAAAAAAAAAAAAAAAAAACATGTTCATGAGCTTTACATGTGGTATGAAGTGTGATAATAGCTGTGATTTACCTCTGACTTGACATGTCTAACTATCCAAACGTTTGCTCGATCCATTTGAAAAACTCAAACAAATAAGATCTCACTGTATACTACCAAAATGCTCGAGATATATATATATATATATATATATATATATATATATATATATATATATATATAGTTTGTTGTATGGAACCAGCCCCTGAGATGGGCCGACAGTCACCTCTTCCTGAAGGTAAAGCTGCTCACCATGATCAGTCTGCATATGAACGCTCACTTTGAAACCTTGTTGGCTTTTTATTTTTTGGTGGAATAATTGTTGTATAACCTCAACCCTTTCAGCACAATCAAGTTACAGACATCCTTTTTTAAAGCAATGATGTCCGATAAATGTATGACCACAAAGACAGAATAAAAAAAAACGGAAATTGAATTTCAGTTTACTCATAACACATAAATCAATGAGCACGCCCTTTCTCTTGTGATTATTTCGAGCCTGATCTAGCAGGAGTGTGTGCGAGGCCCCTGTCATGCAATGCTCTCTACGTGTAAAGCTCTGTATAACCGTTTCCTTCTCTTTATTTCAGCCGTGGCTTTGGTAGGAAGAAAAACTATCTGTCGCTTGTTGTTGGCTGCTCCTGATTGGACGCCACCGTCATGAAACAATGGAAGAAGAAGAAATCACAGCATCAGATTTGTCTGAACCCATAGCTTCCATCCGAGAGTGAAAATTGAGGGACGGCAACAAGACACGTTTTCATCATGAAAATACGTCATCATGGTGAATGTACTTTATAAAAGAACTAGCATGAGCTTGGCACTTCAAGGCTGGATTTAAAACCTTCTGAGAGGGGCTGAATGCCATGGAAACCCTCAACAGAACTGCAAAAAGGTTGTTTCCAATAGAAAATGTCCCAGCAAAAATGTGTTTGGTTCCAGATATATTCTGATCAATGCAAGTGGTTTGAAAAAACATGCACACATATGAATCATGTAAGTACTTGACATCAACCAGGATCAAAGCTAAATGAAGTAAAAGCAGTCAAAGTGCCATATTTTGATGTTTCATGCTTGGTAATGGGACTCTTTTATGTGCCCATATATTGTAAGATCAATGTTGAAAAATATTATTTAGCACTTGTGTACAGTACACAGAAAGATCTCAAACTGTAATTCCAACAGGTGAGGCGGGCTTGACTAAACACAGCCTCAGGTGGCATCTTTCAAACGTCTCTCAACACTCCTCAAGTGATTGGAGATTATCTCTGTCATTCTCACCTGCCAATCAGTGAGCTGCAGGTGTACAGTGGAGGAATGGGGTTGGGCATGCACAGCTGTGTCTACATCTACACAGCAACAACACGTCAGGAGTTATTTATCACGCTCAAGGTTCAGCAACAAAGTCTATTCTTTGTGCACAGATGATTATCGCTGACTGACGGCTGGGACACAAACAAAAACAAATGAAACATACGTACGCTCTAAGCCTTCTTCCAACCATCAAAAAAACCCAACTGATTTCAGTTTTCTACTTTAACTTGAATTTAACAAACTTTGTGTCGTGCACTGGAGGTGATTGTGATACAATCAAATCTGAAATAGCTTTAACCCAAGATCTTGAATCTTGCCGTTTTCTTTATTGGATGTGATATAAAATAAAGCAAACCAACGCCATATGTTCAGCTTTGTGGGAGAATGAAGAAAAAAAAAGGGATAAAAAAAGAAAAAAAAAGAAAAAGAGTACAAATCATCTTTGGCCTCTCTACCAACAGCACCATTAGTGCTGAATAATCAACATGCTGCATGCAATAAGCATGTAACATGTATGGGAATACTGTGAAAGAGAATTAAACACTTTATATTTAATGGAACATTTGACCAAACCAATCATGTTGACCACGATGAGCCTTTAACACAAGGACGACAGGAGACAGCGAAGGTCGTTATTCTGACCGTAGCTTAACAAACATTCATAGCTCTCAAAGAGTCGACTGTTGTGTTGTGTATATGTTCTGTTGTGTGTGTTAACCTAACACAATACATCTATTTACATTATTATTATGTGATACCAATAGTGTTTTTAGTCTGACATAAAGGTGGACTCACCTGTTTGTGCATCTCAATATTGAGACCGTAGGACATCTCATAGTACTGAAAAGACAGAGAGAAGAAGAGTCATCAGCTTCATTTTACACCCCTGACTGAGTGTGTGCTACACATTTGGACAAGTGGGATTTAGTTATTGCTCAGTGCTGTTCATTTATACAATCAAGCAGAGTGTCTTGATTAGCCATTTTAATAAACCGATGAGATGTCAGATGAAAAAAATAATCTTCCTCTGCACTGGATCTAAAGAAGGGATAAGTGCTTGTGGCAGAGCAGAATAAGTGAACAAATTAAGCTAAAATTCCAGGTAATAAAAGGTTAAAAATGAAACATTATCTTTCTTCACCAGCAGACCTTCAACCCAGCATGCCTCATTTTCAATATCAAAGAGACTGCTGAGATTCTAGATTTTAATCTACCAATGAATGCAATCCCATCAACAGACACACAGTCAAATCGACCTGCATGGACACATACGCAAAAACATGAACCATTTACAAAGAGGAAAAAGAACTGAGAGAAAAGGAGAGACGGTAGAGAAAGAGTCTCTGTTTTGAGTGAGAGTGAGAGAGTGTGTGTGTGTGTGTGTGTGTGTGTGTGTGTGTGTGTGTGTGTGTGTGTGTTTAGTGTTAATGAGAGGGCCACCCTCCAGGCGTCAACCCTGTTAATCACCCACTCTGTCTGCAGGGGGACTGGCTCTGTCACTGGAAAACAAACACACACATCCCTCACACAGAAGTGTGCACACTCTGACACATGAGCACAAACACACGCACGACACATTTCTGTCTCTTGCTTTGTTGCACTCACACTTTAACATTGTTGTTTTCCGTTGAATCACGTGCTAACACTGCCATGTTAGTGAATGCACGTGCACGTGCAAATACCCGCACGCACGCCTCGTCTGTATCTGCGGAAGCTCCCTAAAGCAATTACAGCGCTGGGGAAATGGAGGTGCTGCTGCTGGCCAGGGGAGTGGAGCAACCTGATACGCTATTAGAGGAGTGTGAGTTTGTGTGCGTTTGTGTGTCTGGGTGGGGGGTGGCAGTGGGGTGGGGGTGTACAAGGCTGGGCATGCCACTGATGGAGTGGAAGTGCGATTGAAAGCTGTGTGTGTGTGTGTGTGTGTGTGTGTGTGTGTGTGTGTGTGTGTGTGTGTGTGTGTGTATCTCGGTGTGTGTTTGTCTAAGAGTGAGCCAGTATAGAAGGAGCCATAAGCATTCTTCCAAAGATCGTGTTAGGGTAAGTTCAGTTGTATCGCAACAGTTGCACTCTATTTGAAGGATTTGCACTCACTGAGGAAAAATAGAGATTTGATGCTTTAAGAGGCGTCACGGTTTAATTAAAAATAGAGTAAATAAATAAGGTTTAAAGTCACATCTGCACTTACAACTGAGACAATCAAGTTTGAAAAATAATCCAGAGTACATTACATTATTATGTTTCAGATTTTCTTCATGTGCCCTTCACTTGTGTTGCCTCAGTGATCTTCTCACACTTACAGGTGACCACAGAGCTGTTGAATTGGCAACCGTGCTGCAGGTGGTTGTTTCTTTAGAGATCTAGCAACATGCAAAACTAATTATGGTATGGTAATTAAGGCTGCTGTAGTCATACTATATATCATATTATTTGGTAATTTAGGCTGCATTTAATTAATTTCTGATGTGGTATCAGATCAACTGAACCTTGCACGTTCATGCTTTCCTTTCTTTTTTTTCCTCACCGTTTTGATTGGACCGTGCACCCATTAGTAAGTCCACACGCTGAACTAGAAACAAAGCGTGTGCTGATGAAAACAAAGAGACCCTTAATGGCTAACAGTTTCAGAAAAAAAGAAAATAAACTCCAGAACAACATTAAAACAGCAGTAGGCTTTGTGATGAACTACAAACACTAAGCAATCATCATCGACTATTGTTGCTTGTGAGGACAAAATCAGCCAGTAAGCTCACAAACTCCCATCATGATGTTCAAAATATTCTAATAATATTATATAAAACTTTGGCCTTCATCTGGGTAATTGATATGAGTAATATAGAATTAGCTGCACTGTACAAAAGCATCATGTGGAACATTTATTTGTATTATATAAAGTATGTAGTGAGTGTTTATTCTGTCTATGATTAAAATCAATCAAGAAATTGTGTAAAAAAAAAAAAAAGTAGAACATTTCAGAAGCTAGATATTAAAAAACACCTTCAATGGCGTTTTAAACATTTGAATAATTTTCTTTCATGTTACATTTGCATGCTCTGCTTCTTTGTCAGCAAGTGTGTGTGTGTGTGTGTGTGTGTGTGTGTGTGTGTGTGTGTGTGTTCACAGCTGCTTTCAGCCAATATCTGTATATGTGTGTAAATGTGTATGTGTGTAATTGTCAGCACTCCTGTCCTGAAATAAATAGAGGGGAAGTGTGTGTGTGTGCGCGCGCTTGTGTGTGTGTTCCTGCCGACTGATGGTGGAGAGAGCAGTGCGGCGGCACAGATTAAATGAGATTAAAGCCAGTCAGAGGATCAATTAGAGGCAAAACATCAGACGGCTACACAGCCACGGCCAGCAACAATGAGATTAGCCCGGAGGTGGAGCAGAGAGCAGGCACGCACAATGTACGGGCAACGGGCATGTGTGAGTGTGGAAGGAGGTAGAGGAAATAAAGGGGTTATTCAGAGAGGAGTGACATGTATAACTCCTACAGAAACGAGGTCTGTTTGAATGATTTCATTCTCCTGTTCACAGCGTTGACACTCTCGGTGTATGAGGGATGGTAGAGGAATATTTAATTGGTTGATTTCTCACATTTTTAATATCCATCATTTCACTTATTTCAATCATTTTGTGACAGACAACAGCTCAGACAGCTAGAGAAGGGGTTCCTAATATATGAATGTGTTCATATGCACCAATCCCTAAAATACTGTTTAACACAGAAAAACCCTGATATAACATAAGAAAAGATAAATAGTGTGTTGTGAATGGGAGCTCATATTTCTCTCCTCCAGGAGTGGAGCACTTTAACTCCATTAAACAACTGAAAGTTATTTTTCTAAAGAACTTCCTGCTGTGATGGTTCACATTAAATTAAATCTTAATTCAGGAAGAACAAGTTTGATTGAACACAATTATTTTGATCCTTTTCAGAGGATCATATTAATCTTGCACGTATTTTTAGTTTTTTTAAAAGGACCCAGATGTTGGGTTTGTATTTGTGTTTGATATTGCAATCATCTAAAAACATGAAGGAAAAGTTTGTAACAAAGATGACTAACCCCAGAGTCTGAAAATAATACTTCATTCTGTTTTCCTCCATCGTCAGTTTTGATTTTAAAAAATTAACTATCAAGATTTTCAAGCATTCGGTGTTGTTTCAAACATTCCTAATGAACAGCTTTTGAGTCCCGCCCAGAATGTGTTTAGACGTGTTGTCGTGTTTTTCTTGTTGTGTTAAATGTTTGTGAGTAAAACAAACGGATTTCCAACCTTTGAAAATAAAATCAAAGTTGTATTAAAGCAGAAATACATAATTAAGAGAAGATTTTAAAATGAGAATGAGACTTCAGAGGTTGAGGGTAAATAGCAAATCAAATGTTTCATATGTGATTAAACACATACATGCATATATATATATGCACATGCATACATATATATATATATATACACACACACACAAACAATATGGTTCAACAACTGTTACATCATTTCACTCACCATGATATAATGGCGCTGCATCTCCGACTTCTCACTGGCCAACTTGTCACACTCAAGCTTCAAACTGGAGAGAGAGAGAGAGAGAGAGAGAGAGAGAGAGAGAGAGAGAGAGAGAGAGAGAGAGAGAGAGAGAGAGAGAGAGAGAGAGAGAGAGAGAGAGAGAGAGAGAGAGAGAGAGAGAGAGAGAGAGAGAGAGAGAGAGAGAGAGAGAGAGAGAGAGAGAGAGAGAGAGAGAGAGAGAGAGAGAGAGAGAGAGAGAGAACACTGAGTCAGACCTTGTTAGTCAGCTTGACAGTCCTCCTTCTAAAGTGCTGACACCATGTGACTTCAACCTCCTTCATCATCATTAACTCCACTTCCACCAAAGGCACTGTCATCACTTTCACCCCCACTTCAGCCCCTTACCCCTGCCTCCACCTTCATCATCAACAGCACCATCACCATTGTCATCACTTCTGCTACTATTATCTTCTTTATCATCATCATCACTGCTGCTGCCATCAAGCTCACCTTTTAGTAGTCAGTGGCAGTGTTTGACGAGGTGTCGATTGACTGAAGGAGGTCAAAGTCATCCTAAACTCCAGATATGAGTCAAAATGTCTGCCTTCTACATCAGAAGAGGTAGTGCAGAAAAAAAAAGTCTAAACATAGTGTTGGAGCTTTTTTTTTTTTTTCCGACCCAGTCCATGAGACAGCTATTAGCCGTAATCATGTCAGTGTTGATGTCACGCGAGGCGACAGGACAAAGGAGGACATGTCAACAAGTCAACCAGATCATCAAATGGAAAAGACAGTGGGTGGGTTGTGGGGTTAGAGATTCCCCCTTCGGTGCGTTTGACTGAAGCAGTCGGCTCCATCGTGTCGTCTCGGGAGGCATCATCCGATGCGAGGACTGGATAAGGCTCAGATCAAATAAAGATATGCACAGGCACACTGTGGATAGTTTCAGATTAAGGATAAGTCTGAAACCTGTTTGATGCCGTGTGTGTATATTTATGCTGGGATGTTCTTTTCGGCTGTCTGCGGGAGTGACAGCTCGATTACAGCGTGTGCTGGCTGAATCTTCGTTGGTTAGTCTTAACTGGCAGACTGAACTCTGTGTAATACAGGGCCAATAATGTGAGCTTACTCACACACAGTATTGTGCTTCTTCTTTAGAATTATCACAGCAGCATGTGAGACTGGATGTCTGTTTTTTTCTTGGTTTGTTATTGATAGACAAACATAATGTTATTTGATATTTGAGCGGCCACAATATCTTTTCAAGATGATGAGGATGTTCCTGAGTTTTTTTAAATGTAACTACGATAAGAGGGGGTGTTTAGATGTTTTAGGAGTAGACGAGAAATCCGGTTTAAGGAAAACTCCCTTATCATAAGATAATCTTATTTGCACTACATGAACACCATGTCCTGAGAGCACGCGAGCGTGAGCTATCACGTAACATCAAGAGCATCCGTCAAAGCATTTCAATCACGGATGTGGATGTTACTTATGCATCACTATCTTCACTTTGTAAAAAAAAAAAAACCTAATAAACTCTGTTGAGTGAAAAATGTTTTCCTGTCAGACACAGACTGTGCCTTCCTCGCCCATTTCTACACAAGCAACAAGAATACAAAATAAAGTTGGAACATCGGGGTTGAAAACTATTCAAATAAGAAACAGTTGAATTAAGCTCATGTCGTCGCTGGCGCTCGCTCACATCGGGGGCTGTTAGGACACGGTGCAAAGTAAAAAATATTTAACAATCTCAAATCATGCTGTATCTATTCTAAATAGGTTTTTTTTAATGGTGACATCGTTGTTTTTAATGCATAATTCTTTTTCTGACTTGATTGTCTGACATGAAGAATGAAAAAGTGTTGTAAAACACCAACACACAGTACTTAATCATGGGCTCTAAAGCTGATCATTTACAATTATTCTGGGGTTTTTTTTGCAGCTGATTAGATCATTTGGTAGAAAAAAAAAATATATATATATACACACACCGGTATATGATCTTGCAATAACACTGGAAAAGAATGGTGAACAGAATAGCGAGAATTTGAAAGGTGGTGATTGGATATTAGATTGCATCAACAGACAGACAGTCCCATGGTAGAGTGATCCTAGAAGCGTATGGCTTGGCATGCAACAGATCCTGCCCAGCAGTCACCGGGAATGTGAGGATGCTTCTTTTGTTTGGGGGGTGATGTTGTATTCCGTCTCCGATCCTATTTGTGCATGAGCAGCCTCCACTTATCCAAAATGTTCCCCTTCCCTCCTACACAAAAACCCTTCCTGCTATCCCCATGTACATGCGTAGGCAGTGTTGTGGGTTGTCATGGCGACCGTCCTCCCTGCTGCCAGCCTACCTGGGATTGGCTTTGTGCCTCCTCTGATTGGTGCTCAGCAGCCCCTGGGCCTGCACTGCTGCTCTCAAACGACACTTTGATGGAGTTTTATTGCCGATTCTTCCGTCTCTAAATCGCTCCTGCTGTCATCTTTATTTTGATTTATGTATTCCTTGATCTATTTATGCATGTAAGCGAGGGGAGGGGAGAATAGCTTGGGAGAAGAGGAGGAGGGTGGGAAGAGGAACACAGCAACAGCTACAATGCTTGATACTATACCCGGGGGAGCGCCTGCGGTACATTTGCCTTTTAAAGTCTTGAGCAAAAGACAAGTGCAGCACAGCAGCAGAGCTACAAAGCCTCGTCTGTGGCTCCCAATCCCACCTCCCCATTCCAGCCCCCCTCCTGAGTCAATAGACACTGTATGCATGTTCCATATGCTCAGACAAAAAGGTTTTCTTTCAACTGTGCCCTGGCTCTCTGATGAGGGTTAAATGTTGCTGCTTCCTATTGTGGGAATTCAAAAACCAAAGGCAAGGAATAAGACGTGCAGGGTGTTATAGCTTCCTTAGATTCCCCCCATCAAACAAAAGTGTTCAGACCAGAGCAGAGATTTTTGCACACAATTTGCCAAGCTTTCATGTCTCTGTTACCAGCAGAGGCAAGCCTCTGGAAGCTTCTACGAGAACAGGTACAGAGGAACACACTAACTTCTTCATGAAGGAGGGCTGCCTTCAAAGACTCCCCTCTCACAAAGAGAGGATCTCTCTCTCTCTCTCTCTCTCTGAGATGCAAACCCTGTGGCGTCCCCTCACTTTAGAACTGCTATCAAACAGATCAGCGGAGGTCGAAACCGGGAACTTTGGAAGTGCCTCAGACTTCAGCACCGTTGCTGTTTGTCAGCAGTAAAGGGAGATTAATAGTCTGAGGTAAACGAGACTGATTTTGAGATGAGTCGAGAAGAAGTATCACACTTCCTGCACTGCTTTATTTTATGGTTTATCATTAACAAATAAAATGACAAGAACCTGAATTGTTTATTGTATTTTGTTAATATTTGATGGAGGTTTGTTTGGTAATAAATTCTCACGTTGACTTTGGATCTGCGGCTGCGTGTTGTTTCTTTGCATGTAGCTTACCTGGAATTTGTTTTTGAAAGGCATTACAATAAACAAAACACTAAGTGATATATGAATAGCCTCAAGATATACTCCCCGTTACAAAGAGATAGATGAAATGCTTCTCTTTTGTATCTGTGTGACTGAGTGTGTGACGTGTTTCAGTTTGCACCTGTGATATTGTGCTTGGAGGAACTGGAATTCATCCTTGATTCTGTCGCAGGAGTCAGAGGTTGTGAATTTCAGCTGCTGCGATGAAGCCTGCCAAAGAATAAAAGACAAGAGGAAAAAGGTGAGAAATAAGTCACACACACAGATGAAACATACTGAGTGAACAAATCAGAAAGCGAGCAGACAGAGAAATGATTTTTTTTCTTCCAAGATTTGTCCCTTTAGATGAATCTGTTATGAACAAAAGCAAATATTATAAGCAAGAACAGCCCGGTGAACTCTGACCCGACATGTATCCCATTCAAACAGTCGAGTTAGTTGAGAATACATTGGCCTGCTCATGCTAGAATGAATCAAAGCACGGTGGTAACACGCGTGCTGTTTTGGGAGGCATCTCGTGTTAAACTCTTAGAGCTGAACAGATTGAGCTTGGACAGAACGTTTCTAAAATCCCCTCTTTGATGAAAGCCACTCTAAAAGGTTGGCTCATCTTGCAAACAGTTTAAACGCATGTGTTGAGATGAGATCGGCCGTGGTTCAAATTAGGGCTGGGTAATTGGGTAGCTGCTGATATTATTAGTGAGTTACAGTTATTCGAGGGACCAAGCTTTTGGATTTGACTGAAATACTTAGTAAGACTCAACTGTCCACAGAGGTATAACTTCAGCTTCAGCATTATTCAACAGAAACGTGCGGGCACAGTGAGCCAGATTACGGCAACAACAACTGCTTTATGGCAGCTATGGTAACCGTCCAGGGACACATGGCATGTCTCTGCGTGTCTCTCCTGGCCTGGTCTTGAGTCAAGTCCGGCTCGAGCAGGGAGCGTGACCTCTAAACTACGAGTACTGTTTGTGTTACACTCCGTTATATCTGTGAATGTGTTCTAACAAACTAATTACATGATGTGTTTATGAAGTTACATCATCAATCTACCCTGAACGCTGCTATTAGCTCTCATTGTAGTTCTGCCCACACTACATTCCCCAGGCAGCAGTGGACAGCCTGATTGTGTGTTAGAGCACAGCACGCATCAAACCCGAATAGGGACAAAATCTCATTATTCCTCAGCAGGCTGCATAATGGGTCAGGTGGGAAGAGGGATCGACATTTTCCCACTATGATTGAGCAGGCAAAGGAAACCATCAGAAATCGGATTGCAGCACTTATGGGGAGGTAGCCTGCTGCTGTTGGGAGTGACCCGTCGCTTTGTAGCCCGCTCCCCACAGTAAACTGCTCAGCTTCACTTTGAACTACAAACAGTCACAGATCCTTGGCCAGAGAGAAGCCGGAGAACAAGATTGCTTCAGTTTTTTTGGGAACATACCTGCGCACTTCAAAGTCCAAAATGACTTTTTGTTGTGCAGCTCAGTAGGCATCACTTGGCTTTATCACAATGCAGTGTTTGGGATGACTTCTTATTGAAGCCTCCTCTGGTGAAAAAATGATTACCCTAGGTATCCTCAGTTTGGATTTGATATATTTGTACATTCTATGCATGCTTTAAATAAGCGCTGCTGAATTAATGAAGGGTTGAGATTAAAAGAAAAAGACAAAAAAACAATAGTACTGCTAAACATGGACAGTGGCCCACAGCCGTTACTCTTTCAAATGTCATGAGAAGTGCTGAAATGATCGAGCAGACACCGAGCCGCTGCTAAGAGACAGAGGCTTCCACTGTAAAGCACAATAACCCTTTCCATTATCTCTCCAGCCAGTATGGCCTGCACCAAAGTCAGCAAACATGCTTGGCTATATGGGTCTGTGCCACACACACGGCATGTGTCAACACAGAGCTACAGTACAGGCAAGCAGCAGTGTAGGAACTGTTCCATGCTCTGGCTTTGTTTCTGAAAATGCTGTGCATAAGTGACACATGGAATCAAATCACGTCAACAAAGAACTGTCCACTGAATAATATAGAACTGGTTATACTAACTGTAAATCATGAGGACATTAAAAATGGTAGACGCTCAGGCGACAAACTTCTGTGTTGAAGAGTACAAATTCTACACTTGCAAACAAGGTAAATCACACATTTGGATTCAAAATGAATTGAAGTATTCTATGATATGATAAAGGTGCATTGATGTGCACTGCAATATATCTGTCCTTTTAAATCTGCCAATACTGCATTGACGAACTTCATAAAGAAATGTTTTTTGTTTATCCAAAGTTTAGGATCAATCTAGGTATTCAGGGTTCCTGATGCCAGAACTGATAGAGAAGCAAACGTCCTAAACTCTGAAGGAAACAAACATATTCTGACATCCTTCTTTAAACCTCAAGCGCCGAAACAAACCAGGACGAAGCTTTAAAAAGTGGAATTTAACAAAACTGGCATGCAGATACTTTAGCTGTGTGAAGACATGAATCAGTACATTGTTAACGACAGACTCACACACTGATCTGATCTAGGTTCAGTAACGTCTTCACTGATAATAACCCACAGTAAATATCCCTGAACAAAGACCTTAGCAACATCTCTGAATGAAAACTCAGAATCCAGGATGTTTCCTGTGTCAAGAACACATAAATGGACAGAAGAGATCACTGGTCTGTATAGAGCTGCTCAAACAAGTCACACAATCTTAAACATGTTCGAAATATTCTGAACAACCATTACGAACCAAATAAGAATAAAAATGGCCCCTCAACACCTCCATAACATATTTATTTACTTGTCTAAATAATTAAATTGAAAATCTTACATAAAGTAAAAAATGTAAAACAGAAACAACTGGTTTGATAGAGAATGTGACACATCTCAGACAAAACTTAAAATACTGTCAAACTAAAATAACACAGATGAGCATACATATGAATGGATATCTATTGGCCCTTAAAGAATATAAAAAGCTTCTCTATGACAAGAAATGAAGTAAAATAAGAAACAACTCCAAACACTATGAATGACGCTATCAATAATCGCTTTTGGGATCTAAAACAGACCAATCACATTCAAGACAGAAAAAAATACTTTGAATACCTTTATGAGTATCCAGAATGTCAGGGACTAAATCCCACTCAGGCTACGACAGCAGAAAAAGTCAAAGAACTGAGAAAGCTGTGAAAGAAAACTATAAATGTGCACTTGATGATCCAATCACTATGAAGGAGAAACGAAAAGCTTGAGAAATGGCTACACACGCTGAGAAGTGTTGAAACAGTGATGTCAGACTTCAGTGTGCTTGGCTGAAGCTTTTCAACTTGGTGCTCACAAGCAGACATTTCTCTTTGATTTGGAACAAAGGTCCTGTTTCTCCCATAATTATAAAATGGGAACAAATACGACCCCAGTAATTACAGAGGAATCTGTGTTGACTGTAACCTCAGTAATGTCTTCTGTAGCATCCAGAACTCATTGAACACAATGTCCTGTCAAACGTCAGAGCACATTTACACTTTACACACACTCTTCAAGAGGGACATTCATATTAAAATATTTGCCTGTTTTGTAGATTTAAAACTGGAACAATTTGACACAATGGGCTGTACTTTTAAATCCTTCAGTGTGGTATTGGAGGCAAATCATATTAAATGAATGCTGTATTAAAAAAAAGGGAAACAAAAGAACAGGAGCAACATGTAAGTGACACGCAGCATTTCACATAGGTACAGCAGTTCAAACTCAAAACTTTGGAGAGAGCCGTCTCTCCCCCCGTTCATTGTCCATATGCATGCAAGGGGAGAGAGGAAGGAGGAAACGAGAGAGGAGAAATAACTTAGTATTTTCCACTACGGATGCTTGATATCAGGAGAGTGAACAAACCTCTGAGTGGGAGACTGAATCGGCATGTGGCTCTTTTTCGTTACAAAACACAATCCAGCTTTGATTCAGAGAAGGCTGTGAGGAGAAAAACGGCCAAATAAACAATCGACTGTGTATTAAAACAAGACAGGGTTGTGTTAAATGCTGCTGTCGTATGGGACCAATCAACGGACTGCAGTGTTTAGCTCCACCTTTCAGGGTCGAGTTTGGCACCCAAACAGAAGGGTCCCAGAAAGCAGCACGGTGCGGGTCAGTCATTTTGGAATCTTGCCTGCCTTTAGTCGATGGAAACAATGTAAAATGTGTGCTGTACCGAGACGAACCGCTTGGTGAAAAACAGGGCTTAGGACTGTTTACCTTCTCTGGTCAAAAACAAACAAACTTTGGAGGACTGGCTGCGGCGACGTTGTCAGAGAAAACAGACCTTCAACACAGTGTTTACTTAATGTATGATGATACAGTGAGGTCATTTTATGGTTTCATTCAGTAGGTATCTTACGTATAGGTCCTTTAAACAAGGAGGGGGCGATCATCGGGGATGCAACTTAACCCTTACATAAGGATGGGTTGAATAATCTTACTGAATAGTTGTAGTTTTTTTCCTAGGTTGTTTCTGGCAGTGAGAGATTCAGATTAAGATTCCCCTGTTGGAGACAACAGAAACAGATCTTGATACATTCAAGTTTGTTCTGCTTTCAATATGTAATCCAGGGGGGGAAGTGTGGGGCCCTGAAGTACAGAAGTGGCAGACAGCTTGGGACACGACCCCAATCTAAGAATTGTATCTGCTTTTGAAATCCCCATGCTCCACAGAAACTGGCCAACCCTGGCATTCAGATCAGAGCTGAGGGAGGAGAGAGATTCCCTCAGTCTGTCCACATGGCCAAAAGAGTGATCAAATTCCAGGTTCATTTAGCACAAGCTGATTCCTGAATCATACCATCACATGGCCCCTAAAAAACATCAAACCATCAAGTCAAGAATCAAGAGCTTCACCATCTCTCCAAAATAAAAACTAGTGACAATGAAAACAAATCCAGAGTACCGATGTGAACCTTGACACCTTTGAAATCGATTTATAAAGATTAATCTTTACATCCCTCGTAATAATAAATGCTATCAACTTAAATGTTATCAAATGTTAAATCTAAGATATAACATTTGACCTGACAACAAACCCCAGGTAAAAAAAAAATGTATGATGAGATACATCAAGTATGTATCTCATCATACATTTGAAAGATTGATTTTACGAACCCAGCTCAGACTTGGCCATATTTGTCTGAAGCCTGGGAGAAATGTGAAAGTGTGGCTGGAACTGAAGTTAATGTAAAGCCTCTCAGAAACATAGGCTTTTTGTTTAAATGAAAAATACAAAATAGGTGAAGGATACACCGAGATCAGAAGACAACTTGAAGAATGACTTCTTATTTTCTTGCTATTTTTCAGACGGGTTACGATGTTCCAGTGAAAACTGTCCAGCAAATGCAGGAGTGTGAAGGACAAATATCACATTGTCGCCCTGATTTTTCTTTTGTCACAACACAGCTCAGCTACAGCTAACTCCCAGTCTGCTGTACCACAGACGGCTCACAATGTTTTTCTTTCTCTCTGCCACTGAACACAACAAGGTGCTCGATGGGGGCCTGAGAGGCCACAGCAGATGGATGCCCACAATGTTAATGAAATACTGCTGGAATATTGTGACACATGCCATCTGCTGTGACAAAAAGCTACCTTCACGCTGTGAGCAGAATTGTGTTTGTTCAACACAGAGGCTTGGCTAAAATGTGTGTGTGTGTTTTGTTGTGCCCATGCTTAGCATGTATTAAGAAGCATAGACAGTGTGAATGTGTCTTTTGACCAAAACAGAGAATCAGAGCGCAAAGTGTTAGGGAGGGATGTGTGTGTGCTCACATCTGTGTATTTGTCTCTGATCATTCTGGTCTGTATGTATGACGCTTGGCTACCAGAGAGGCAAAACATTCACTGCCATGAACATATGAAGGATACCAACACACACACACACACACACACACACACACACACACACACACACACACACACACACACACACACACACACACACACACACACACACACACACACACACACACACACACACACACACACACACACACACACACACACACACACACACACACACACACACACACACACACACACACACACACACACACACACACACCTAAATGTAGGACAATCTCTAATTTGATTCTGCTCTGCTCCTTTGAGACGTAATTAAAGTATTAAAAAGCTTTGTGCACTGCTGAGGCAATTGAGACAGTCTTCAGTGAATAAATGGGATTCATCGTTTCAGGAAATTGCTGCCCCTCCCCCCCATATCCCCATACCCTCGCCTACCAACCAACCCAAAGCCTACTCATTGTCACCCTCCCCTGCAAAAACACGCACACACACACACTCACCCTTCCTGGCCTCATCATCTGGTCCAATCCATGTGAAATCTACTGTGAACCATAATGTCTGTTTTAAATAAGAATCTGGCTATGGCTGTTTCTTCTCCATAGATCAGTCAACAAAAGGGAGTAGAGGAAGGGATGGAGATTACAGGGGGGGGCTTCACACACAGACCAAAGCGCACAGTGATTAGGCATGCCAACAATACATGACTATAGTACATGAATGCTGCAGAGCACACACATACACACACAATAACAGCAGGATATGTTGGAAAACATCCTCCTCAGTCTAAATCCTGCCTGAGGGGAGAAAGCAGTGTGGGGATTGTATTTCCTGGAGCACCGCCTGCCTGTTTACATCTCAGTTGGAGTGTGTTTGTGTGTGGTATATATGAATGTGTATTGGGGGCAGGGATGGTGCCTTGGCATTGTAATCGCTCACTAATGACTGGATGTTATCTCACTCCCACTTTTAAATGAATGCAGTAGATCTACGCTGATGAGCAGTGTGGCCTATTTCTCAACGTTAGGCTGACTGTTCGCTCCCTAGCAACCAGTCCCAAGGATGCCATTTGAGCCATCCGCCTCCTCTGTCCATCACACAGTCACGTTGAGGATTGACAAATTACATTAGTAATAAAACCAACCATGATAAAAACGGTTCTTGCTTAGAGCTATTGTTAGCCTTTTTCAGTGTCGTGGCAAGGTAAGAACTTGTAGGTCTATATTTAAGCATAGATTCAAGTGGAGTGTGAGCTTTAGAAAATTGCCCTCACAAAGAGGTATTAACACTCAAGGTGGTGTTTAATGATTGCAATATATTTGGATTAATTCTAGGAATTGGTTCGGTATATCAAAGGGGATAAATATGCACCGATGTGTGTAGAACACAACATACAGAACTTCTCAGCAGAAATCCGTCTAAGCATTTTTTTTTTTGAGCCAGTCGCTGAGGGCTTAAGCCTTTTGCTAATACAACAGCAGCAAACAAGATCACATCCTCCATCTAAGAATAGCTCAAAGCAAACAATTCGATCTAAATATCCCTGATTAGTGTTTCGACTAAAACGTATGTGCCCAGTGATCTGAACGAGCGACAAGGCTAACTGGCACGTGTCCAAGCTCACCCAGGCCAACTCCTTTTGGGCCTAGCAAGCCTTGCTTGCTGTTAACTGCTCAATGTGTGTGTGCATTCATGTGTGTGTGTGTGTGTGTGTGTGTGGTGTGTGTTTTGTGTGTGCAAGAGGCTGAGGAATAGGATTGTGTCTTCAGCCACTCTGGACAGGGGCTTTAGAGCGCAGGGAGAGCCTAATCCTGTTTGGGTCAGGAATTTGATTTTGATTATTATCTCTCACGAACCAAGCCATGGCTTACCCCCATTTCTGCAGCGTTATCCCCACAACACACACACAAACCTCCCCCGAGCAGCCCACCAGATTTGACCTCGTTAAGACGGTTTAAAGAGGATTATTCTACTTTTATCACTTCGAGTGAAGTGCCCTTGCTTACATAGGCTTGGCATGGCTAGGCCTCCCTCCCCAGAACTATGTCGACCCCCCCCCCCCCCGGAGTGGGGCCAGCCAAGCGCGCAATGCAAACACACACAAACATGACACTTAAGGTACTGTGCCCTGCAAACACACATGCACCCAAGTGTAGACTTTAACAACACGTACACACATGGAGGCGCGTACTCAACCGTGGCAGACAAAAGGTGGGGGGATGGCGTCCTATAACTCAACACACACATGTTCACACATACACAGGAAAATAGTGCAGAGATTGCAAAGCCAAGGGAAATGGGCAATTTGTCAAGAGTGGGGAAAGTGGTGAGGCCGACAGGGCTGTGGGTTTTGGAGACCATGGCTGAGATTAAAGCCAGCCTCGCAGAAGGGGGGCTTTAAGATTACACCCAGTACGGTTGTGTGGATGATTGATGCCTGCTTGTAAAACCAAGGTTATTACCTACAACAGCCGGAGGAGGGAAGGGGGCAGGAGGGAAGATTAGTCTCAAAGTTTGCAAAAAATAAAAAATAAATAAGTGGACAATCAAAGCAGAAAGCCTGAGTCTCACACCAGGGAATCTCTGTTTTATTTGCTTGCTTAATGAATGATGGTTGAGCTGCCACTTTAGTTCTGATGTATGCACAAGTCAAACGTTTTAAAGAGGATCTTTTTTCCTCTGACACAATCCAAGTCTATTCATATCAAATACTTCATCCAAATTTTACCTTTGTGCTATTTTATGTTTTACTAACATTTCAGTAAAGCTACAGTTGGAGTCAGAAAAACAGTCACTTATTTTTAAACAGCCTTTGACAGTGTGCTTGTCAACGGCCCTGACACACCAAGAAGACGGCAAAGAACTAGAGGCGATGAAGGCTGACTGTGGCTTCGCCTTTGTCTTGGCCAAAAAGTTGCACTTCTGACTGACGCAGATTCAACAGGTTGAATCACTCCAGAAAAAGGTAGACAGGTCGCAACAGAGCTGGACACAGTGCAAAGACAAGAGCAGCCATGGCTTACCTTCGGTCCATCTCCTCGGTGTCAGGGCCTTAAAGCCAGAGGTCCGTCAATCGAGGCTGCTGCCCAATCTCTTTCCACATGGACAGTGATGGATATTCACTAAGACTGTTTCAAATTTCTTTTCAATATAGGATAAACATAGGTATATACTATTTTAAAAGAGCAAGGTGCATGTGCAGTTATTAATTAAAGTTTTATTCTGCAATAAAATTGTAGATTTATGTTTTACGAGTCGAAAGTTACTGTTGGTGACTGATGAGTTTCAGTTCTTTGGGGCTAAAATTCGGCGCTTTATTACTCTTCAATACAAGATAGGAGCTTCTTTGAGTGCTGCCTACAACACACCACGACCCAAGTCGATTCAAAGTGCTTCACGCAAGACATCAAAACTAATCAAAGGGACAAAGAAACCCTAAAATAGATTTTGTTTTTAATGACTAAAACAAACCATTAACAATTGGATGGAAACAGAATAACCTGCTGGTCTCGCCAAATAGAAATTATTTGAGGCCTTTGTTCCACCTGTGAACGCACCATTAAAGCCTTCAAAAAAGTAACTAGACCTGGTTTTTTTCCCTTTTGCCATTTTAACCAGCAGCACTGCAGCCTTCTTTTATTTTGGAAAATGTTTTTTAAAAAATCGATACAGTATAGGATCACGATATTTTGTGTGGTGATATTACATTGTCTGGCAGCCAAGTATCAATATTTGAAATATATTCTAAATTCTTAATTTGTAACTGCTGAAGGAGTTGCACAATTCATTTTGAACAAGTTGTATAGTTAAAAACTACAAACAGTTCAGATGAGGTGCATGCAGACTCTTCCTGCCTTTGAATTTGATCACAGTGCGTCAGTCTGTGAGTTTGACTCTCTGTATGAATAATTAGAGATTATGTTCTTCTTTGACAAAACAGTTCTTGATGTAGTCAAGTGTAGTGGACATTTCATGCAGTTAAAAAGCTTAATCGCAATATATATTGTATGGCAATAATCAGCATATCGCAAAATGTTTAAAATCGCATTAAAATTGCATCGTTTGTCTAGTATCAGGATAATATCGTATGGTGAGGCCTCTGGTGATTCCCACCTCTAATATACATAACATTTAACGGGGTGTGCTGAAGGACAAAGAATGTCTATAATGAGGATTGAACTGGCTGTAGTCTGGACAAGTTGGACAACGACCTCACAGCAGGGGGGTGACAATACCTGCCAACATGTACTCTGAATACAACACAAGAGAAAGCAGTCGTGTCTTGTGGGGCACTGTTGTCCTCTTCTCGTCCTCCCTCCTGCACAGAGCAGACTGAGCATGGGAGGTTGTCATTGCCGTGCTGCGAATCCTCATGCCGTCTGAATGAGATTTTAGTGGACAAGAGGAGGCATACTGTTTCAGTCCAGGCTTTTCTGCTCTTAGGCACACAAACCGAGCAGCTAATTCTCTTGTCTGAGCTGGTGCAGTGCATTGCATATTGGCAGGTCTGTGGGGGTCTGGGTCGGTCCGGGCCAATCAAGCCGCCCCCCCGTCGTGCCGCTTTGTTCCAACCCATTGCACCGTTCTGCTCTGGGGAAGGACTGCCCTGCCCACCGCCATCACCCTCCTTCTTCTCCGACTCCCACACACTCCTCCTGGGGAGCTGCTGTTGAATACTGATGCAGCCGCTATACTCCATACACCCCCAACTATACTCTCACAAAAAACACATCCATACACACACCACCCACTTAGCTCACAACATTGTGTGTTCGACGTAAGCTGATTTCACATTTACACTTATAAACATTTTTTGAGAATTTCAGGAATGCCCCAAAAGATTCTCCTGATCCAGTTGTTCATTTTCTATTCCATTATTGGAAACGGGTTGGACTCAAACCTGGGCCACCCCCTCGGAAAACTATAGCCTCCGTACATTGATGGGGGGGGGGGGGGGGGGGCAACCACAGCACTTGTTAGAAGATATTGACTTAGCATCTTTAGATTGGTTATTTTATAGTAATAAAAATAGTATAAATAATGTCTATCCTGTTCCTTTAAACAATTGTTTACACGCAGAAAATATCAAATAAATGTATTTTCTTACCTTCAGACAGGCCAGTCTAAATTGAAAATACTGTTTAACCAACCAGGAAATCAATTGCAGAGGAACATTCCTATTTATGATTTTTGCAAAATGTGTAATAGCTTGGGGGATTTAAAAGTTAAGATGCAGACCAAAATTCACAACGTTCATGGTCGGTACGCTGCGTTCTTCCTCTGGATTTCTTTTTTGTGCATGTGTTGGTTCTCCTGTCACCATCTAGAAAAAAAACCCCTATTAAAATGCCCCTAAAAACAATAAGTGTTCATGAATATAATGTTTTATCTTTTGGAAAGTGTTTAGCCTTTCTCTGCTGTGTGTTTGTTGAAAAAAAAAAAAGGGTTGCACCAGTCTACTCCCCTCCCTTTCATCTGACCCCAAAGCATTTCGACAATCATCCAGTGTAGCCCTTCACAAAAATCAACATCACCTGTGACCCATGGCCTCCACTCATCCACTGAAAAGCGGGCCTCCTGCAGGGTGGGGTTATTGAGGGGGGGTTAAGGTGCTGTTTGTCATGCTAATCAGCTGGCCTAACCTTACCAACCCAGACATCTGCTGCCCTGCATGTGTCGAGCCCCGCATTCAATTTGTCCCCCAGATACAAAAAGCAGGTAAGACCCTTGAGGCTGGTAAGAATGTGTTTCTGTGTGTCCTTGTTCATGCCTCATGGGTGAAAGGGAAACATCTTTGTACGTCTGTGCATGAACTACAGCAGTAATTATAAGCAGAGAGCTAAAGTGTATGTTTGTGTTCTATTGCGCACACTTTAATGTACACAGCCCCGCACACACAGCCACAGGAACACGTGTGCATGCGAGTGTGTGTGTGTGCAACGGAGCAACAAAGCAGGGGTGGGGGTTTGTTTAATGGGCGAGACAGGGGACCATGGGGATTAAGCTCCCCCCAGCTGGAGGCTTTAGAGGAAAGGCTGGGGGCTGTCCTGTTAATTCAAGTGGGCTTAATAATGCCTGTGCACCCTCTGCCCCTGACCCTCCCACCACTACATCAGATCAGAGAGGAAACTCATGATAAAGGGAGACAAGCAGGAGGGGGAGGAGGAGGAGGGTGTGTGTGTGTGTGTGTGTGTGAGTGAGAGAGGACAACCTGTAACCATGTCTACAGTTGAGCATGAGGTCGGGGCACTTGTGAGATTTCCCCTCCATATTACTTGCCTTCACTCCAGCTTTGGCGCTGTGCCTTTCTGTTGCTCCACTTTTAATCCACTGTCAGCTTTGTTGAAGCTGCATTAGAAATAATCAACACCCAAACAATATGGCAAATGCCATCAACTGGGTCAGGCACTATGCCACTATCAAATGAGGCGTTTCCCTCTTAAAAATCAATGAACTGTGCACATAACCTTGTGACAGTGGATTTACTGTAAATGTGCCATTTAACTTAAAAAAAACAGACATACATCTCAGTTAAACCTTGCTTTTTTTGTACCTAACTGTAGGACAAAAACACTAATATTAAGTTTACAGATAGCACATCAACGTAGCAGTTCAGTGAATCCATAAAAACATTGGTCCTTACACAAAACTTTATTTTTTCGTATGAACCAAAAATATTCCCTGTAAAAAAACTGAATCTAAATAATCAATAAGTGAAGCTAGTCTGTCCTGAAACTTTATCAGTGAAGTTGCAAAACGCCACATTCTCAACGGGCACTTCTCCAGCCAGCCCCCTACTAATCAGGAATCATGAGCAAAATGCATCACAAGCCAGCGGCCAGTGGTGATGGTGATTTATTATAAAGCGACGGGTTTGCAGTATATATCAACTGGTGTGATCATTGTACTTGTAGTGAAGCTGTTTCATCATCTTTTCTGCTTAAGTATGACCTGCACCACTCATTCCTTCACTCGAAATACGTTTAATACATCTAAACATCAGTGGAAGGGCAACAAGCGTCACTCGAGCAGCAGGCTGTCTCTGAGCCTGCTGTTACAGCTACATCTTCTGAACTTCATGTCCTGACCAAGTTTGTCTGGCTTAAAATCTTCTGCGACGTGTCGTTATATTATATAAATAAAATTATTTCCCTTTTTACGTGACATTAAAGTGTTTATTTAAAAGCAAATCATCCTTACTTCACAAAGATTAGAGCTTTATTAAAATACAATGTGAACACATCCAACACCTCCACACCCTGTGCAGCTTTAATTAAGCACGAAAGGACCTCTGATCGCACCCTTCCAAAGTTCAGGTGACGCACAATTGTTCATCTCACGTGCCAGCATAGATTCTTCACACAACCACAAAGTGAAAGAAAGAAAAGAAAAGGAGGGTAGATTCTGTGGTAACGGAGTCAGTCTGAGAGATTCATCATCTGTCATTACGAGCCAGTGCTGCCGTTACTCTCTCATCTTCCACCTCTTTATCTTTGACACTCATATCTATACGGGTGTCACACGTTCTCTCATCCCCGGGCCCCTGTGACAGCAGCAGCAGCAGCAACGAGAGGAAAAAAAGGATTTGAAAAGGGAAGGTGTGTGTATGTGCACAGAGCAGGTGGGGGTCAGTACACAGGTGTATTATTTTGGGGGGGGGGGGGGGGGGGGGTTGGGTGGAAAGTGCTTGTTTTAGCAGGTTAAGGCTAACGCAGCTGTAGGCTTGTATTATTTCCAAAACCCAGCATTTAAATCCCATGTTTCTGGCCTTAATTATTAAAGTCAAGATGCATAAGGGTTCTCAACAAGATTAGAAACATAACCTCCTAACAGGCAGACATGCAGGCAGCCAGGTAGGAGCGTCGTGGCCCCACTGATTCTTGGAAAATGTGCGTCAGTGTGAAAGATCCAACACTAAAAAGACGATTATTTCCTTTCTCTATGTGATGTGACTTGCATAATGTCAATGTTTTTCCAAATAGTGCTTTGCTACTGAACAGATGTCACTTTTTTACACACATACTGCCTGTATTTATTTACATTTCTACCCTCATTGTGCATGGCCCCAGAACACAAGTTTTGCAAACATTATACAGGGAAAATCTAATGGATATGGTTTAGATGTTGTTTTGTACGAAGAGAACGAAATAGGACTCCTGTAGTCTTTTAAAACCCGACTATGTTTTCCCTTTTCATTCAAGGTACGTTAAGCTGATCTTAGTTAGTTACAGACATTTAAATCGAGGATAAGTCGACAGAAAGGAAAACAGAAGCTATAGCTGTTGGCTATAAAGCCTTTCAGATTGACCATCTGTAGTATACAGAGGCTGAACTCAGTGAAACACGCTGCCATGCCAGACATCACTCATTTGACAAGCCAGGCGGCAACCAGAGGTTCACAAATCTCCCATCCTGCTCCCTTGTCTGCAAACATACATCAGCTTGCTCAGATCTGCAGCAGCAGCAGCACAGCCACGATCGGGACTTCAGCAAAGACTGACTGCCAAAGGGCAAAGCATTCATGTCACAGAAGACATTCAGGTTCTATCTCCAGAAGACAATTGGTTGCCTTCCAGTGGTTAAAGAAAAAAGTCCGGACTGTGCCAGAGAGAAACAGAGGCCACAGTCCCTGGCTACTAGGGCTGCACAACATGTGACACAATGTAATCGTTATGGCAATGAAAGCGCCAGTCATACTTTCACCAGTCGTACTGAATGAAACATACTATGGACGGTGTGAAACAATACAACCACTTTTGATAACAGTGATTTGGATTCGCTCGCAAGTAGAAGAGAAACTCCTCTTTTTGGTAATCTGGATGGATTCTTGTTGGTTTATAGTTCTAGCAGAAGAAGAGAGCTCATCCGTGAGCAATCTGCACTGGCTTATAACTAGAGAGACAGCGACACACTGTGCTGTCTCTCCACGGGTTTCCTAAACAGAAAAGGTCCGTTTGTGCTTCAAAGACAATTTCAAATCAATCAGACCAGACAGGCACTTTAAGCACAATCTTCTGCTTCTTCCATGTTTTTATGGGTTTTTTTTTTTAGGATTTGTCATTTGCATTTGATTGAAGTGCTTGAGAAGTTGCCTGACTTTTTCCTGGGTAAAAGTCGAGTCCCTGCCTTTCACTTGTTGCCCCCCTTGTCTTGCTGCTAGGCCAAAGTAACACAGCGCATTAATTCAACAAGTGGGGCAAAGGATCCAGACTTTTGTAATTGGGGTGGCCCAGCTATAGCCCTGACTAATGCAGGAGGGAGGGGCATAACGTTTGAGTGCATACACAGATTATCATTTATCAACCCTGTCCCGACTAATCGTATTCATCTCTGAGTTTATGAAGTTAAAAATTATACCATGACATATTGAAGATGCATGAATGCTAATTTACTGTTACACAGTAAAAATGTTTTTTTTCTCTTAACAGAGCGTCGGTTATCGTACAGTAAAATTTGAAGGGCATCCCTTTAACATAATGAGTGAATGTAAACTCAAAGTCTGATTTGTGTGGAGGACTTATAACAATACATGATGAGATCATCCTTTAGAAGTCCTATAAAAGGCAAAAAATACAGCAACAATTAAGAAAAGTGAGTCATTGAAAAATGTACCAACCACACAATACTTGATTAATCCAGAATAATGGAGTGAATAGTCAATCACTGAAATGCTCGTGTACTACAGCCATAAAAATCACACATCCTATATTCTCCTCATATTGTGCAGGCCAACTGAAAACAACAGTTTTCTTGCTGTTATGGTTTCATGTGCTGCATTAACACAAAAACCTCAAAGCAAGAATAACGATGATGGGCTTTGTTTAGTGCATGTTTCCAAACGAGCTAATTTAGATGGGATCTATTTATGATTTCAATGGGGTTCTTAAACAGTAACACATTTTTATCTTTAATTTAAGCCCTTAACTGGAAGCACATACATTATTCATTTAGTGACAAAAAAAACCCTACACAGTTCTCCCAGTCACTTAACATAAATGTTTGACCAATGGGCTGAGAGACTTCATCACTGATGAAGGACTGGACTGAGTTTCTGTTACCATGGAAACTTGGGATTTAGATGAGCAAGGGGAGACGTGTGCTAACAAATACTCACCTGCAATACCAGTGTGCAGTGAACTTTGACAATAATGACATCTATGTTTAGTTACAACGAGACAGCAGCTAACATGAGAAACAAAGAAAACGTTTCTTTCAAATTTGAGTCTAATGAGACTTAAATGACAGGATGTAAAAATCATATCATGGGTGAAGCACGGCGTATACATCGGAGTCGTTTCATTAATTAGAGGATGACTCTTAACGCCATCATCCGGGAAACTTAACGATTTTTACGTTAAAATAGTTGTTTTCACTATCCCTCAACCTCTTCCCAAACCATACAACTTAAAGACACCACAGTAATACACAATAAATCAACAGTTTCTCATGTTAGCTCTATTTAAATGAAAATTGAAAACATGTTGCATACATAAAATAACCCTGCGTGGGTAAATCACTCCGTGCGTCCTTTGGAGAAAAACGTGATTTTTGTTAACAAAAGTCAAATTAAGATGCACTTACTGAGTGTCTTGATTGTGGAAACATCATGTCAATTCCTTGTTTGTTGCTGTCCTCCCAAACACAAATGAACTGAGTGCCCTGTGTTTATATTTCTCCTTTGCGTTGGTCCTTTGTCCAAAGCTAACCCAGCCTTAAAACTGGAGCTGTCCAGCGCTAGCAGGATCCTCAGCTAACGGTGGCTAGCAAGCCTCCCCCAAAAAATAATTAAGCTGAATATTAAGTAACGCACTAAAGCAGCCCGACTGCGAGGTTACTAAACGAGTAGGTGGTTTGTCGAGGTGATATAAGACCATTCGCCGAACACCTGTCTGAATCCTGTATTTACTGTCTACGAGCAGAAAACTACCATCAGTTGGCTAAGCTAGCTAATTCTTCAAAAAGCTGTCAGTCAAAATGATCCATCGCTGCTGCACGCTCTCCGCCTCAACGCACGAGCGCCAGAGCTGCATGTAAATGAATCACGTTATGTACACACAACGCGTCGCGAGCAGGCGCGCGATAAATGCTTTTCTTCTTCCGTCGTCGTCTTGTGCTCCTTCTTCAAGGCTTTTCACTTCACTGTCTCCCAACACAACTGCGACTGCCTGCAAAGGAGGAAAGTACGATGCAAAAAAAAAAAAAAAAAAAAAATCAGAAATAACAAAATGTCTGCGGGTTCGTTTAAGTTGAATCCCGTTTCGTCCAACGACTACAAATAAGTCTCGCGAGTGAAAAAAGAACAGTTAATCTGTGTCGTCGTTTCGTTAAAAGGCAGACAGCTAATCAACTTCAAATTAAACCAATCCCTGGGTTGACTTTCAGTACGAACGCGTTATCCCCTGAACAGACGAGTCTTAGCAGAAACTGAGGGTTTGTCAGTGTATGAGCAATAAAAGTCAGTCCAGTCCTGGAGCTGGGAGGTAGGCGCGACGCTGCTGTCGAGTTGTCCGCCCCACACAGAAACACAGCGGATAGATGAGCGGTACAATATAGACCTACACCCCGCAGATCTACCTCCTCTGCAGGCTGATGTCTGAGCAGCTAGCGCCTCATGTGGACGGGTCCTCGCCCTGCCACAGACAAGAGTATTACTGCGTTTGTCTGAGCAATGTGTTATTACCTTTACCACTTGCCAGTATGAGTAAAGACCCATGTGATTCATCTTTATAAATAATAAAATATCTGAAAATGTGACGTTTCATAAATTCGTGTAACTGTTCCGATGTAGGCTATCTTGCCTTTTACTTTAGGCTACAGTATTGACTTTATTTTCACTTTTGTCTATTTTGCTGTGCATTACATTCTATAGATTTAATTTAATTTAGATATTTAAGTATTAAGAATTTAGACTGTTTATATTTGTAGCCACTGATCCCATTTTCAACACATTTAATGATTTGATTACTTGACACTTGCATTTAAAATTGATTTTTGAGGCATTTGTATCTGAAAATTCACACCCACTTACAGAGAGCCATGTTTCTGAAAAAAACAACAACAAAAAAACACTTTTTGAAAAGCTTGTTTATGATTTGAGTTAGATCATTTCCAAGCAGGTTTAACATAGTCTGTCTATCACCGTTACTTAGGGGTTTTAAGTCTGTTGAAATCATAATTGATACCTGCATTAATTAGCAAAAAGAGTAGATTTCAATGATTTGTTCAATGACTTTAATGCGTTCATGTACTGATACCTTTGTCACTGAACCAGTAAACCTTTCATAATCTCTGCATCCATTTCATCACGGCTTTTATCAGTAGGCTGATGGGCACATTTTAATTTAATACAAGCAATAAATATATTTCAGACAGCAATTTGCTGCGGTCATGTCACAGTGGTATTAAGAAATAACTCTGAAGTTCTCTGCACAATGTTTATCACGTTTTGTTTTTTCTGGCAAAAATAATTGATCTCTTCCCCTTTACATTCTACTGAATTTAATAATCCCCAACCTCAGACCAAAACAATGTAGAAATCTAACATGAATGAAAACAGTGAGGAATAGAAGCAAAAATGTAAAACAAATAGTTTCACGTCTTGTATATAAAAAAAGAAGGTATATTTCATAAGTCCTGAAATGAAAGAAAACAGTCAGAAGGATGCCATAAGAGAGTATAGGAACATATTTTATTCCAATTTAAAACATTTAAAGGAGAAGGCTATGAAAATCATTTCATGTTTGAATGAGGTTCAGGCAACAGTGGTTGAAATGAAACATAGAAAATAGAAATATGGCTAAAATACTGTAAATCAATAGCCGACCATAGGACCCTTTTGCGAGGGCGTTGCATGAATACAGTATCTCACCCACCCACTCCCTCCCCAACCTGACAAACACATGCGATTAAAATGACATTTACCTTGAAAAACAGCAGTTCATCATTTATCTTAAATATAGAATGAAATTGTCCTTTTTTAATTAATCACATACTTGAGTGTTTGTTTTAAAAAGTGGACCATGAAATTCACAGGCCCTCTTATTTTTCACAACATTGGCACTTGTTAAGAATCTGGCTTTACAAAGAAAGTGGGTTGGCACACTCATTGTACATAATTTACATTTGGTATACTTAAAAAAAAGAAAAAAAATCAAAACAAAAATACATTACTTTCAATTTGTACACCACTACACAAAGTTTATTTGAACTCTTTTAAAAAAGTTTTAAGTGGTCCTAAATACAGGTGTTAAGGTGTTCCAACTTTACAAAAGAAGAAAGATGCAAAGATAGCTTTTTAATATCACTGTATGTCCATCCCTCTAATCAGAATAGATCTCAAGCAAAAGCAATAGCCATCAAAAGTGTACACATACATACATACACACACACATTCACACACACTTCAGAGTACCAACAAGCGCACTTGAACGGACATCTAACTTTGCATGAATGCAGGCTCATTGCAGTGGTACGGTTTGAGTGCCTTTAACCCAGGGAAGGAATGCACAGTCCAAAGACGTGAGGAGATAAAAAGAGAGTGGAGAATGGCAGACATGTAAACACAGCGTGAAGCAGAGTCATTCACACACTTGCTATAAAAACCAACATGTCATAATAACCGGTTCAGTACCTTCACTTGGCAAATCATTTAAAACATTTACTAATACCGAGGCTGAACACAAACTTTATTAGGAAAAGAGTGAACAGAAACATCTGGACGCAAATCATTCCAGACAAAACGGAGCAAATAGGGTTGTTAAGATGTATGACAGTATGCTCATAGTGGTCACCTTTACAGTATGTATCGATCCACATACAAAAGGAGACCATGTCTGCCCTTAAGGTGGCAAGTCGCAAGTTCAAAAGAACGCAGGGTGCTTCTTGAAAGCGAAACTGACACTTAAAAACACAAGTAGACATCGCTGTATTTTTCTGCACAGCAGCACAACCTAACATTACCATTTCTCCACTAGTGTCAGCCAAATATGAAACCTCTTAGCTTGAAAGTGACGTTTGCTGAATCGTGCGACGCCATAAAGCAAAATATGACAGATAGTGTGAGAGCGTCCCCCTACACATGGGACAAACTGATCGAGGAAAGGCCTTTAAATGTTGGCTGAAGCACTAAAGAGTAACATATTAAACTTACTAGCAGAGAAAAGCAATAAAACTTTGCAACAACTCAAGTTTTGAATCCACCCATTGAAAGTGTGGCAACTCTCCTTAATAATACATCCCTCCTTCATTACGTTTCAATAAGTCTTAGATGATACACATTAGATGAACACATTAGATGATAGGTTTCAAACACCTTAAACCCATGTGTACGTGTTACTTTAGATTTTTGATATTGAGGTCATGGGACTTCAGAACAATACAGATGGCAAAAAAAAAAAATCAACAAATCATTGTGCCGTTTTGTTAAGTCAAGAAAAACTTTTAAGCTAAAAATCAAAGGGGGTAGTTAGTCAGTTAAATAAAAACTTTTTGCGGTATTTGAGAAAACTGTGCAGGCACATCATCTCTCAAGCATTTTAGTTTAACCACATTCTGTTATTTCTTTTAGGTTTTATTTGATTCCTCCAGCTTACAGAACTGGACTCCCCTTTTCTAACTCCAAAACAAACAAAAAGTAAAACATGAAATAACTAGCAATGAGAAAAGAAGTCAAATAGACAACCATATACAGGGAAATATAAAGTCAAGAAAGTCGGCACATAGGATTTATAATGGGATGGTTATGTGAACGTGACGTCTTTTCATGTGAGCCATTCTCCTCCTCTGAAGGCAAAACGAAAAAGAGAACGTAGAGCCACCAGACTCCCCCTAGTCAGGAAATGTCATGTAGGCTCCATCTGTGGACTGCCGCATTCCTCCCTCACTGAACCTGCAACCATCACCCTCAACTGGATGTCAACACATTCTGATTCATCGCACACCCACCCTTCTTAATTAATTGCACCTTTTGCTCCATGTCGTCCACAGAGACCTTTCATTTTTTACCAAAGCTGCTAGTAGTAGCCCTTGTGATGTAAAAGTTATGAAAAAAACTTACCTGAATTACATTGTGAAGACAAAAAATAGCCATCTATTAACTCTCAGCTTAATGGAATATTTAAACAACTATCAGGCAAGAGACACGATATGGGATTGGTACCAATAGCCAACACATATCCTCAAGAATTACAAAAAAATGCAAGCATCCGTGAACAGTAAATATTCAACCACTAAGTTTTTTGTCTTGTTTTCATTTTCCTGTTTGCATAAAGCACAAACCTGACATGGAAACTGCACCTCCATCGTCAAGCATTTCAAAACAGAACTGCACAACTAAATATATGAAGTATCGTTAGAAAGATAGAACACACTGTCCATAAAATAGTTGTGATATTTTACAGCAGTATAAAATCTCCTCCGGTTTCCTCGGTTGGAAAAACTTTAAGCTAAAACTAGAGAGGAAGTCTCATGAATGTCTCAACAATACGTAGATCTGATTGATAAATTAGACATACAAAAAAAAAAAACTATTTACTCTCTTGCTATTCATTACAGTTTATCAAATGTTGGCCACATAACATGGCAAAATAACGTTGATACAGAGAGAAGCCATATCAATGTTCGAGACCAACCTCATGACTTCGGCTAAGAGACGTCTGCAAAAGCTTTGTTTCATCTACGATTGACTATTGCACTGGACTAATCTGGTGTCATCATTCGCACGTTGTGCACAGAAAGATTACTCTCACCATCAAAACGCAAAGAGAACAGATCACAGTACGAACACGCGTGGGCTTCAGATGTCAGTCGAGATGAATAAAAGCCACACAGGTCGAGCAGTCATGCCATTGACTTCTGAGTGATCCAACACGAGAAAGATCTTGCTCTTGATTTTGGCAAGTCTGTTTTCAGAATGATCTGAGCCACTTAAGGGATGAACTGCGCACTGGCAACATAATTATCATAACAAACACAAAGGAGGTGGTTTTAATTTGGCAATGTTGTCCAAAATGACTGCAGAGTTGATATACAGTAGGTAAATACTGGTAGTGTTGATTTTTAGGACACACTTTGAACAAAAGGGGCAATGTGAAAGGATCATCATACCGTGACTCTCTCTGGAGTTTGCCTTCTATTAGTAATGATCTTCAATTGTAACTGGAGAAAAAGAGCGATCCATTTAGAAGCAAGAAGAGCAGAAAATATTGAAAGTCTAAAGAGAACATGTTGTGGTCTCTGTGTAGCCTTCACTCCGTGAGAAGCATTACAACTTTATTTACATTCAACAGAGCTTCTGTGCTCTGATTTGGGGGCGAGATTAACAAACAAACAAAATCAAATAAAGGATTCAAGGGGACCCAGGGGAACCAAGTACCACTCTGTATTCCAATGCTGCCTGATACTATATATACCCATCATCATAATTAGTTACCCTTTGCACATGAGCAGAGTCCTGGTTCTTCAGCCCGACCTCGTGATCTCATGCTGTAGTGTTTAGAATGCACAGGTTAAATAAGAAGGAGGGCAGAGAGCATGTTGTCCATGAAAGCTTAGTCTTCCCAGAGAAGGCCCTCGACCCAACCTCAAACACACAAGCAATGCTGATAATGTGGTGTAGTGGAAAAGAAACATATGATCCATGCCTCAGGTTACATGGGAACCAAAGAGGAGTAGACCAAAACCCCAAAGAGAAGGGGGGGACAAAAGCAAGGAGTGTTTTCATAGTCAATTGTGTTTGTGTTTTTTATACAGGAGGAGTGAAAAGTAAAATCAAAGGTCACCTTTTTTTTTTTTTTTTTTTATCAAATGAGAAAACTGATTAAAAAAAAAAGGAGTAAAGTGGAAAGCAGGGACAAAGCGTGGATAGTGTTTTCTTGTAAAGTATGAAGCAACACTTAATGAGCAGCACTAAGTTTCATGCACACGTGGGGTTTTCTAGAAGTGGACTGCATTGTGTGTTTGAGACTGCAGCTCTCTTTCTTGCTCTCTCTCCTCCACTATTTGCATTTCTCTCTTCACACCAGGTTGTACTCTTTGAGGTTGAGCTGCAGGATGGTGTCTTTGACGGCGGCGAAGACGAAGCGGATGTTCTCCGTGTCAGTGGCGCACGTGAAATGGGAGTAGATGATCTTGTCACTGTCAGGATTCAAGTCCACAAACATCTTCAAGATGAACTCCCGACCCGCTTGGGCGTCCCGTTGGGGACCTGAGGGAAGAATGCATTCATTCATTTTAGCCACGATCAAACATCCTTTCAGTATCAAGTCACATTTTCTAAAAGATAAAAGACAATTTCCAAAAACAGTTGATTCTGGTTGACATGTCTGAGAATATAATGATGATGTGAGGGGAATATACACTGCTCAAAAAAATAAAGGGAACAACTTAAACAACACAATGTAATTCCAAGTCAATCACATTTCTGTGAAATCAAACTGTCTACTTAGGAAGCAACACTGACTGACAATCAATTTCACATGCTGTTGTGCAAATGGAATAGACAACAGGTGGAAATTATAGGCAATTAGCAAGACACCCCTAATAAAGTAGTGGTTCTGCAGGTGGTGACCACAGACCACTTCTCAGTTCTGATGCTTTCTGGCTGATGTTTTGGTCACTTTTGAATGCTAGCGGTGCTTTCACTCTCGTGGTAGCATGAGACGGAGTCTACAGCCGACACAAGTGGCTCAGGTAGTGCAGCTCATCCAGGATGGCACTTCAATGACAACTTTGGCAGGAAGGTTTGTGGTGTCTGTCAGTGTAGTGTCCATAGCATGGATACCAGGAGACAGGCCAGTACATCAGGAGACCTGGAGGAGGCCGTAGGAGGGCAACAACCCAGCAGCAGGACCGCTACCTCCGCCTTTGTGCAGGAAGGAACAGGAGGAGCACTGCCAGAGCCCTGCGAAATGACCTCCAGCAGGCCAAACGGTCAGAAACAGACTCCATGAGGGTGGTATGAGGTGGAGGTTGTGCTTACAGCCCAACACCGTGTAAGATGTTTGGCATTTGCCAGAGAACAGCAAGATTTGCAAATTCGTTAATCTGAAAAAAAATTCAGATTACATAATTTACATAAGCAAAACTACATTTCTGAAAACGTTCTGCTGCCTGCAGCATCCTCCTGAATGACCGGTTTGGCGGTGGGTCAGTAATGGTGTGGGGTGGCATTTCTTTGGGGGCCGCACAGCCCTCCATGTGCTCACTAGAGGTAGCCTGACTGCCATCAGGTACCAAGATGAGATCCTTCGACCTCTTGTGAGACCATATGCTGGTGTGGTTGGCCCTGGGTTTCTCCTTATGCAATATCATGCTAGACCTCATGTGGCTGGAGTGTGTCAGCAGTTCCTGCAAGATGAAGGCATTGATGACCTGAATCCAATTGAGCACATCTGGGACATCATGTCTCACTCCATTCACCAACGCCACAATTCACCACAGACTGTCCAGGGGCCCCACCCTGGAGCCATGCCTGGGGTTAGGGCCCGCAGGAGAGTGCCTGGTGGCTGGGCCTTTACCCGTGGGGCCCGGCCAGGTTCAGCCCCTAAGGACGACGCGGCCCCGTCCCCCTGTGGAGTCACCTCCCACAGAGGAAGCTGTAGGGGTCGGGTGGATCGGGCGGCAGTCGAAAGCGGGGGCCTCTGCAACTCGATCCCCGGAAATCAGCTTCTGGCTTCTGGGACATGGAATGTCACCTCAATGGTGGGAAGGAGCCTGAGCTAGGGCGAGAGGTCGAGAGGTACCGGCTAGATATAGTCGCACAGTCCACACACTGCTTGGGCTCTGGAAACCAGCACCTAGAGAGGGGCTGGACGCTTCACTTCTCTAGAGTTGCCCGCAGTGAGAGGCAGCAGGCTGGTGTGGGCTTGCTCATAGCCCCACAGCTCAGCCACCAGGTGTTGGAGTTTACCCCGGTGAATGAGAGGGTTGCGTCCCTACGCCTTCGAGTATGGGACGTAGGAGTAGGGTTACTAACCCTAACCCTAATCCTAACCCCCTGGACGCCTCCCTAGGGAGGTGTTCCAGGCATGTCCCTCTGGGAGGAGGCCTCGGGGTTAGACCCAGGACACGCTGGAGAGACTATGTCTACTCAGCAATATGATAGTAGACCTATTTAAAACATAAAGGCCAGCAAATTCTCAATTTCCTGCTCTGATAAAATTATTGAATCTGTAATTGAAATATGTGATCGATTCAACAGAACATAATGCTTTCTCCATCAAATGTACTGTAACAGATATGGATGTGACACAAACAAAAAAATTTATTTCGGCCAGTAAAAAATATGTTTGGCCAGTGAATTTTGAATTTTCTACCCACCACCTTGTCAAAAGGGTACATTTTGGACCCTGAGTTATTGTATGCAGAATTCTGGTGCCAGCAACTTATACAGTGGTTTGTATAGATAAATAAATACATATCTGGTTCTTTAATAGTATTTCAAGGGGGGGGGCATGATAGAAAATAATTGAGAACCACTGTCATAGGTTAAGAAACTAAACTGAGGTCTGCCATGTTTTAGTCAAGTGTCAGGATGCATTGTAGTACCAAACTATAACCACGAGGTGTCACTGTGAATTAAAAAAAAGTCCTATTAAATCATTTAAAGGGAAGGTTCCTGCCTTGATAAAGTCAGGCACTGGGAGTAAAAAAAGACTAAACCTCAACACTTTCAGGATGTTTGTAGATACGTTCACTGCTTGGTTAAAAAGCAGCTCATTTGATGTGCAGAATATTTAAATTATTGTCAGTGACTGTAGGTCGATCACAAGAGCATTACTGCTAAAGTGTGGATCAGTTTGTAATGTAGATGGATTCAATGCAAAATCTTTACTTTAACTCAAAAGACAGAGGTTTCCCTCACATACAGTGACGTCAAGCTCACAGCGTAGATGATTTATAAAATAAATTTCACATCTAAATTCACTTTCAATCAATAATTAAGATACGACATGACGTGGAGAGAAAAATCTGACCGTCAAACTCTGGGAAATAATCCACCAGGTGAGAATACATGATCTTCTCCTCAAGCAGGTCCTTCTTGTTGAGGAAGAGGATTACAGAGGAGTTTTGGAACCAGGGATATGTGATGATGGTCCTGAACAGAGCTTTACTCTCCTCCATACGATTCTAAAAGAACAAAAACGCAAAGTTAGTACGACACAATGGGAATAATAAAAGGACAAAAAGCCTGAGTGATGTCACCCATCTGTTAGGGCAGGGGGCTCCAGAGACTATGGATAAGACCGATGTTCATGAAATCAAAATGGATGCTACGCTGTAAAGATGATCCAGACAGTAGAAATACAACACATACACAATATACAATACCTTCTCTTAAACTTTCTCTCGACAACATTTCTGGCATTGTTTAGCATTAATGGACTGTTAACAAAAGCAAGTACACTCATTTTGTGAAAAGTCTTTCTGAGGTAGTATTATGATGTTTTGTGTTCACTTGAGAGGTATGGGATTTGAAGCATACTTTGAGAGGGAATCATTTCCCCAATTTATAGAAAGTCAGCTGATACAGCGACTTTTCTTTAGCTCGGGTGATAGCACACCTTCTAAAAGTTAGTGTTGACTGACAGGGCTGGACCGGAAAACAACCTCAAACATCTTAAGGAATCAAAGCCAATGATGTTGCTGTGATGCTGGTATAATAACAAAATACTCAGGAAACCCTGCATCAGTAGCCAACTTTAAGTCGTCAAATGTTACATTGCTGAAAATATATATTGCACATAACCAATGCTTGAACTTTTACGTGTCATGGATCTGTGGGCACCACTTCACAGGTCTATATCTTTAAGGGAACCATCAGCATTATAATGTAACCGATATTATGATAGGATACAGAAGAAATTCCCTCAATGCTATGCAAGACTATCATCGGCTCCAATTCCATCATTCCTTTAGCCTCACTCTGCCTGTGATAATGATGAAGACTCCCTAACACACAAGTGTATCCATCCTGCTCTCTGCCTGCTAGAGTTGCCACACACTTCCCCACCTGTGGCTTTACGACAGTTGGCAGTGAGAAGCCTTCTGCACCGAGCAGAACACGCTGCAGGAACAGCAGATTCAAATACGCTATATCACTGCATCTGTGGAGACGCCGCTGTAGGAGTGGTGATTGGGCCAGCCCAGCCCAACAACCCAGCTCTTGTTATGTGGGCAAAAATAAAAAAAATCATATCAGACAAAGTGTTTTGGCCTGTCTGCCTCTAACATTTATCGACATAGAATTGTGAGGGACTGTCAGTAGATGGTGTTCAATATTGAATACAGCATGGCACTGAACTGTGTAGATGAGAAACAGTCAGGGAACACTCAAGACAACCACATTAACAAATCAAATCAGAGTTTTCAAATTTAAGCCTCCAAAAGAAACAATCCAGCACACATAAAAGCTTCTTTCTACTCTAAACTCCTTGCCAGAATCCCCTGCACAGTTTATTCTTGGAAAGTTACAATACGATCCTTAAATGGATGGCACTGATGAAATCAAAGAGGTTTACAAAAACACTGCTCTAAGGGGTCAAAGTGACAGTCTTGAACCTGTCAGCAATAAGGGATTATATCTGCAGACTGTGAAGGCTGCCAAATCTTGTCTCAGCCATCCATTGGTCAAAAACAGAGCCCCAGAATTGTCCCTGTTGCCTACCACCTTCGACCATGGACTCATGACAGTCAGAAAAACTAAATAAGAAGCAGCAAGCAAAAATGAAAACACATTCCCGTCCATGTGTGTCTAATAACGTTCCACATTTAAAGCAGGCCTGGTAAAGACGATGTGCAGAGTGCTGTATGTGCATAGTTAGAAGAACATTGACCCTGGTAAACTATATATCTGCCGTACATCACCACAGCTTCATAGTCAGCAGTGAAACAAGCTGGCAGCTGGTCTGGTTTATGAAACCCGGTAGTCATATGACCAGGTCAAAGAAAGGGTTTGTTGTCAGAAGAGGAACAGAGGGCAATGCAGCGGCTGATCACATTAGTTTTATTAGCCAGAATTCTCTGTAAGCAGAGCAGAGTCGACCACATAAATAAGAGACAAGATCTCTGTAGTAAAGACGTAGAAGACCTTCATTTAGTTTGTTGAGACAAAGATTTATCTGTATTCATCCCTGTGTTCAGGGATAGTCACTGATGTCTCTTTTCACCAATCCAAAACAAAAGATATTATCGACAACATGAGCTAGCTTGGTTTTAGATTTATTCACATGAGCTAGATAATGTTTGCTAAAACCATTGGGCGCATCTGCTCTTAAGCTTCACTCTCTGTTTTATCTTTATTTTTTTAATATAAACATCAGGGCTTCGAACACAACATGTACAATCACGGGAGACAGCATGCTAGTCTTTGTAATAAATCCTTCAAACTGGAGCTCCTAGATGAGCGGATCTTTCTCGACACTTTATAACTTAACTTATTGGTACAGCCCCCACTGTAAGCATGTATATCTTTTATTGATTTTTGATGTGAAATTGTTAATCAACAGTTACTCATTTGGAGATCTAGCTAACTTTAATTTGCGAGTTATTTGTCGACCCCTGACCAATGGCAATCCAGTATTTGTTCAGCTTTGGTCAACACAAACTGCAAATTTATTTTCCACTCTGTTCATCAGTTGGTAAACTTTATTTAAAGAGCAGCTCATGGGAAAGAAGTTGAGAGTGGTGAAAATGGTGAGAAATATCAAAGTCCTGAGGCACTTTTTAAAACAGATGGAAAGTGCAGAATAAGGAAATCCTTCTCTGAAGTCGTTTACTTGGAATAACAGATCACACGTTCTTTTCATGAACGCAACTGCTCTTTATTTCCCCACAATTGGCCACATCTTCCACCCAGCGTTACTCAAGACTTTTCCATGGCAGCCTCAGAGTAAAATATCCACATCTCGCCAGGTTAAAGCTGGTGTTGGAACGCCGCAGGAAATATTTTGAATAATCAACTCCAGCAACAATCAGTGTGCAGGTAATGAAGCGGTTTAATTTATGTTTCTGCTCGCCTGCATGTATCCACTTGTGGTTGATACTGTGAATATGACCAGATATATATGTAGCATCGATAGAATGTGTAATTAAAGTGTCAGACTCTCTTAGATGTCTGCAACGTTGTTTTTAGGGCTTTTCATACGAGGGCTGTCATTTGTGATTAAAAACCCTGTGGAGGAAAGTTCAGATTTCAACTGTGTTGAGCCATTCGAATTCAAAATGTACAGTTTATTGTCGCATCAGGCTGTCTGAAGTAGTTAACGGTTTGATCCAGCAGAGGGCACTCTCAACGTAACTTGACCATTTATTGCACTCATGATCTCAGTATTGAATGCAGTATTGTTGTGGCAAAAGCAGCCGAGATGTGATTCAGGTTATCCTAACACGACGGGAACTCCTCCCTCTGCAGGCAGCAGCCCACTGAATTGGTGGAGAGACACAGGGTCGCTAAAAAACCCAACATTATTTGTGTGTACCAGGAAAGTCTAAACGGACGTTCATGTCAGCAGCTAGTAGTGTGAATAAATAAATTGTGTATAAATACAAAGCACACAATCCTGTGTAAGTTGATAGACGTGTCTGGTGAAAATAAATCTGTAGTTTTTATTGTCAACAGGCTGTTGATTATAAGCTCCTTATTGCTTTAGTAAAATGGAAATCTTTTGTGTCTGTGAGGTGGCAGTCGAGGTTATGTCTTTTCAAAAATGATATTCTAAAATCTCTTCATAATGACTAGATCATATTATTCCATATTACGGATAATTACCAGTTTGTTAAAACAACTATTTAAAACATTAAATTACAGAAGCAAATCAATCTGCTAGAGAAAATGTGATATCTTGGTGTTTACTCTTTTCAGAAAGACAGTTCAGAAAATGCGTCGATGATGTCTCACCTCGTTGTCTGACTCCACCAGGACTTGGTCGTACTCGCTGAGCGCCACCAGAAACATGATGGAGGTGACATTCTCAAAGCAGTGAATCCACTTCCTCCTCTCTGACCGCTGACCCCCCACATCCACCATCCTGACAGGCAGATCAGATAAAAGGACGATCAAGCAGAGGGCAGAAGATACCACATAAGGGAAGACAGAAATACCTCCAAATCTCTCACTTTTGTTTCCTAATTGATTGTGTAGAAGATTAAAGTTCAAACTAGCTGGTAAGCACATGTTTCAATTATTATCTCAATGTATTAAATATTCTTATTAACCTTAAGGGTCAAAGAGAGAGTTAGAATGCACATGTCCTGAAATATGAATCTGTGCAAAGACACATGGGCATTCATCTTGCAAAAACTCACCTTACATTCCAGTATGACTATTACTAATTCAAAACAATGTCTAATGTGTGATTCATGCAGCCACCTTTAATCACAGAGACAACAGAAGGAAGAAAGATGAACGGAGAATGTTGCACAGTGAATTACAGAGAGGACAGAGCAGAACTTCCTGACAGTAAACTAAACGGACAGTTTATGCATGTGAACACACAATGCCATCCTTCTCTCCCAAGAGTCCATGCAGGGAGAGGTGTTTAAAAGTAGATAGCAACAAAGATGGGGAGGGGAGGAAGGTAACCAGATGAGAAAGAAAAGGAAGATTAAAGAAATGGGAAGTCAAGGAGAGAAAACGCATATTATAGCAAATTTGATAAACCGTTTTTCCTCTTTCCTATTTTGGATGGACTTCTTTCTTATTGGGATATAAAAAGATACATCTTCAGACTCTGAACTTAGAAATTGTATCTGGACGAAATTACCTAACCTACCTTTAAGATTTTGGTTGAAATTGTGTTTAGGTCCTGACAGAAATTAATAACTCATGTACTCTGAAAATGAAACGAAGAAAATCCGTCATCTGTTGCAGTTGTAAACTCCTAAAAACTTCGACCAATGTCTGCACTCAGTTCGAATTTAATGAACCAATCAAGCTTCCCTGTCTCCCTGCTCCTAACCCATGCATGCACGAGCCCACTCAAAGCATGAGCTGAAATCGCTTCTGGACCAATGGCGTTGGAGCATGTAAGTGAGGGGCGGGGCTTTTGAGGGAGCACAGAGGGGAGGGGGTGAGTGAAGACGGAGCAGGGAGAGAATGCTACTTTAAAAATCATGCTGTATTCAAAAAATAAGTAATAGTATGTCTTACTACATAGACAATTATTCAAACCTAGACTAGTCTAACTCTTGATCGCACAATTACAAAGTGATTGAGTCTGCCAGGAGGGATGACGACTATGATCGATGGAAAATCCATAAATTAAGACTCCTTCAGATCAGAACGGTTTTTTTCTCTCTCTCTTTCTTTATAGAGACGATAAATCACCAACTTCTTACGTTAAGCTTTGCTTTACTGAATAAGCCAAAAACAAACTACTTTTCTTTAACTTCAAAGGAAGCACGCCTTATGGAGATGTTCCTTGTTGCAGCTACTAACTGTAAGGCGTCTTATTCTTCATTCAGTGACTTCCACCTTTAAATCACAGCTGTACGTCAAATCTCTACATGACTCATCCTTATTAACCGTTGGTTTTCTTTTTAATATATCTTGACCCCATCACACTAGAACCACTTCATGTATGTATTTCCAAACACAAAACTGATGTCATTGAGAGCAGGCAGTGATTCACCTCCAGCAGCACAGCCAAACAGCACAGAGCCTATCAGGTAGCTGCAGCAAGGCTGCTGGGAACCTCTTCAGCACAACCTCACTGCAAGCAGTTATTTCTAGCCCTGCCAAGCGTAGGAGGGGGCTGACATGATGGCTTCCTATCGATCTGCACTCTTCTGTAATCGTTCTTGTTCCCTGGATCTATCTCTAACTCTTCTCTGGTTTTGTTTTTTTACAAGCGGACGAGGAGGAGGAGGAGGGGAAGCTGCTCTGTGTATTGGTGGCGGGTTCCAGGACTGTCTCTCTGCCAAGAACAGTGCCTCGGAATAATAAACTAGGAGGGGACTATTACATAAAAGCACTGCCTTTGAGAAATGTTGAATGTTTTACTAAATTAAATGCTCAGAAAGTCCACGCACATAGTCATTCTGTGATAACACAGAATCAAGTCGAGTCCGAGGCTGCACCTCAAATAGTTTTCATTATCACCTATTCTACAGATTTACTGTGAGCTAAAATGCTTCATCTGCACATGAGATGAGATGCTTACAATTGAAAAGAAGATGTACAAAAGGTAGTGAAAGGGATTTTTTTTCTTACTAAAATTGCAAGAATTTAAATCCCAAACCCTACACCTATCCATGATGCTATTTGAACCCTTTAAATTCAGAATTTTGTATTTTAATACCTTTTCAATTTGGCTTTTAATGAGGAGTATTTCCTGACTGATTTTTTTCCTATATTTTGAATATTTTTGCTGTAGTATCCCAATATGTCTTTTTTCAATTATTTTCTTGCTTTGGGCTTTTATCAGTTTAACTCGTCTTTTTAATTTTTTAATCTTTGCATTGTTCCCTATTGGAGCACGTTGGGCTGCATGCTTAGGTGACTAAAAGGTGCTGTATACATAAAGTTGAGTTTTCCATCTAAGTGGCAGATTCCATCACTGGACTCAGACTTCTTGCTATTTTCAACTCTTCAACAGGAAACAATGCTTGCATGTAACTGCAGTATTTTGCATGTTTCTCATTTCCTTTTCACTTGTGACTATATTAAGTCATTATGAAGCAGCATGATCATCTTCCTGCCTGTATTTCAGTCGATGATTACCAATTTCTGCAAAGTGACTAATGCGACAAAAATGAGCAGCCACAGAGAGCTGTTGTATAAGCTCTACAGAGAACCAGGTGACCGACTCATCAGTGGGGTAGCCAGCTTCTGTCATTTTGGGATGTGATTGTTACTCCTCTCCATCACGTCACTGTTCCTCAAAACATGGCGGAAGAATCTCTATCATCGACATGATGCGTTTGGTTGCAGTGAGAACATACTCTCTCTGGTTTTCTGTTTCTGGGTTTCCTGTGAACACTTTAACCACACACACTATTACCATAGAAACTATCTGCGTCCCTAAATCAACCAGGACCTATAACTTAAGGATCACAAGACTGAGAAAAATTACTAAAGTATGAAAATCTTTCAGAATAATTTTCAATGAAATAGGTGATATATTGATCAACTTTGCCTCTCAGCTGTAGTCGCATGTTCACGAATGTTTCACATGACATATACTGAGGATAACAGAAAGGACTGAGACAGATGGGCACATGAAACGATCACTGGTTAGATTTTTTAAATATATACGAAACACTGAAGAGGTGATTGAAGTGGAGTTAGTAAGCGCTGTGTGGTTCTTCTTCTACCTGAAAATGATGCTTTGCAAGTCGAAGGGGTATTCTATGATCCCAGTGGTTGGGATTCGAACCCTAAGCACGTCCTGTTGGGTTGGCAGATAGGACGATTCAGCGATACGATCCAGATCGCTTAGATAGCTAGAAAACAGGAAGAACAACAAAAGACAGAGAGAGGGAGGAAAGAGAAAGTGAAGGATAACAGCAGATACAGCACACTCCTGCCAAAAGCAAGTGGAACAATCCAGATGTGACCACAGAAAGCCGTTCCCAAGAGATAGGAGGGGTTTAGATGATGGTCTGAACCTCGAGTCCCAAAGTTTCTCTTAGAAAGTTAGCTTCATCCTTGATGGCAGCTCCCAAAGACACACCATTCCTCGATTTTAAAGCTCTCAGTCCCAGTGTTTAACTGATGCAGGGACTTTTTTTTAACTTGACTACAGAAAGAGGATTTAGCACTGAGGAGGCCATCTTTCACAGCCTTTTTATTCCAAAATATCAATAGGAGGGCTGTTTCCTGCTCTCGAGTCCAGGCTTTGAGAGTGTACCATCATGGATGTGTTAAGGTGCTGGGCCCTGCTGTGCAGAACAGGGGGAGATTCAGATTAGCAGCATCGACGGTTTCAGCTGATTGACCAACTGCCACGCAGCGAGCCAACCAGCAGCATCAGCAGCTGCACTTGACAACCAGTACCTGAAGATTATATTCTCCAGGTCAAATGGGTACTCAATGATGCCGGTGGTGGGCACTCGGACTCGCAGCACATCTTGCTGAGTGGGTACGTACCCGCTCGTTGATATTCGCTCTAAATCATTAAGGTAACTGTGGAGGGGGAAGGAACATATGACAAGTCGGCAAACCAGCAGTCCAACGTGCACATGTGCATCGGTCTAAAGAAAGACCCAAACTATTAACAGTCATCATTTCAATAAATCTTTACATAGTCAGGAGCAGCTCGAATACAGTCCTCCCTACATTTGCATAAGAGTGATGTTAACGTTCTGAGGAGCCTCATTAGATAAACACTGTTGGAATGAGCTCTGATATGATCAGAAGTCGTTTATAAACCTGCCAACATTTCTCCCTGTATCTCACTCTTCACACAGGTAGAGCACATCTATAGACAAGTGGCAACTTTTAAATGCGTCTTTGATTTCAATACTCTCGGCTCTACTATTAAATCTGAGAATATAAGTCAAGTGTGAGGACGGGCATTCAAGGTATGTCACATAGTTCAATAGCCGGATAGAATCTTTACAAAGAAAAGACTGTATGACTTAATCGTTTACATTGTCAGGTAAGATCCATTCATGTCTGATTAAATGGTTTCACTACATCAGCTCTGGTTGATCATATTACTCAAATGGATCTGCTGAAATATTCATAAACAGCAATGATGTCAATTTTTTCTAACAGGGTGAAATGAGAGTTCTTCACACAGTATCTAAAGTTCATCACACTAAGACAGTGTTATTGCTTCTCCACTTTTATGATCACTTATGCTACGAGAGCAGACATACTATTTGGTTGAGTCAGAGAGTTGGTACTCTCTCCTGCGATCATAGGCCTCTTGGATGCCAGAGTCAGACCACAGCATCTTGATCGCACTAATGTACGGCTGATCGAATGAGGAAATCTTCTCCACGTCCACCTCGCGCACCACCTGGGCGTTTTTCTAGGAGAACAAAAAAAAAAAAAAAAAGCACAAAGCAAAATTAAAAACAAACTTCAACACCCACATGTCAAGCTCGGACCTGAAGAGGAAATACGAAACTCATGACTGGAACTTATAATAGATTGCCTTTTAATCTTAAAGGTTAGTGGTGATGGCTGAATACGTTGTGAATCATTTGGGAACATCTTTTTTTTCTCTAAAGTTACATTTTTTGCCTTGTTGAGTTTTTTTATTTATATACAGGACGGTGCAGACATACTGCAATAATTCAAATCGCCTAGAGATGTGCGTCCAGGCCCCGCCGCTGACTTGTTGTGTTGAAGTGAGGACACTCGACAGTACGCACCTTGTTCTGTTCATACTTGTACGGGATATTGAGGTTCTCAGTTGCACGGATCATGGCCTGCATTGAGGTGAAGATGTTCTGGTAGACCAGTTTGGTGAAGCCCTTCTTATCTTCATCTGTGTAGCCCGATCCATGGATTATTCTCATCTGTTTGATGAAGGTGCTCTTGCCACTTTCTCCAGTACCTGAAAGACAAAAAGACATGAAGTTACGCAACTGCAAAAAAGAGGGACACCAAATGTGGACAAAAAAAATTCAAACAGCATCAAAATGTACATCATAATAATTCCACGTCATGAATGGAAACTTAGGAGAATACTGACTGATGTGACAGACCTTTAAACCAGCATGCTTGATATAGTAAGATCATTTTATGATTTCATTCAGTAGATATCTAACATATTTGTTCTTTTAAAGTAAATGTGCAGTATAATTTACTGTTTCTATCACCTCAATATACACTTCACTGCTTAGACCGAACAGTAGAATGAAAAGGAAGTTAAGAAGCTAACCCGTTTAAAGAGTCAAAATAAACAAGTGGAACTTAAGTTTAGCCTTTTATGTAACTTCAGTTTCTGTGGTAATAAACAGGCAGGGCACTGCGACAGTCTGACCTCGTCTGCCCACCTCCACCCTGCCGCTGCTACACATGGCGTTGAAGGAATGAGAGCTATCATGCCCACAGGAAGTGGTCAGGACCTCAATGCCAGCTTAGTGTCTGTGTTTTCCCAATGTAGGCTGCATAACTCTACTATTTATACTTTCACGTTTCACTTATTGTCCAGTTAGATTCTCACTCTCCGAAAAAAATAAAGAACTCTGTTACAAACTCTTTTTGCTTTTCTTTTCTCCAGGTTTGTTCACATGTAGAAGACTTTGGGCTGCGTGACTGTATGAAAGGTGCTTTACAGTAAGTCGAATTCATTCGAGTCCAAGAAACAGGAATTTGCTGCAGCTACTCTTCCTGGGGTCCACAGCAACCTTCAGAGCGGGACTGTGTCGTGACATGGTACGACTTCAAATCAACATAACGCCAACAAACAGGACGCCGTTCAACACGTCAACTGACATCATGACACATACCAACTAACAGGAAATGACCAAACATGGACACAATAACTAAATAAGGACCGCTTCCTTCAACAGAAATGATAAGCTGTATTCAGTGTGTAAGAGTCAGTGTGAAAGGGTCGTCTGTTGACCAATTGATAGAAATACAATAACTGTACTCATGTTGTGTAGTAGTTTCCATTTTCACCCTGATAACAACAATTGTTATTATCATTACAATCCCGACCAGCATCATAAACAATCAACCAATAATCAACCACAAGTTAAATCTAAGTGGCAACCTCCGGTCTTAAAAAAAAGCTAATGCAGAAGTGCAAAATCCTGCAGTTCACCGGATGTCACCTACTCATGACTGGTGGAAGGAAAAAAAAGCCAGTCTTTCCAGCATGAATAAACATGTTTACAGCCAGGAACAAAAAACAAAGTCGATGTAATTAGTTGCTGTCATGATGGGCACACACTGTACAGGGGCTGTTGAAACGTCCTTTTAATTTTATGAACGATATGTGTTATCCATAGTTAGGGTGTTGCTGACATGATTGACAGGTAAGCGAGGTTTAAAACCCGCCTCAGCTCAGTTTGGCGTGATGAGCCTCACAGCCCCCTGGCGTAACAGATAACTGATGTCACTCAGGTTTTGTCCATTAATATTTTCAGTCTATGTTTAAAACTATCTATCTATCTATCTATCTATCTATATATCTATATATCTATATATATATATATATATATATATATAGAATCTGTTGAATTAAGCTGCTCATGCCTGCAAGACAGCCCACCCCCTCCTCCTCTGGTTGTGTGCTTAAAGAAAATTCATGCACACAAATTTAAAAGATCTGAACTGTTTTATTTCTCTGCTCGTCAGTTTATATATATATATATACACGTGTATGTATCCAAATAAACATTTACATATTTACTGAGAGAATTCTGTCAAACGTAGGGCTTGAACGATGTGGGATTTTTTGGGACAATTCCCATATTGAGGAGGACAAAAAAAAATCAGATACCAAAATAATCGGCCGATATCTTTCTTAGCTGTATGTCCGATCTACGTAGATAATAGGACTGCAACAATTCTCGATAAAATATTGAACCTTTTGTTCCGTCAGGCATCCACGGTTCAATACTGACTTGTGAATTACATTTTTTACGGTTTGGAGTTTAACTTGTTTCCATGCATAATTGTACTTTTCTCTAAACAGGCTCAGCCTGCGTGTGCCTGTGAGTCAGCGTGCAGGAATGAGGAAAACCAAGTGAGTTAATAGCCAATCACCACGCACCAGAGTTTGGCGACGCTGACAACATTACTTTTAGCATGGCTAGCAGTGAGGAGCAGCTACAGTATGAGGAACACCGCCATCTTCAAAAACATGACAAGGAAGAAAACAAATGACTGTAAACACGGTTTTACACACACTGGCTACTTTAATGGAAACACTTCCAACGTTACTTCACATCTGCGGCGCCATCACCCAGTAATAAGACCCTGAACTTCCACCAGATCTGTGAGCATTGCGTGTCCGTAATGTGATGGCTCCGTGCACCCTCGTTCATCAACACCAATACACAGTCTATGGTCAACACCCATTGCAGCACAGAGAGCACAGCCGGACAGCAGGAGAGCAGAGGGGAGGATGTCCCTCTGTCATTTCACAGATTAACTTGTGACAGCGCGAGAGAAGAAGATGTACATGGTATAAAACTCCATATAAGCCTTACAAACAAACATTTTTCTGAAGCGTCAAAACACTTAAAGACTGGAAACACTTTAACACCCAGGACTGAAGAACCGAGCCGAACCGTGAACCGTGGCCAAAAAAACCCAAGGTGCGTGTTGAACCGTGGGATGACTGTATTGTTGCATTCCTCGTAGATCGAGTTGATCCCTCCAGTGCAGTACTCAAAAACTTGTGGAAAAGATACATAATGAAGAAAGATCAGCATGCATTACAGCAGGTGAAAGAGACCTTCTAATGTAAGACTCACATGAAATGCTGTTTGAATGCTGAATAAATCCATCACATATCTGCGATACGCTTAGCTGATACCAATAGTCACTGGATATGCTTACATCGGCTAATATTACTGGCTGACTGATTAATCAGTCAAAAGACACCAGTTGGGGCGCTGGTGGCGCAGTGGTTGGTGCGTCTCCATGTATGGAGGCTACAGTCCTCAACGCGGGCAGCCCGGGAGGCCTGTGGCCCCGGCCCCTCTCTCCCACATGTCGATGCCAACCCCCCCTCTCTCTCTCTGATTTCAGACTGTCCTCTGTCTCTCTCTCTCCAATAAAAGGCAAAAAATAGGCCAAAAATAAATCCTATTAAAAAAAGAAAAAGATACCAGTTGAATTAACATGTAAATCTACTTTTATTGTTTTCTTGTGTTGGATGAGAAGGGAGTTTCCTTCATGCATAACGGTTCACTTGAGTTTGTTTTTTTGTTTTTGGTCAAAGAAAGTTCCCTCCCGTTGACTGTATGGTTCAGTCGTTATGTAATGACAAATGTTCCTGGGATTGTGGTCTTGATAAAGTCTCTTGTCATCTTGGTTCTCGTGTGCCGAGATGTGCAGTGTAACGCTGGAATGTACCCGGTAATCATTGGGTTTTTGGGCCATCATTTCTCACCCCGACAGTCTGGGGCGAGCGGAGCAGCCCCCAGAAAACCCGCACGATGGGCTGCACAGCTCAGCTCAGCTCGACAGAGTACAGGGTGCAACCAAACTCAGACCTCCGATTGTGTATCACCGTGACCATGCAAATGCACGCATGAATAAACACACACAAACATAGTTACAGGGAAGAAAACTTGCTTACACATGCAGAGAAAAAAATACACACAACTCCACCTTCTCTTCAATCTTTGTTCTGAATCTGGAAACATTTCATGAGAAATCTACCACCATATTCTTCAGAGACACAAGAGTCAAAGGGTTTGTGCGTTATGTTTATCAACCAAAGAAGAATATTTAAAGGATGAGGATGGCGGTCTAACCCAAACTCAACCTCTAGTTTCACTATGTAGCTCTCTCCATCGTTCTCCTCCTCTCTTCCACCCCCAGTTTAAGTCCTATTTTCTGCCTCTACTACCCTGCACCGCTCATCTCTCCGTCTCACTCCTCTAAACGTCGAGCCTGAGTCACTGAACTATCAGCTGCATGTCCTCTCTGCTCTCTACCTTTCACTCCTCTGTTACGACATCTTGATAAAGAAGGTATAGCATGTGAGCGCGGAAATGCAGGCTCGCCTTCAGAATCCCTACTCATAATTGAATGTTTGCTTACCCTCCCTCATTTTAATACACAAACACTTGCTCATAAGCACCTGACTCAAAGTAAGTATCGAGTAAGAATAGTGCATCAATCGTGATAATCATTTTAACTATCCATCATTGTTGTTGAGACATTTCAGTGAAAGTCACACTTAAGGTAAGGACGATCCTCGGCGGACACTCCAACAGCATAGTCACAAAGTGAAGGGACTTCATGCGTTTTACAAAAGGACTCAAACGTGGATTCAAAGCCACATCGTCTGAGCAGTTAGGAAGCTGCTGATTCCAAACAGGAATGTGCTTGTTTTGTGTTTTGACTTGGTATTCCCAAGGCAAGAGCAGAAACGTCTTTCCAAGAATGACGAGAGTCAAGTTTGCCTGGTGCTGACTGAAGAGCTCAGCTTAGTGTACAGTAAAGACGCTGCCCTGAGCGATGTCTTCCCTGCAAGCAGACTGGATCTTCCACTGTGGAAAGCAGGTTAGGACACAGAGTTTCCCCTTGAGACAGTGTACATTTTGAGAGATGTTATGAATAGCCATTTTTTAAAACCAAGCACTGGAGAGTTTAGGAGCGTTACTCGGCAGAGAAGGAATAAGACATTCAGAGTCTCCCTTTCCTTTTTTAAAGTCTGTGTTGCCAAGCACAAAAACGCAAAACTGACGAGCAGAGAAATAAAAAAAACTGTTCAGATCTTTTAAATTTGTGTGCATGAATTTTCTTTAAGCACACAACCAGAGGAGGAGGAGGAGGGGGGGGGGCTGTCTTGCAGGCATGAGCAGCTTAATTCAACAGATTCCATTGTTCTCCTGCTGAACTGGAAAGCCAAGCAGGAGAATTTCTCACAGACGAGCCGATCTACATCCACTGGAGCTACTCCTGAGGGGTGACTCAAGTTCCCATGGCAACGGCTGTACTGGACTCACAAATACATGGCAGAAAGCACCAGCTGATAGGCTTCAGTAGTCCTCCACAGAGCCTGAGCTGAACATGCAACTTTAGCGAGCATTTTTTTAATCCCACAATGTCCTCAGCCGCTCCTCTACACTCAGCCTGTGGGAATTTCAAAGTTATGAAAGCAAATAAAAGGACATGCTCTTTGGAGTCTCATCAGTACATTTCCCCCTCTTACTACCGCGTACTTGAGCTTTCTAGCAAAATTTGTTAACCCTTAAAACTACGCATATTTCAAAGTTGTTGTTGTTTTTTTTAATTGAATAATTACAAGTGCTATGTATTTTAGCCGTTTTTAGCTTTCATAGTAAGTATTAGGAAGTAGACATTTTACACACAGATGTTCCTTTGCTTTTTACATCACATCTGCGCTCCACCAACAGTGTTTTTAATGTTAATAAATACAATCCGTCTTCAATTAACATGCAATCCTTGTGTACTTGGCTCAGCGTGATCATACACCTCGGAGGTTTACCGTTCACTCAGTCAACATGCAGACTCAAACCCCTGAAATAAACTCTGCCTTCATTCATTCAAGCTACATTACGACGTTATGTCCAAGAGTTAATCGTGCTGAGGCACGGCGAGTCCTGGTGTAGTGTGACAGAGGGCCGTGCCGGCCAGTGGGGGGGGAAATGGCACAGCTCGGTCTATGAGGAGTTTTGTGAACATGTGAAAACATCAATACCGAGTAGAGATTGGATGCAAGTACTCAGGTACTCGAGTAACGTTTCATTACTCGCACACCTGTTCTTATAGGCCACCATTGTTCTACTGAGTGGACGATACATGTGTAACTTAGCTCTCTGGGCTTGCCTAATACTTAGTAAGACAGTGGATACGCATTACATCTACGATCTACGATCTGCACTATGGGGGACAGAGCCTTCTGCTCTGCTGCCCCACAGCTGTGGACCGCTCTGAGAGCCCCCCACTCAGGGGACTCCTTCAAAAAGGACTTGAAAACATTCATTTTTAAAAGAACCTTTTCTTGAAAAAAACAAAAAACAAAAACAAAGACAAACGCCGTCCCTATATATTATAATCAGTGTTCATCACTGAAGCCATGATGGCGTTTGTTGAACCGGAGCCACCATCAAGGGTAACAACAGCTACGAGCGTGGAAAAGATGCGTCTGTTACTGCAGACTGGTGGACGGCTCTCACCACTGTGTGAGTGTGTTATCAGCACTCTGCATTTCATTCAGACCTGGGAGTTGAAGCCCCCCTTGTTCTAGAGACACAGTGCTGATGAGCGAACAATCACAGAAAATATAGCGGACCACCAGCAGTGGTCTGTGTCTGACTTTTTTATAACGGTTAAAAACATCAAACCTGTGAGTACTGTTTCCTAAGGTTACGCAATACTCAAGCATTTAGATCACTGTAAATGCCCACCCCTAATATTTACTATGAATTATTTAAATTTCAACAAGGTTCACATATATATATTTGCCTCTATGAAGGTTTATTCTCTGATGGGCCCACTGCCCAACAGAAATGTAGTTTTGCTTATGTAAATTATGTAATCTGAATATATATATATATATATATATATATATATATATATATATATATATTTATATAAATATAAACACATAGCAATTAGGACAGTTAAACTGTGCATAAGTGGAAATAAAAAAACACATCTATACTTAAATGCTCAAGTTCAAGGAAACACGTGAGAGATTTTTGAAGAGTATAAAACACAAAATAATTAAACTATGTTTCAGTCGACAATAAAGTTCAAATTTATCTTAACTTGCTGCAACACTTTCTGATGTTCATGCAAGAAGATTAAGGAACTCAAACATAGAAATCGATGCCAACTCAAACACAAAGTGTCTTAGTAAGGTGTTCAGCCAATACGAGCTGAACCACAAACCAGTTCAATGCTCCATTGAGGTGATTCTCAAAGTGTATGACAAGCCTACATTTGTTTTATAATGACAGCCTTGCATTCATCCTCTACAATCGTTTAGGAGCTTCTAAGCATCAGAGCTCATAACTTAGACACCCTCATCACCAACCTCCTGCTCACACCACAGATCACAAAAGGTCCTGGAGACCACCAACCGGGCTGCAGGTCAAGCTAAGCTAACTCCTCATCAGCTATCTCTACCCAGCCTTTTCCTCGCCGATGTTCAGACCCTGGAAAATAAGACGAATGAGCTGCAGATCAACAATGGATTATGGTCTGCAATATCATTTTTAGAGAAACATGACTGAAAAGTGGGAAACGGGACGCAGCGGTCCTCAGGTAGGTGGAACTTCTGATGACTCTAGCGAGACCACAGGCAGGGGTTTGTGCAGTTTTATACTTAAAGCTCAGTGCACAGACACGGTTTTTACCAAAGAGTCACTGCTCCACTGACCTAGAGTATCCAATGTGCTTTATTCTGCAGCCTAAATTTAAGGTTCGTTCAAAAACGACTTTAATCTGTTCACCAGCTTCCCTTCAGTTCTATCTTCCACACACATGAACACACTGTTCGTCCTGCCCCACTTCCTCCCTCGTCTCCGTGCCTTCGTCTGGGATCTTCTGACAATACTTCTCCTGCTCAAATGACAAAAACTTGTGACACGATTCTTACGTTGTGCTCTGCTCATGGACGGATCACGTATAGAGAAAAAGATGATTTTCCATTGGTCGGGAACTTAATGTCACACCTGGGTGCATGGCTGAGCATCGCTGTGAATGATTCCCTCTTTACAACCAGCTTGTTACTTCTCCATTCGTTTGTGAACCTTTAGTTTAACTTAAGAATACAAGACAAACAAAATGCTAAATAATGGAATTTTAAACATGCAATGAATAGGATTGAATGATTGAAATTCATTTAAAAGTGATTATGTGACGGCCCTACAGAGAAGAGATTGCACTCTTTTACTCTTATGGAATTCAACTCGGGCTGCTTTAAAGCCCCTGATCACAAGTCAGATTAATGTCAAACTTCAAACTTGAATTTTTCTTTTTGACGTGATTGAAATAAGTAGTCTGGCGTTCTGTTGCATTACGTGACATCATTTTGTCAATCATCTATGTAATATATACAGTATACTCAGGAAATTTAATAGAACTGCCAAACAAAGTGTGTATATGAACGCTTTGACAAACGCGCATAAATAGTTCCGCTTGTTCTGGCAGGCCCGTTTGTCATTTTTGGCGTTGTGTTGTTGAAGTGTAGGTTGGATTGTCGGTGCAGTAAAACTTCATATCTGAGCAAAGACTCGTGTGGCTCGTAATAATGATCAAGTTGTCCAACAACTTGTACTTATGTTCGGCTGATGTCATCACCTTAAAGGGGGGGGGGGCATTCTTTAAATTGTAACGTCTATATATTATGACATGTTGAGCTGCATCCACATTATTTGATTTGTCTTGACTATGAGAGCACATGGAGATCTGTGCTGAGACTCTTGTACATATTAGTCTTTCATTATTCTGATCGTTAATATCTGAGGTCATACCTGGTACAAAGATAGCACAGCTTTACCAAAGTTAAATGCTTTTGTGCGTTTAAGCAATAAAGCAGATTCTGAGAGTGACAGTTCTGCACAAAGTCAATCCGTTTTCAGAAATTCCTACCCTGCTTCTCTGATGTCAAATCAACGGTTTTATTTTTTCTTCTGCATTTAAAATCAAAATACTGAATCGAATTTGGAAACATAAGTATGTTCGCGGTGGACAAAGATTCTTTTGCTTTGCCGTCACTCAATTCATTGTGGATGCAGATTCACTTCCGTCCTTGTGTTTTCGTGTCGCTGTGTAAACATAAAGAGCTCTCTGTATCCTTAAGTATCCTGACCTGGTTGGTTTCCATATGCATACAAATACAAGGTAACAGGCCGATCAGTACTACAGAGTCCGTCAGTGTTCTTCCATTGGGATCAGGTCATTGCAGCATCTTAGAGTCACTTCACGAAATGATTCATGAGTGAGTGAGTGTAGTTCTTTAGTTTTAGATGGTGTACATGTTATTTCCAACAGACAGTAAATAGAATACAGCCACCTTATTACGGCTGTAAAAGAAAAGAAAAGGGAACGTTAACAGGACGTATACACCTTTAAATGTCATCTCTTGACCTTTTACAGAAATTCGATGTTAACCTTGAGTTCACAGGGTATCCTCTCTCATCTGATAAACAGAACAGAAATCGCATGTCTTGGTTTCTCTGAGCCTTGCGTAGATCTCAGACGTTTATCTGAACGTGAAGTGATGTGAGCTGCTGTAATGGGAACGTGTTTCAGTGATACTGAGCGAGACGTGCGATGACATGAGAGGCACTGTGGAGTCTGTCTGCCGCATGACCGCTAAAACTCTGGGTGTGTCGACATCTGTTTGCCCAACCAACAGAGCCACAGAACTACAAACCTGTCCTGCCTTCAAACTCCACTGTGAAAACCTCAGGGCTGCATGGAGACCTCTGGCTAGGGATCAGTACAGGTGATCTAAAAGGCATGCTCAGGCAAAGTGTGATACTGCCAAAGAGCATCACAACCAAGTTCAAAATTCTACTTTAGGTACCTAAACATGCAATGTCCACCTACTATAGGTCTGGAGTCTTTTAAGTTCTTCTTGTAATGTACGTCCCACAGCATAATACAAACACGGCTTGGAATATAACCCAATAATATATTTGAACATGAACACCAACCATGCCAGACCATGTTACCCATAGTACCCTGTAATCATACTCTTTATATTTATATATACAGTATATATACACTCTACTTATTGCACCATAGTATATCATATTAATACAATGTTCTCATGTTATCTTTATTACATTATATCTATACTTATTTATATTATATATTACATTATACTCATTCTTATACCTATATATCTATACTCCAGTCAAGACTGCACTATATTTATTATACTTTATAACTGTCAATACTTTCTACATAATCCTCTGATCACACGTCACTTTAAATTTTTTCACTGGTCACTTTAACATGCCATTCACTGCACTTTTTTTTTTTCCTGGTCCTGTTGAGTCCACCACATTATAGTCCCCTGTATATATCCCCCCCTTACTACTTGAAACTGTATTTATGTTGCTATTTAAAATCGTTTTTTCACTCTTTTTGATTCTGCACTGCTGCTGCAACGCCCGAATTTCCTCATTGAAGATCAATACAGTTATATCCTATAAACACTTAATCATAGTCATGTGATGCCAAACAAGAACTCAAGCATCACCATTTCACCACAAACTCCTGGAGCTTCCTTTACAGGATAATGGCCAAGTCAACTTGAGTCATGTTGTACATTGAAGCACTGTGTCTTCTGTTGCTTTCAGCTGAGTGAGTCATTACAGGAGTAACAACTGTGATGCTTAACAAAAACCAGAATCACAAATTAAACCAAAATAAGAAAAATTGGGATAGAGGTATACACTTCTTTTTTACGATAAAAAATCCACATCTACATGTCCTTTAGTAGAACATGAAATGTATATATTTTTTCTCATGTTAAACTTCCCATGGGTTGCAATTAAAAACAGCTATACACATAAAAGTCAAAACCGCCAACTCGTCATTTAAGCCATACATCACCCGAATACTCAGCACACTAAATATAATGCTGAACCATCAATGCTTCCTGTTCACAGACAGAGGTTTCCTGCCTGAGATGCACTGATAGGTGTTAATAAAACTGTGGAGGACAATGTTTAACACTGATGACATTTAGTGCATCTCTCACATGGATGGAAAACAAACAAATGTGTTTTTGGGTAAAACTTCGGCTCAGCACTGGAAGTTGGCAGAGTCAAACAGGACTTCCAGGTCAGGCCGCATGAGTCTGGCAATTTAGAGGGTTTCTGAATAATACGCTCAGGTGGGTGGTGATGAGCATGAACCTCCGTTACAGGTCAGTCAGCGCCGATAGACGTACTGTACGCTCTCATGAAGGGATGCCTTCATGAGAGCCGTTGTGCCTGTGAGAATAGCTGGGATACCACAGGGCAGCTCAGTGATGGCCCATGATGCAACGGTGCAAGCACACACTCACAAGGGTTCTTCGAGTCATTTTATCCTCTGTGTGTGTGTGTGTGTGTGCATGTGTGTGTGTGTGTGTGTGTGTGTGTGTGTGGGTTGTTTGTCTGTACTGTCTGCTTTTTTTCCTCTATTTCTACAAAACTCTGCCGTAACAGTTGTTACCTTGGCAGCAGCTAACAGGGATACAAATAAATATGGTGAACACAGGGCTTATCTGCTTGACTTACTGCAAGACTTACTGAGAGAAACTATAATAGGCGTAGGTAGGCTCTGTTGCATGAGACATCCTTGGGTGTTGCCAAAAAACAAACACTCATTAACCCACAAACTACGGACTGTTTGTCAGTGTGCACACCGACAAGACGAAATGTGTGCTCAGTGTGTGTATATATGCACTGTCCTGACTATCAGCTCCAAGTTTAGGTAAATATCCCTCGCTGCCTGTGAACTTAGCCGGCTCAAGTGCATAGAAAGTGCTCTTGATGTCGTGATGACTTGGGCTTATAACGGCTGCAAGTGTACCGTCACAAAACCAGAGCCGTGTTTGATACCGTTCAACAGAAGAACATCAGTCAAGTAGCAGGAACTTTTAAAAATGACAACAAATAGATCACAGTTCATTAAAAAAAAGCCTCAAAGTTGTCCAACAACAAGTTTAAAAAAACAATAAAAAAAAAAACAATATTGGCCTCTTTGAATTTTCATTAAATGCCTGGATTGAAAAAGAAAGAGGAGGGAATGTGTTCAGAGTTAGTGTTGAGCTTAAGTAATTTTCAAAGACAAGAACAACAGCACTCTCCAACAACACCTGAATATTCTGATCAATGCAACACAAAAACACCAAGACAAAAACAAGAGCTGAATTTGGTAACTGGTACCTACAGAAGAACAAAGTGAATATTTGTACTCCGACACAGAAGGAGCTTCGCCACGGGTCCTAACGACAATTGGCTCATGGGATTTTTGTATTGGATTCTGGACGTTTCTGATGCACAGACGTTTTGTTAAGCAGGATCATCTTCACAGATGAACACCGTTTATATGAAGTTTGAAGCGTTAACGCAGCCGAGAGAAGTAAGAAGCTAACCTAATGCTACGAACGAACGACACGGCGGTGGGTTGATTTTGATGTTGCGACCGATCTGCTTCATCGATCTATTCAGCGGTTTTGACGAAGGAGAGCAGCTGCAGCTTCACAGGTTGTTTATTAACAACAAATATTTGCAAGAGCACTGAAAAACATGACTCGAGGCTGCAAGGAGAACTACTGAGCGAGTTCGACGTAATCACCCCGACAACCACTGTAGTCTCGTTTAGCCACTTCTTAGTAACCGCCATTTTGAGGACACTCAAAGACTGTGAATCTTTATCTCGTCTAGCTCGTGTTAACCACAGACCTTATTTCAGGCGTCTCACTACAAATCCATTGTTATTGGGGTCTTATTCCAAAACTTTGACAGATTAAGTAGAGGTTTTTTTCTGCTGATAACAGAGGCTGAGTTTAATGCTGATTCTCCTGTGAAAATCTGAGAAATCTGATCGTCTTGCTTCGCTTAACTTTTATCAACACACGCACGCACACGCACACGCACACACACACACACACACACACACACACACACACACACACACACACACACACACACACACACACACACACACACACACACACACACACACACACACACACACACACACACACACACACGTCTCTGAGCTTGTGTGTGTGATCTTTTGATGATACCCAGCAGTAGAGTTGCACAGTATACCAATGCTAAAAGTACCCCGGTACCCAGCTGTTCACCCGTCTCTCTCTGCTCTGCTTTCACTCCCTGCAGGCACTGTGGGTGTGCCAAACATTTGTTCACTTCCATGTTGACAAGCAGAATGAGAGCCATGGCTGGCAACGTTTCGGATGCTAATCTTACCGACCGTCATGGCGTGTGTGCCACTTGAGTGAAATGTGGCATTATTTGGCTTACATCGCCGACAGTCAGGGTAACCCCACAAAGCCCACGAGTAAACGATGAGTCATCGATTTTTTTTTTTTATAGTCACGTAAATCAGGGGAGCCAAAACGTCCAATTTGACAAAGCATGTGGACGACAGAATTTAAAGATTTTCTTTTTTATTTACAGAGTCGGGAGGTGATTTGAGCTTCTCATTGTGCTGTCGATTAAATGCTGCATCATGAGCGTTTTAAGCGACTATCGCTACTGCTAACAGGTGGACATAGGAGAAGACGAGTTTCTGCGGACCTAAACACATACAAGACACCTGGAACCACACTGAAGAGCAAATCAAACCAGAAAAAGCTGAATATGGGACCTTTAAGGACCAATCCTCCTGAAATGAGCTCCTGTGCATCGCTCTTCCACTTAACAAAGTATTCCTCTTTAAGTGAAAGTGAAACAATCACTACGTGGTATCTAGCAAGTTTATCTGTAGGACATGTTCATTTTAAACACACTACCACAGTGTGTTGTTATCGCAGGGTATTAGCAAACAAAACAGAGGTACTCCTGAAGGCTACTGTTATGAGGTAAACCCAGGTGTGATGTCTGAGTTCTCAGGTAAATGAAGCGCACCGTGTAAAGTATCACTTCAGTATTTATGTGCTACAAATTAAACGGAGAGGAAGCACTTAATATGGACAGTTTGCATTAAAGCCACAGCACGTGCCAGTTATAGAAATAGTGCCACTGATGTGGGGAGTATAACCATGTTAACACTAGCTGTTGGAGTGTTGGATTTTTAACAACACAACTTGTCCAAAATGAATTGTGCAACACCTTCAGTAATTCAAATTCAAAAAACGCATTTGATACTCATATAATAAAAGTTTTATTACTTGGCGGCCATGAGGTGATGTAAAAATCGCCACACAAAAAATCATAATAAATAAATATAAATAAAACTGCGACATCACCAACCAGTTAGGCTTTTAACACAGGCTACAATTAAATTTAAAATCCAGAAAAAGCTTGAAAATTGGCACTTTATCACAAACTAAAATTCAAATGGTTGATGAAGAAGCACATTGAGCTTCTTGGTCACAGTCGCATGAAACTGAAATAACTAACATGTAACTTGTGTCTTAAAGCAGCTGTACATAAACGACATGCTGCCGGTTATTTTCTACTTCTAATAACAACATGTCTCGTTCTTCCTCAGAAGCTCTCACTTGATAACTCGTCAACCACTCAGATCCTGCAGTCCCAAAAAGGAATCAGCTAAAGCCGTCAACAACTAGAAGTGTGTTTTCTTTTTGCACTTTTTGGATTCTCGACAACAGTTTCCTCCTGACAGTTTAATAAGAGAGGGAGAGTGACAGCTCAGTGTGGTGTATTTTTGTCTCATTTCATTTTACACTCACCATTTACTGAAGTTTAAAGTCGAAAGAGAGTAAGTATTTATCTTGTTGATTTATCAGAGAGACAAGCGAACATGTTTTTTTTTTCTGCATGAATCTTAAGCATAAAGTGTGAATTCAGTCACATGAAACAACAAACCACAGAGACGTTCAAGTGCCACTCCGGCTAAAGATAAAATACCTGTTAGTTCCAACGATTCAGCTCTGTTACAAGCGAACCCCTTCACTTCCACTTGCGATTTACGATAATTATTCTTCATGCCAAACAAAGAGTCTGTGCATGGCAAAGTCTGTTCTCTGGAGAACAGCTCTTTCCCAAAGAGGCCTTTTCCAGAGCAGCCATCAGGAGAACACTGACTGGTTTCTCACAGACTTAATTAAAGCCAACTCTTGTTCATTATCTAAGCCATGTTTTACTGGCAGATAAAACTACAGTAAAGTAGAAAGTGACTACAGGCTGGATATAAGTAAGAGAAGTCTGGTAACAGCTGCTTGTTAAAGCTTTACTAAGCCAACTTAAAGTTATGTTATCTATAATGAGGAACGTGCCTTAAAGTTTCTGACATTACTTCGAATGTATTTATTAACTAAGGACAATACAATTTAACAAAGATTCAATACAAAGCATGAACATGCTGTGCTGCATAAAGAGTTTAGAGCTGTAGGTAGCTACTGCTAAAACTAAACAAACAAGTGGACAGCATTTGATCACAGTTATAAAAAAAAAAAAAGCAGTCATCAACTTGTATTTTGTAAGGTGGCTGCTAAAGAAAGACTATTAAATAATGTTGTAATCAATGTCACATCACTTTGACACGGTGGGAAATAATCCCTGGAAAGAAAACAAAATGTGAATCAGATCTGAATTATAGTTTGCATATCACAACGCAGACAAATCCTGTGGTGAGCAGGTCACTGAGGCTCTGTTTTGCATAGCAAACCTTTACAACACCATCAAGTCAAGAGCTTTAGCACTGTGCGGTTTTTGAGTGTGTTAAAAAAAAAACAGGTGTGCACATGTGCATCCAAGGTGAGACTGTCATGAAACCTACCGAGCAGCAGAAGCTTCAGCTCTCTTCTTGCATCTCTCTTGTCTCTCCGGAGTTGTTTCTCGATCTCAGAGTTGATGCGTTTGGACTCCTTCGCCTCCTCGCTCAGGCAACAAGCCATCATGGAGTCTAAAGTCATCCCCGCATGAGCTGAAAAGCCCGTCTGACAAAAAGGAGGGGGGAGTGGGGCTACACCTCTCTCACGGTTTCAAAGAAATAAACAGTCTGATTTCAAACTGCAGTATCAAGGTAATTGATCTTGATTGGGCTTGCTGGTTGGTGCAAGATCTGGCCTCCTTCTTTAGCAGATGGTAAGACTGACAGTCAAGTAGCCTGAAGAATATGTGACAGCTTGTTCAAAAGTCCAGTGCAAGTCCTACTGCGAATGACAGCTGATCAACGATGATTTGCAATGCATTGTGTCCGCAAACAGCTAATATGTCAGCCCGACATGGACATTACCATTTTAATTCATGCATCTCTCGTAAAAAAAAAAAAGCTCAAACTGGCTGGATAGCATTCAAGCTAAATGAGGCTAACACGACAAGTTGATGGATTTTCACTTTCTAACCACTGGCCATAGACGAGGTGAAGCCCAGAAACCTAACGTTCTGACGGTTTGTATTTTCAACTACCAACTTCGCTCCCAGAGACAGTGGGACACTACAAGCTGCCTCATTATTTGTCGGATCCCTCTGCTGGCTGCCCGACCGAGTCCGAGCTTTAGCCGCCCCGAAACCAGCCCTGTCCGCCCGCGCAGCGACGACCAGCGCCCCTCACACAGTCCATGTACCGAGCAAAAAAAAGAAAAAACACACAAGCTGACCCAATGTCTCCGACCTAACACCACCAAGGATCCGTTTAAAGACCCGAGAGAAGTTATTACAGATTTGATTCGCGCAGAAGCAATAATCTCCTGCAGACGGAGGTGAGCAGTGCAGCTAATTGTTAGCTAGCTTCGTTAGCTCAGCCAAGTGGTTAAAAAATGAGAAAGCCCGGCCTGACAGAAGATCATCATTGGGTCGAGTTCACCGGAAAAACACCAAACCTCCGAATGACAGTCAAATGAAAGCTAATAGTCCGTGCATTTTCTGCTCCTGGTCTTTTTTTCTGATAGCTCTTCGTCACTCCTCAGCCCCGGTGCTGCTGCTGCTGACGTCACTCGGGATGGAGCTGATTGACGGGTGTGTTAATCCAATGAAAACAGGGCTTGTGGGCGTTTAGGGTTGGTCTTTCATGAATAGTTAAGTTCTCAAGTTTGGTTGACATGGAGCTTTCCTTTCGGAGGCGTGTCAGGCACAGAGGCTGGAGGGGCGACGCCCATCTCCTGTCAAAGACCAACACATCCACCTTCAGTGTGTTCAGACTGACACAGTTGTTTAAAACTGCTGATCATCTGTCAGCTGCCTTTAATAGACATAAAAGTTAACTTCCAAAATCATTCATGAACTTTCTGCACTCGGTTGAAAAGCATGAAGTAGGCTGTTGTAGGCCTTTGCTTGCCTACATTTCGCTTTGGGGAGGAAATATGAACGTGTCACCTCATTACTCTTTATTTGTGTTGGTAAAGTGTTGGTCTACTTTCAGATCTAGATTTGAAGTTTCTAATGTGCTTTAAAAATACATTGCATATCTAGTTTCAAACCCTTTACTGCGTATGACTCTCAAGTTAGGGTCCCTTGCAATAGTTTACATTTCTTACTGTGCAATATATATTTTATATGTCTGCAATATCTATTTATAATTTATTATGCTGCTACCTGTAAACAAGTCCTACCACACACAGCCCATTTGACCTTAGCTAGACTAACTTTGTTATATTCTTCTTCTGTTGTCTTTCTTTCTAGCTGTGTGCACTTTAAGGTGAAGCCAAATAATTTTGTCTTACAATAATGAAAATAAAGGCATTCTGTTTTATTCTTACATTTGTACATGGTGGGAGTATTTCTACTGCCACTGTCTAAAAACAGATGTTGAATACCCAAAGGGCACCAGTTCAGCCTAAGCCCTTCAGAAAGAGCCCAAAAGAGTGCTCTTAGAGTCTAATACAATATTAGCTCTAGCTTTCTCTCAAAAGAACCGGTTGACAACAAACAAAATAGGTAGCATAGATACTGTCAATATTTGCAGTGCCTTTCCTTCCTTTTCTTATTGGAATATGGATTAGTGTTGTGTCTCGTGGTTTGCAGTCACCTTGGAATAACAAAACACAACATTTCTTATTTTCTTTGGGGAATTTCCTAAAACTGCATGTAAAGATAGGCTACTGCAATCCAGCTCATTATTTTTCTAATTTCAAAGTGATATTATCAGCAAGGGGTTTATGTTTTAAATCTTAAAATACTATTATGTAAACATTATTATTTCATATGTTTACTTGTGATTACTTTCAGTAATTTATTTCATTGGATCTATTGTTGAGAATCGTGATCAAAAATCAGTTCATACATTGATACACTAAACAGTCAAAAGGTTGTAGTTCAGGAGAATTTGGTGTTAAATAAAACATAACTCATCAAGTATAAAGAAAAAAAATCCTTCGCCTCCTCAGAGTTTATTTTTACAATTGTATTTGTATGTTATATTCAAGAAGGAACATTGTTACCTTGATTAAAACACTCAGGTGTTGTCAACCATGGTGACATTGGGAAATATTATTGGGCAAATTTTGTCTTCCCTCGTTCAATTTTTACCTTGTGATTAATTAAAAGTGATACATTTTACAGAGGCGAGTTGTTCCTTTTGAAATAAAAGCTAACTACACAAGTTCCAACGCTGGTTAGCACCAGGTGTACTTAACATCTAGAGTTCAATTGTCTCATCTGATGGTGATGACTGTGATCTTAACAGAAACAAACAATTTCACACTCACTGAGGGACTACATTGGCTTGTCTCTCTATCTGAAACCAGTTGAAACAGCTGGCTGACAATATTGTTGAGAAAAGTGACATCTTGTGGACATGTGATGTAGCTACAAGAACGATTTTTTTAATCACATAGAGATGAGGTCGAAATCTGTCATGGAAGTAGTCCCTCTAATGGAGATGTGTAAGAATCTCTTCTATTCAAAATTTAAAACAAGGAAAACCCCACTCCATGAGACAACTGCTTGATTTACTCATTATCTGCACTGCTACTTATTCCACAAGCCCACAGAAAGTTAAAAACACATTTCGCTTCAAAGAAATATTAAAATAGAGAAAAGGTTTATACAATGTTTCTTTCTCCAGATAATCAACAAAATCACAGGCAAGGCTAGGATATGAAGACTTCTGGATCAGTTGGTGGAAGACTTTTGAGAAAAATGGTCTTTTAAGATCTTAAAGTGGGTACATAGTTTTTGATGTAGAAGTCCACAAACAAGAGGTTAAGGACACAAGTCTACTCGTCAAAACAAGATGGTGTTGTTTTTTGGGGACGTGCACAATGATAGTTTTCTTTAAGCATGTAGAAACCAAACAGAGTGACAGTGACAGGTTAAAAGTGTCTGTAAAAACACGTCATAGCTGACTAGAGCAGCGCTGAAGAAGTGACCGCACACAGTAACTTTATTATAAAAACGTTGGACAGTCAACGATTTAAATAACTCTGGAACTAAGACAGGGATCCCTACACAAATCAGTATCATTATTTGAGGCCAAAGTAGTACCTTGAATAAGGTGGGAGTTTCTGCATTAATGAATCAATTGTTTGCAACTGAAGGAAACCCAATTCATTCCAAATGAAATGAGCTTGTCAGTAATCTCTCCTGCTTTATAATTTGCCGATGTTATGATTTAAAAAAAGAGTCTTTCCACCAGCACTGAAAAATGCGATCTTCCTTCATAAAAAAAAGGAAGGCAGCACAAATCCAATGTTTGAAATTAGGCGTACAGGGTTTTGCCCAAGGAGATTTTGACCTGGGCAGCAAGTGCTAAACCACCACCCAAAATAATGGCACGGTATTATTAACTATGTAGACATAAAGAGGCATACTCACAGTACACATGCACAAACAGGATCCTATGGACATGCACTAATGGAGGGATGTCAGAGTAAGGGTTCCGACGGACTGAGCTAGTACCACCCCAATTAATTAATATGGAAATCTTGGTCTTATACAAACACATAAACATAACACATACCGACAGCACCTTGGTAAAAACAAAAGCTGGCAATAAAACAAATACCACATACACTTTAGACTTTTCATTTCATTAAACATTTTTGTGTGAAAATAAAAATACCCAAAACATGTCTCTTGTTAGAACATAGCACTGCAGAGCTGTTAAATGCAAATCCATTCTGTGGTTATCCATCATGTTGTGTGGCAGTAATGAGGACCCCCCACAGCGTCAGACTCATCGCAGGCCAAAGGAAGGTTGGGGCTCTATGCAGCTGTAAGCCTGCGGCAGCAGGACAGCGCTTTATTTCTTCTGAGGGAGGGGGAAAACAGATTAGGTTTAGTCATGTTGGCTGGACCCTTTAAATCTGCTTTGTAGACTTGTAGTCCATATCTCTTTATTAAAATAACCTCAAGGGATCTTAAGGGGGGACATAAGTGGCTGGGCACCCACTGCTGATGAATATGTGATTGCTCAACAAACTTTCAACATGTTTTTTATTCATGAAAAGAAAGTCATCCTTACTTTTGTTGTCTATGGAAATGTGCTTAATTTCCTGCCTTTTTCTTCGAGTCAGTTTGCAGGTGTAGTTCACTGTTATACTGAGGTTCAGTGGGACGTACAGCTTGCATTTCTGGCCTGATTCTTTAGCCAGCAGGGAGCCGTCTGACGCCAAAAATTCACATGAAAAGGATGGGTACCCTGGGCTTCTGCATTCTGGATACCCGCAATCCAATCTAAGAAATCAGCAATTTTGTGGTTATTATTTTCATTTGCATATAGTTTTAATTCAAAAGTTGTCAATTCCAGGCAATGTAATGAATGTGATGACTTTTATACTAGTAGACTGGATGCTTGAACCTGAGGTTCTCGCTCATATTGCTGCAAGCGGTAAAAGAACCAAAATCTCCTGTCTTTTTGGCAGCAGATGAACCTACAGTCAAAAGGGAAAAAGCTTGGTCAGATTTTACACTTTCATTAGCAATTTTACCACTACTGCCATTACAGTGTGAGTCAATTCAAACGTGCTGGTAATGACAGCTTTGATATGTCCCCATATTTCCACGTGACACTTTAGGAACAACCTTGCTACACTTGCTAGAAACATATCCTGTAGTTCATAGTTTTAATATTGAATTCAGGTGTTGTAGAAAATGTTGAAGCCACTTCAGGCTGTGATCAGCAAATGGTTTTGTCAAATATGGGACTTGCAACTGGGAAACCAGAGTTAGACTTTCATTTGAAACCAAGGATCAATGTTGCCTGTTTCGGGAAGCTACAGGTTATAAAGCATACTTTAGCTACCTACAGTAAGGGACCTTTGTAAGCTACATAGCATGTATATTTCAGTTACATTTTTATTACACAACACAGCATAACAATACAAGTTAATGAATAATCACCAAATTTCAGTGCCAGACCAATCCTTTAATTCAATCATTTTCTTCTGCTGACTGTCATCTACTGTATGCTGTACACTTATTTATCAATAAGGTCCTCATATTGTCTTTTTTTTAAAAACAAGTCTTTTTTTTACCTCTACCAAACACTATCATAATAATTGCATGGTGCAGGTAGAATTTGGCCAGCCAGTGAATTGTGAGAAGATAGGAAAAAAGTGCAAAGGATAAGAGGTTTAAATTTAACCTAAAATCAAACCTTTAATGGTTCACAATAACAGCTCCTTATTAGTGAAGTTAGCTTACCTGTGTAGAGGAAGAGAAGAGTCAAAGAGAGAAGCATTTTCCTTATCCCGCTGTAACCACTGACAAAAAAAAGCATGGTGCGGTCAGTCAGGGCGTAAATTGTGAGTGACTAGGTATGATAAACTTGAATGACATTAATGACCAACCATTACAACACTGTGATTATTCTTATATTGTGTCTCAACAGGTCCCATGCACTCACATTAACAACATAAAAACATGTTCAAAAAGTAAATGGTATCTTACCTTTGATCTGCTTTTGTGTGATTGTCTTCTGTGTCATGCAGCAGGGGCTGGCCCGATCTTTGAATCAGTGTAATGGATTTGACAAAACATGATCAGGAAGTCTAGAGGGAAGGTGGGTAGGAACGTTGGGTGTAAGATTGCCTTAACCCTTTGAACGCTTTGGTCGAAAGAAGCTTGCCACTGCATATATTTGTTTAAATGTTGTTTCAGTAGTTTTGTTGTTTCATTTTATTTTAATTATTTTCTTATATCTCTAAATGTTTTATATCAATATCAGTACAGTGTCACTATAAATGCATATATAAAGCTATGTAAGACAATTCACCATAATAATGGAAACTATAATGGACTATTTTCATCCGATATTTATGGATTTACAAACAATACTGATCACATTTATTTTACTTATTAAACATAAGCAACCAATTGTTTTAGGTTTCTGAAGCCACAGGAAACAGTCCAGCTCTTTCTCCTCCAATCTCTGGTGAACTAGCTGCGGGGTGATGGACAAGGTTGTGCCGGTTAATCCTGAGAGTGTCATCTAAAGGCTAAACAAGCCAGACAATTTGGTCTTCAATTCCAAATACGTCCAAAAATCCAGATTACAGACATATTCATAAAAATTACATTCATAGGATTTATCGCACTCCCAGGAAGGCTTATCTCATGAAATGTTTAACATCTCCAGACTTCACTTTGTTCACAGATGGACTTTTGGGTTTCTTCATAAATAAGAATCAGGAATGTAGGGGTCTGGATGATTTACTTATTTATTTATTTTATTTTAATTGTTTTTTTTTTTTGGGGGGAGGGGGTCTTTATGTCTGATGTTCTGGGTATTCCAGAGCCATGCTGTACCACTATGCTACTCTTGGATGACACAGCTTCATCAAAACAAAGATAAAGATACTAGCTGTTTCAGAAGCCACCACAAACAGCCTTTAAAAAAAATCGATGGACAAACACATTTAGTGATATTAATATTGAACTATCTGTGGCAAGCATTCAAGGGGCTGGAGTGGAGACTATTACAGCAAGGCACGTGATGTTGGGGGTGGGGTCACTACAGGTTTTTAAATGTTTTAATGTTATGTCTTGGTGTTATGTGTATGCATACACATGAGCAAAGACTAATGAATAACACAACGCTGCATGTGTCCATGTGTTTACCTTAAAGAGAAAATGGCATAGCAGCTTTTGCTGTTTGACAAACCTGACACCATGGCAAACAAATTTGCAGATTTACTTCATGACATAGAATCCAAGTGGAATGTGTGTGTGTGTGTATATATATATATATATATATATATATATTCTATAAGCATTATCATTTACTCTCTGTGTTTTTGAGGTCTATCGATCATTTATATAACTCAATTTCTTCTCGTCTTAATGGGAGCCTCTTAATACTGGTTGAGATTCACAATATCTGCACAACAATCATTTGATCAGTCTCCTTGTCTCAGGCAACTGTATGTTACCACAACCTTTTAAGTGGAAGTGAAGTGTGATCCTGTCATTAGTGGAGGACTAATGGATATGGATTAGATGATTATTACAGAAAGAAGCAAGAATAATTGGACGAGCAAGCACTTACGGTAACAAAACAAACCAGGCGGCCTAAACCCGAGTTAGCTACAAAAACTGACTCTCATGCACCATCTACCATGAATAAATCAACTTATGATTAACAAGCTTACAAACCACATATACTGAGTGCAGCCACAGGTACCTGCTGATCACTGCTAACAGAAATGACTTTTTTTTTTTTTCTTTCACCACTGCAGAGCTGAAATGTAAAGGTCAGTTTGTGAATGAGCCGACACCAGGAACACAGCCAGCACCATCGATCTGTCACTCTACCTGTTGACATCTAGAATTATGTAAATCTCAAATGATGAAATACTGTGTAGATGGATGGATAGATGGATAGATGGATAGATAGTGATACAGCCGACACAAGTGGCTCAGGTAGTGCAGCTCATCCAGGATGGCACTTCAATGCGAGCTGTGGCAGGAAGGTTTGCTGTCAGCGTAGTGTCCATAGCATGGATACCAGGAGACAGGCCAGTACATCAGGAGACCTGGAGGAGGCCGTAGGAGGGCAACAACCCAGCAGCAGGACTGCTACCTCCGCCTTTGTGCAGGAAGGAACAGGAGGAGCACTGCCAGAGCCCTGCGAAATGACCTCCAGCAGGCCACAAAATGTGTCTGCTCTAACGGTCAGAAACAGACTCCATGAGGGTGGTATGAGGTGGAGGTTGTGCTTACAGCCCAACACTGTAAGATATTTGGCATTTGCCAGAGAACACCAAGATTGGCAAATTTGCCACTGGCGCCCTGTGCTCTTCACAGATAAAAGCAGGTTCACACTGAGCACATGTGACAGAGTCTGGAGACGCCGTGGAAAACGTTCTGCTGCCTGCAGCATCCTCCTGAATGACCGGTTTGGCGGTGGGTCAGTAATGGGGTGGCATTTCTTTGGGGGCCGCACAGCCCTCCATGTGCTCACTAGAGGTAGCCTGACTGCCATCAGGTACCAAGATGAGATCCTTCGACCTCTTGTGAGACCATATGCTGGTGTGGTTGGCCCTGGGTTTCTCCTAATGCAATATCATGCTAGACCTCATGTGGCTGCAGTGTGTCAGCAGTTCCTGCAAGATGAAGGCATTGATGCTATGGACTGGCCCGCCCGTTCCCCAGACCTGAATCCAATTGAGCACATCTGGGACATCATGTCTCACTCCATTCACCAACGCTACAATTCACCACAGACTGTCCAGGAGTTTGCGGATGCTTTAGTTCAGGTCTGGGAGGAGATCCCTCAGGAGACCATCCACCACCTCATCAGGAGCATGCCCAGGTGTTGTAGGGAGGTCATACACACTACTGAGCCTCATTTTGACTTGTTTTAAGGGCATGAACTCAAAGTTGGATCTGTCTGTAGTTTTTCCACTTTCATTTTGAGTGTTACTCCAAATCTAGACCTCCACTGGTTAATAAATCTGATTTCCATTGATCATTTTTGTGTGATTTTATTGTCAGCACATTCAATATGTAAAGAACAAAGTATTTATTAAGAATATTCTCGCTCTGATCTAGGATGTTATTTTAGTGTTCCCTTTATTTTTTTTGAGCAGTATATATATATATATATATATATATATATATATATATATATAAATAAATATATGCATGCATGATTGAAGAAGATCTTGGAGCAGGGGTTATATCCATTTCTGCAGATGAAAGGTCAAAAAAGATCCCTGCAGGCTCCAGATGATGCCCAATCGTTACAGTGCTTCCGATGATTGAACAACAAGTGACGTGAAAAAAGATTTCATTCCAAAATGTCGCTTTGCCAGAAGAAGGCAATCAAGAAAACAAAGAAATAATCCCTCTTCATCTGCATTGCAGTGAAATTAGAAATTATCGGTCTATTATCAGACCGATGAAATATCACAACTGAAACTAAGCATCAGCTAACAGATTTATGTCTTCTGCAAGGGGGTTTATTACTCCACTTAGATGTGAGCATTGACCTATCTGGGTTCTTTTACTCGTCTCCCAACAAATTTCTAAACAGTACTTTTTTTTTGTCTGATCTCCATCGTTCACAACATGAAGTTATTAATAAACTCATGGCTCATTGTTTACAAAAACACCATGTTCTTTGCTGAATTCTTCTTCATCTTCATAAAACTGCATCATGTGGTATCAACACTTGGGAAACGTTTTTTTTGGGTTTTTTTTGCACCTGATCAAAACACACAGAGGCACAAGTTACAAGCATCACGTTCTGTATTATCATGTTAATACTAATAACCATTACAGTTCACGCCATTCAGTCCAAAACATATACTCTCTGTTTACACATTACACATCAGCACATCGTCCTCATAATAACCCAGACAAACCAGCAAACATCATTCATCAGCAGTCAGAGAGGAACATTAGTATTACATTTCATACAAAGTAGGCTAAAGCTGTGCTCCAGCAGAACCTGCTCATGGTGGGACCGGTAACTTTCAAAGACAGGTGCAATACAGCTGATTGGAGCCAAGTCTGTAGTAGAAAAAAGGCGAGCTGGGTTCATGGATTTACGTTTGTTCAAGACATCGTGGCACGGCTGTTGCTGGGTTTGTGTTTTTGTTGTTTCAAAAGAAAAAAAAAGTGGCATGTGCTGCTCCCGTTTCCCTTTACGCTGTTAGGACATGTTTCCTATCTGGGGGCTTGTTGTGCAGCAAGTGAAAAATGAAGTTGTAGAGAAGTTGTCGTCCTTTGCAGCTGTTTTGCGACGACGCACCGACGCAACAGTCGCAATGTGCTTGTTGAGGTCCTTGTTTCAAAAAAAGTCTTGTGCAGAACAATAAACACAAAGGTCCGAGAGAAAGGCGCCCTCTGTTTTCACTCCCAAACAACACTTCCTCCCTCTGCGAGCACTTTCCAGAACATGACATGAGAAACAAACATTTGACATGTACTGTACATTAACCAAGGCACTAGCTACGTTTTCAGGGAGCACCTTTTTGCTCATTACGAGGAAAAGGTCATGAATAATGCAGCTGGAAACCTGCACTGTTCAACACAGAGGAGAAAGAAACAGAAAGGCTGGTCCGTCTTTAAGAGGCTACAAAAAAACATGACTCCGTCTCACCTGGATTACTTTACGTTAACCATGATATATTAAAATTTAAGAAAAGGTGCTGGGCAAAATTTTGTCCAGTTATTTTGACAGTCTGAGAGGACAACGTGACTTCAGACCCATCTTTTGTGTTTTTCCTGGTCAGGCATCATCGTCCATATAAGGTATGTCTGGGTCAGAAAAACGTCTCTGGCCCTGTGACGCCTGTGTCTCGTGATGCTGGTGTTGAGAAGCCGGTGTTACACTAGTGATGGAGGAGCAGGAGGGGGAAGGGGACGGAGGGCAGGAGGAAAAATGCAACAGCAGGTCACTCTTCATGCTGTCGATGTACAGGGATTGGGTGCTGTCTTTGCGGCGACCCGGCTGCTCTCTCCTTCTCACCGAGTGCTGTGATGTTCGACTTCCGGGAGAGTGAGCCGGACTCGAGGATGCGGACTGGGAGAGGACGCCGGGGGGGAGTTTAACTGTGTCTGGGATGATGGGGTTGCGGCGTTGCAGTGGGTGCCTGGAGGATTCTGAGGTCAAAGAAGTGCAGCTGATCAAAGAGGAGGTGGAGCTACTCGGGGTGAGGTTCGGCAGAGACACGCGTCCACCGAGGAGTTTCTGGCGCTGGGACAGGTCGGATGGTTTGGGTGGACATGTGGGCCTGAATCTTCTCGTCAGGGAGCCGACTCTTCCTGCAACAGAGGGAAGAAAGAGGACTATTTCTCTCAGACATGTCTCCCATTAAAGCTTATCATTCATTGCACATAACACAGAGTGAATTAAGGCCAATGGAAGATCATGCAACCATGTTATCTACAAAACTTCAAAAATAGTTGAAAGTTGGATCAAAAAATGTCATGCCAATTCTTCAAATGGTCTAATCTGGTTACATTGTCAGCATGCTTTTGTCACACACATGCATATCTGTGCAGATATTAATCCACACAAACAGACACACAAAAAAACACACAAACACGGTTGCTGTTCCTCCGACCTGCTTTGTTACAGAGCAGACGTCAGCGCCCCCCATCACCATCACTGGTCCAGACCTGCACCACAAAAGACAGGAAGGGCCAAACCCAGCGGCCCCGTGGTCTGGTCAGAAACCCACAGGTGAGTGAGAGGAAAAAGGTAGGAGGAAAGAGAAGAAGAACTGTACCTTAGTACTGACCTTCAGACTCCGAGCAGTGCACGGAAGCACGCTGCTGCTGCTCGTCCAGAAGACTCTCGGAGCTCAGTGAGGCCTCGGAGTCCAAGTTCTCCTGATCAGAGCCGGGCTGCTCCATCTCTGGTAGTCTGCAGGCCAGGTCCTCTCTACGCGGAGACGCATGACAAGCACGTTAGAGACTCAAAGAGAGAGGAGAGGATGGAGAGGATACCACAGTGAGTCGAATAGACAGAGAATACTTCGATTGCTTACTTCTCCTGTTTGATGGACTTGATTCGCTCAACCAAGTTCTTCTCAGCCTCTGTGTCCGAGTCCAGAGGCTGGTTCTCAGGGACCACGCTCAGATCTGAACTGACCTTCTCATGCACCTGCAGAAAAGAAACCGTCACACAGAGACTGAACAAAACGTCCCTTCAAAGCGTCCATCACCTAAACCAATCTGAAACTGAAACCACATTTTTGTTAGTGAGGAAAGAAGAGGAGGCCTGATTGGCGTTCATGCATCTGCACATTCCTGCAGCCCGTCTGAAGGATGTAACGCTGCTCTCCAAAATAAAAAGATATGCAGCAATACAAAGAAATGTCCAGCAAACGAATGAATTCACAGTATCAAAAAAAAAAGAGCTCTGGGGGGGCTAAGGGGGTGTGCAAATGCAAAACATTGTGTGCCGTGATTAAAGTTAAAAAGACACATCACCACAATCCAGAAACATCAAAGACAAAAAAAAAAAAAAAAGAAGCACAGTATCACCCAAGCTTTACAACTCGCACGATTGACTGCCACTAAAACAACTACAGGATCATTACAACACCAACCCAGAACCATCGGATCCTCTCATGGAGAGAACACCAATAACAGCACTACAGCATGCAAACTACTGTCAGTTAGTGGGGAGGGGTAAAAGGGATTATGTGAAGAAGGATACAAAAACAGGCAGAGCCCCCACCCGCATCTAACATGCCATGCACAGCAGTTCTACATGGCACTCTATGAAACAATACATCTACTAGAACTACTGTACTAGGAGGACTCGATGATACATACCACCGCTCCTTTGTAAGGAGCTGAGCACCTGAGAGGTAAGTGCCAGAAGTGCTAAAGAAGAGAAGGGAGATCGTCCATGTTACCCACGTAACCTGAGAACAGGTAACTGACACTGTCGCAACGGATTCATTCAATTCAAGAAGGAGCAGTACTATCTGCTAAATCCGTCTTGAAGCTATGACACTAAACAGCATTATTAACGAGAGGACTTGTAGAGGATCAAACGTTATCCAGGTGTAAGGCTGCGAGGAAAGAGATCCACACGTCTGCACCCTCACCGTGTTCTGCCTCTTGAGTTTGAGCTGGTTAACAGCCAGAGCCTCGGCGTACTCCAGCTGCTCGATCTCTTCCATCTTCTCATTGTAGCGTCTGATCTGCTCGTTGATGATCATCTCCACGCACCTGCGAGGAGAGCGGCACTTGTAACTTCGAATGCACTGCTGATCAGAGATGCGTTGAGATCATACTTTGTGGCATTCTTACGTCGTCGTCTTGGCAACATCCTTCATGCTGAGCAGCGGGTCGGCGTTATCGGGGCAGCGCAGGATACACGGGGCAAACACGATGGCCAATGAGTTCGGTGACATACGATTGTGAGCCTCCTCTTTACACACCCTGCGGTGAGAGGTTCATCAGTTACAGAAGTTATTGCTTTATTCCAGACTGGTTATATATTTTATGAAGTGACAAAAGACAAACAATTAATCTAGAGAGTGAAATATGATCATATCCAAATGCAGATATCTTACCTGACAAGGTGGAAGATAAGTCTCTCCAATGTGCTAAAGTTTGCTGGAGGAAGCTCTTCCAGCCCTTTGTACACAGTATGAAGCTGCTCTTGCTTTTCTGGCAGTTCTACATGAAGAACAAAGAAAACAGCAGGTGAAGCGCCATATTCAACAATGATCACTAATAACTCAACACATTTATTTTTTTAAATCAATACTTATTCAGATTTTAAATATATTCATTAATGATAAATGTTGAAAAATACAGCAATCAAGCAGATACTTAATAGTGAAAAAAAAGGTTAGCACAGTGGTATTATCTTGTGAAATGCTGCCCCCTTGTGGGGAATGTCCTCCTCACCCACTGCATGAAGGAAGTCATTGTAATGTGTGAAGGTCATGAGCGGATCTGGCAGCTCCCTCAGCCACTGTTTCACCAGGCCAGTGACCGTGTGGATGGGATAGTCCTCGAGGCAGACCAAGTGGGGGTCTAAACACGTCAACAGAGCATTAAAAAAAGCGATGCCCTGACAGAGGTTTTGCATAACGCATTGTGTAAATATCAAAAAGAAGCACTCTGACCAGTCTCCAGTCGCTGGTGCAGCTCTTTGATGCGGTTGGCAGAGCCAGACTTGCGGTAGATGCCCTCGGTGTAGAGGCCCTGCATTTCCACATGCTCCAGCATCATCTCAAGCACAATCGGTACGGGGTTCTTATCACTCACCAGGTGACACACACGCACCCCAAAGTGCTGACCACCAGAGTCCTCGTCGCTCTGTGGAGTCAGGCAGATGGCAGCTGTCAGTTGCAAGTCGACCAGGAAATTTCTGCCACATGTGGCAATGCAAAAAACATGAAGAAAACTAACCTATTTCTGTCTGACTACCTTTTGTTTTTCTGAATATTGCCTTTTTTTTAACAATAAAAAACCATAAGATTAATGGTAACTACTATTAGTTAAAACCAACCAATTCCCATGTTTTACTACAGCGACTTCGACAGTTTGGCTTTAGTTGAACAAGCCTCCTCTCTGATCATTGAATGAGAATAGTTTTAAGTAGGACAGGTCCTCTGTGTTTCTATCTCTGAACTCCTATAAATCACACGCACGACATGAATCAAGGCCTGGGACTTCTAAATATAAACACCTACCTTTTTGGCACAGAAGGTGGTGCAGTCGGTGACTATTTTGCAGAGGCACTTCTTGTGGCAAACCATTTTACAGTCTGAACGAATGGAAACATAATTATACATTAGTCCAAAATGTTTTTCTTTCTGAATGTATCTTTTTGTATTTTGCACACAAATCATCACGTCACATCAAAGAGGAGAAAACTCAGTGTGTCGGAGTGTGAACTTACAGCTGCACACGTAGGCCTTCTCCATGCCCCAGATGTAAGAGCTGCACTGGTCACATGACTGCATAATGTTGACCTGATAGTTGACAAAAATATGATCCAGAGGGCTCTCCATCTAAGAAGACAGACAGTCAGTCAAATATCATTCATTATTTAAAAAGACAAATTAAACGGGTATCATATATGAAGAAGTCAGCTTTGCACACTTACATTTTTATCTTTTTTCATTTTTTTTCGAGCTTTGGCAGGCTGAGAAAACACAAAGAGGGCAGAAGAATGTGTATGCCACTTTTTTAATAAAGAAAACATCTCTACAAACTAGAGTGCATGATGATGAGTCTCACCTTTGCAGGCTCAGCCTCCTCCTTCTTCATCTCACCCCTGATGAAGCCATCCAGCACCGACTGGAACAGGTTGACCACAAGCTGGACTTCTCCTTTCTGCTTGTCACCTGCCAGGTGGATCACCTTGGTCTGGTAGCTCGTCATCAGACCTTTGTAGCCAGTGGTGGGTTTCTAGTCAGGATCAGAGGAAAGGAGAGAAAATGAGGAGAAGGGAAGGATGCTGAGGAAGACTGGAGTGATGTGTGTGAAGCGGACAGACTCACCGGCAGAGAATACATGGCTTTGATATTCTCTCTGAACTGCATGGTGGCAGTTACAAAGATGGCCTCCGTGGCTGACAGCGACTTCCCCCTGGAGCGGAAATCGTTCACCTAAGACAGGACGTGAACATACATCTTTTGTGAGCGCAGTCTGAGGAATAAAATGACTTTGAGTAGTTAAACCGTCCAGTCGCCTTTCGTTCACCTGGTTGCCGAGAAACTCGTCGAGGTGCCGCAGCTCGTTTGCGTTGGTGATTTCCCGATCCAGTGATGCGTTCCACTGCTCGGAGACCCGTGTGGCACGGCTGATCTTTATGGTGGGGTTGCGGCCCAAACCTTTACCAGCTCGTTCGCCATGCGGCTGGCCTGATGTTGGGGCTGAAATGGAGCGAGAACGTGCAAAAGCGAAGCATCATGAGGAAGACGAAAAATAGAATGACCGAGACTTAAACCTCTAACGGGGAATGTAAAGTGTGGATAAGTCCCACAGAGGGGAAAAAAAGGAAGATAAAAGTTACTCTGCGCACTCAGCGTGAGCCTGCAGAGGTTACTATTTTCTCAGAAAGCACACAGCAGGATCAGTTCAGGCCTGAGAATAACAGAGATAGGACACCTGGGTTTTCTTTGCCTTTCTCACTAAAAGGAGGTGTGATGAAAGTGTGGACTCTTCCCAAGGTCAACCTCAACACAAATAACCACTTTGTTTATAGATCAACTCTCAACCAAATCAACGAAATTAACTTTATCCAGTAAATACTAAATAGTTATTTAAACTTGAAAAGAACAGACTAAAAAAGCATTCACCTTCCCCTCCAGCTGATCTCTCATTGAGAGTTGAGGCGAACGTCGTTTCTCCGTTGTCTGGGGTTTGAGCCTCCCTGTGTGGTCGTTTCTTTAAAATTTTGCTGAAGAAACCAACCGACCTGCAGGGCACAGAAACAGCAAGTTCTGAGGAATATTCACACATCTTGTTGAGGTGACAAAAACAGCCAACGGTCTCCTTTATTTTGTCTTTATAGCGTTTTCTTTATGAGTGGATTTAAGCCACGTCTTCACTACTCATTCATTACAAACAAAGTTTATTTTAGTTACTAATAACATGCCTATTTGTTCAATTCATTGGCTTGTCTCAAGGCAAGAGGCACAACACATAACTTACTCAATAGTTCAATATTCAAATCATACTGATCGTATGGTTTAAACATTAAACATATTTAAAGACTGGATTATCCAGAATGAGTCAGTCAGATTAAACTCCTGCCCAGCGACTGAGCCTAAGAATACATCTGTGACATTTAAATCCAGCTGGGAAGAGGAATTTCTGAACGTGCAACACCGCACAAGAAGCTGAGCACAGTTTGATTACACAAGGCAAAGAGTTTTCCCATAAACAGTCTGATTCAAAGAGACATTGGAATGGGTAAAGTTTTCCTTTCAATGTCTTAGCGTACAAAAGAGTGTATTCTTTGGGTTACCACGCAGGTCTTTCCTCTTTTCCCCTTCTAACATGTACGACAAAAGGCAACAGTCCATCACACCGCTGCTCATCTTAAGGCCTGAGCAGTACCTGTCTGGTGTGGACGGGACGGAGTGTGCAGAGTCCTGGTGAGAAGAGCCTTCGTGCTGTTTCTTTCTGAAGGAGCCTCCCTTGGAGCCGTCGCTGTGGCTGTCTGACGGGGACATCCACTGCAGGACAGAAACACATTCCACATAGATCAAGCACGTGTGACACGGGCAGAACAGCTAAAGCACAAACCATTTAGGACGGAGTTTTGCAATAAGCACTTTTCTATTAGAACAGCAACACGTGTGACGTACCTCTCTGGATGAGATCGATCCAGTTCCTTCAGAACCTGGAGACAAACTGTCAAATGATGAGGAGGCTGTTTCGCTCCTGCAGAAGAATGGACAAGAAAAGATTCAAAACTGATGTTACAGGTTTTAGCACTGAACGTTTTTCTACCCACACTGACATTTTATCATTTTATTGTCACGTTCACCTCATAAAACACCTTCTATCCCTCCCCTTCTCTCTATCGCTCTTTTGACTTCTTGTTTTTTATTTTTTTAATTATTATATTTCGTGTAGTTTTGTATTATCTGTGATAGTTGTTGTCAGTTGATGCGTCTGTTGAAACCTCATTATTTTTGCTTTAACTCATGTACTTATTTTCTATTGTATTTTGTAACTGTTGTTCTATGCCTTTGCTGTTTTGTATGGTCTAATCCCTTCTCCTTGTTTTTGTACTTGATTTTGTCTTGTATATCTCACCAGTTTGTCACATTATTGAACCAAGAGAAGATGTTTTATAGCTTCTAATATTAAACCAATGTAAGATATGTCAGAGAATAAGACGTACTGAGGTTTCTTCCTCCTATCCTCCCGGATGTTCTCCGAGATTTCTCCATCACTCTTCCTTCCCCTCCACTTCTCGGGCTTCTCTTTAATCGCTCCAGGACGGCGTTGCAGGTTAACAGCTCCAGCACCTTCGCCTAAACCGTTTCTTTCAGGCGCGGGGTCGGAGAGCTGCAGGGATAGTGTAGACGGACGAACAGGAGCAGGGAAGGCAGCTTTTGGCTCCTTCTTGCCTACTTTGTCCTCCTTCATTTTCCAGGCCACAAATGTGTACTGGTCCAGCTCCTTGCTGTCTGCCCGCTCTTTCAGCTTGGAGGCCTCCTGGCTTTTGCTTTTGGTCTGGGAAGTTTGATCCTTGGTGCTTGATGATGAGGAGGAGGAGGCTCGTTCGGTTTCTCTCTGATTGTGCTCCAGTCCTCTTCGTCTCCTCTGCTCTCTCTTCTCCTGACTCCTGGATGAATTGGCCCTGCTGACAGCTGCAGGATGTGCCCCCTTTTGTTCAGCATTGAGAGGTGTGGAGGTATCGCTCTGAGGCCTGTCGCCTGGTGATGTGAGTTTAAGTGCGTCAGAGGTGTCGCCATCAGGCGGAAGAGCTTGTTGTGCCGCTTTCTGTTCTCGTGTATCGTTCCTCAAATCCTCGTCTTCCTCTTTTTCATCCAGCTGAGGTCCAGCCTCAGCCAGGGTACCGTTTGTCTCTGTATGCAATTCCTTATCCAGCCCTTCCTCCTCTGTATTTGTGCTCGTACTAACCTCTGTGTCATCCTGTATCTCCTGGACAGGGACGTTTTCATCCAGCATCTCCTCCGTGACCAGCTCGATATCTGGATCCTCTCTGGTTTGAGGCTCGATTGCAGGTCCGTCCTCTGCTTCCTCCCTCTTTTCCAATGCCTCCTGCACTTTCCTGGTGGCCTCCTCTTCCTCTGCTCGTCTCCTTGCTTCCTCCTCTTCGGCCTTTTTTATAGCCTCTTCCTCCATCCTCCTCCTTTCCTCCTCCTCCTCTACTTTTCTCCTGGCCTCCTCCTCTTCTTCCCTTCTCCTTCTTTCCTCCTCTTCTGCCCTTTTTTCAGCTTCTTTTTTCTCCTCACGCATGGACTGGCACCTGCAATACACAAGCAGAAATATGAGAGCTGATCAGTATCTTTCAAATGTATTCAAAGCATTGCGTGTCCTCTTCAGACGGGAGGTTTTTGTGTCGTTACCTCCTGCGTGCTGAGTGTCCTCGGACCAGGGCTTGCATTTTGGTGACACCCTGTCTTTGAAGCTTGTACTCTGTTCTCTGTCGGTGTCCTCTCCACAAAGCCTGGATCAGAGTGGCTGCCCATCGCCTTTTCTCTTCTTTGCAGTACCTGCGCCAAGAATGCTGAGCAGGACGACAGAGAATAGAGCAGGACATAGTAGAATTAAAAAACACAACCAACACAAAGACATTACTGTCATCTCAATCCCAAAAGAATCCTTGTGTTTACCTGAATCAAGATGGCTGCCTGTCTCATGTCCAGAAATTCCTTCCTCTGCAGGTGAGCTCTGAACCAGCGCTGAAGGTAAATGATCTTGCGCATCACATCCTTGTGCAGCGTGTCCTGGAGCTGCTGCCGCTCCAGCTCTTTTAAGAACACCTGAACGGAGAAAACGGCCGAGTTTAAAGAGACAGGACGTATCGGGTGCTCATGAACATAGACGTCAACTCGAGAGCTCAGACGCTGACCTTTGTTTTGCCAATCTGGTACGTGGTGGGATCCAGGCCCATCTTTGTGTCGAGCAGTGCTGAGATGTCCTCCTTAGAGGCAGCTGCATTCTTTGGCAGCAAAACCCTGAACTGCTCAACGAACTCCTAATGGTACAACGAAGACAGAAAAAGAACGAGATGACTCCTGAAGAAGTGACAAAAACTGATGCTCAATGTGAAATACATTCTGAAACTGTTCTCACTTTTGTCTGGAGAAACATTTCTTGCCAGGCACTGGGCCCTCTTTTAACATCAAAATATGAAACCTGTGGTGCCTGGGGTGACATGTCGGTGTGGTATTAGCAAGTGTAGTAACTTAATAGTACCTGGAATGTGTACTTGGCTCCATAGCCTGACCTCCTGATGCGAACAGTTTCCAGCATTCCTGTGTATCTCAGCTGCTGAACAACCAGAGCCTCATCCAGGTGCATCTCCTTCTGCTCATATCCAAAGACAATCATTCAAGGTGCAATCTCAGCATTGTTACGTCTTGAAGATGCTCTAAATTATTAAGCGGCATTTCTGAATTTTCACGCATACATTCACTAATAGGATCACACAAAAAAAAAAAGAATCCACAGAGCGAATAGAATCCCCTGCATTTGTCGAATAATCTGTATCAGTGCATGGGGTATGTGTACAGCAAATAAGGTTTGAAGGGTTTGCCTTTTTGATCTGATTGACCCGTCAACAACTGCTTGAAAATATTTGATTAGTTCTCTTCTTCTATTTGTGTGTGTTGGGCTATTGCATCATCTTCTTGGCTTTAAATGTACGTGCGTAACGTTGATCTTCATTAAATCATTGTAAATATACAGATTTATTTTTTTAAACCAATGACAATAAGAATTGAATAAGAATCGCACACAATCTTGAAAAAATCAGTTTAGGAATTAAACTGTATCCTCATCATGCAACAGAGCAAAGAGAAGTTATACAGGCACATCTGAAACAAGATGTGATTGTGCTGGATGGATCTAGACCAAACATTTATTTCTGTTCTTTGAAGTTTGAAAATAACGATTTGTTAAGAAGGCTTCTTACTTGACAACAATTTATGCAAATAATCTCGTGGCACGACTTACCTTCTGAGCATTGGAGCGAATACAACGAATGAAGAAGGGCTCGGCTCTGTTCAGAGTCTCCAGCAGTTTTGTGAGGGAAGTCTGTCGGTAAAAAAAAAAAAAAGGAAAAGTGAGGTTTGTTGAAGGATTGCTGCTGTATTGTGTGTTCTGGGCTTCCACAGTGTCTGCGCAGCGATGTTACCTGGAACTGGGCGCTAATGCTTGGAGGCTTCTTCTTTTTGTGCAGGTGGAGCAGAGACTTGGTGGTGCGATCGTGCAGAGTTAGGCTCACGATGAACTTCAGCGAACGGGAATCCAGCAAACTCTGAACAGCAGTGATACAGTCAATTAATGTTCTGCTTGCACTCATTCCCACTGTAAAGAAAGGACTGCAGTCCAGTGAACCTGTGCAGTCACTCAGGTTTACCTTGGGGATGACCTGCCTCTGTTTGGTGTTCTTGTTTTTCCTGTGAAAAGGTGAGAAAGAGGACGGAGTTAGGTTTAAGGGACATGAGCTTTAAAGGATGGAGCAAGTAGTTGATGGAGTGTGTGAAGCCGGTGTTAGTCCAGGCGGCTGACTCCTTCATGCACTGTCAGTCAGTGACAAAACAGAGACAGGATGAATGACGGGTGAGGATTAGGCATAACTGAGTGAGATGGTTAGGATTGCAGAGAGGAGATTGAGGAGGACGATGATGTTTTTCCAGAGAGGACGGGATGTAACTCTAATATTCCAGCAGAGACTCAGACAAACATGCTCTTCTGCTTGTCTCCACTCCACGTGGAGCTCTTTATCAATGTCATGTCCCTCTCTGACTGCAGAAGTCGAACATGCTGCAAGGCCAACGCGGCAATTAAAAAAAAAAAAAAAAAAAGTTCTCATGCCGGCGAAGTCACCTGATGAGGTTCATGCAGCAGGTAATTAAATGTTTTAAGGTATTTCAGTTTCTGCCTTCGAGAATAAAAAGATCAACAAATGGAGCAAAACGGTGAATGTCTGTTGATGAAGCAGAGCCGTGTTGACGAGAGAAAGTGGCCTTACAGTAAACGAACAGAATGTGGTTTACTGATGTGGACTGTATTAGGAGTATGTTTTGCCTGAGCCAACTATTCTAGACTGATCTGGAGAGGAGCTGATGGCGGTCTGTCTGCAGACTCACTGAAGGACGTGTCGAGGGAAGCTGAGGCGACCCCAGGACTGCAGCAGCTTGCGAGGGTCCTCACCATCCAGCTGCAAGTTCTTAATGGAGCTGATGATTTCTGCATGCATGTCTCTGATCACAGCGCAGACACGTAGCCCCAGTGTGGCGAGTGAAAGAGGAGGGAAGTAAGAGGAGCCATTGGAGGGAGGGGAGGGGGGTTGGTTGGAAAGAAACGACAAAAGGAGGAAAGGAAAGGAAAAAAAAACAAAAACGTAACGTTTTGTTTTATGGAACACCAATGTTAGGACACCTTAGAAGATAAACACACCACCACAGTTAAACAGGACAAGAACACACACACACACACACACACACACACACAAATGCACACGCACAGAACAACATGGCTGGGGGCTGATATCAAGAGGAACATCATGCTCTGTGCATCCCTGAAGAATAACATGAAAAATGTATTCTTCCACCATTCATGTTTATGTATATCAAAACAACACGACTCACTCGATCACCCAACCATGCTGCCATGGCAACCCCCCCCTTTTTTTTTAAAGAACAGAAAATCACACACACAAAAAGAGATCCGGGGTTGTATTCACACCAAAATTCTTGCCGCTGGGACACAAAACATGCAGAGCTTAGCTGACGTTCAGTGCAGTTTGCCGTCTGCTTCCATGCTGGGGTTTTGTGGCTGTAAAGTGTTACTGGTGAGGCTGTTGGATTTAGAGTCCTTTTGTTTGGACTGGTGATACACTGCACAAAGTCTGGTGAGGTTAATATGATAATGTTGGTACGTCCCGAGGCTAGTCCATGCATTTTCCTTTTCTATACTTACCATGAAAACTGAGGTCAGGCAGGGAAGGAATGGGCAAGACATACAACCAATGACTCACTGTGACTCTGACACCTACACCTCTGTGCTTGTAGATCTGATACAGGCTGGAGGATTTAATCATTCTGATAAAATGCTAGCAGGTTGAACTTAGTTCAGACCCCTGCCTGCAAAGAAAAAAAGACCCTTTTACAGACCTGAAAGCAGTTGGTATGAGGTCAAAGTTCAGAGGGCCACACAGCTGAAATATATTTATCATGGCTTGTTTCAAAGCTCTTTCATTCTCTTGGTGTATTTGACTTGGGGCCTCTTTTCGTGTAAGAATACATGCGTGTGTTTCCAAAGCTCAACGGCTGATGTAAGTACCTCAGCTGGCTAATCACAGTAGGCCAGAACAAACGCCTTCCTGTGTTCTATAGAAAGAATAATAAATGTGAGAATGGTGAGAGATTACCACAGCTACGATGCAGATTACAGTGAGGTAAAGCAAGGTAAAGGGCAACTCTTTTTTTCTTTATTTTACTGTGTTTTATTCTTGTGCTGAACTTCCTCTGCTGTTTTAATTTTCCCAGAAGCAGACTTTGAAACACTCGATAAGCTGGAGCTTTTTTGATGAAACGACATGGTATGTTTAGATTCTTTTTCTATCCGTGCAGAACTCAAACCCATATCTAATACCCGAAACAAAACCCATTTCCTTCCTGCTTGGCCTCAGGTTTTCATCCCTTTCTCCTGGTCACTTACTTCTTACTCTCATAGCTAGCAAAGATGTCTTCAAAGGCCTCTAGAGGGCGCTCTTCTGAGTGATCAAAGTAGAAATCGAGCATAGACGCTCGTCTGTGGAGGGGAGAGGGAGAGGAGAGAACCGCACACAGAGGCGTCACCAAGAGGTGGAGAGGATATGGGTGGCTGAGATGAGGTGGATTCAGATCTGATGAGTATCTCAGCAACACAGAGTTTAGGTGACGAACACTGTCCCTCCTCATCTCATCCAGCACCACATGATTAAAGTGGAGGTCCACAGTTTACCAAACCATTTCAAACATTCCTTCAGTTCAACAAGGAGCCTAAACAAGACACACATGTTGCCCTGCAGTTTATGAGCGGGGGACATGTTGCGGCTTATGAAGGCTGATTACTATAATGATGCTTTCTAACAGTTCAGTCGCTGCTTCATGAAAGAATAGCAACAGTTAAAAACAGAGTAAAAGGACTGAGTCCGCCTTCACGTCCACTGGTGGCAGAAAGATTCTGGAAGTAAGACAGAACACCAAACCCAACACGATCCGATGAGACGTGTCTGATAGTGTTAAAATGATTTGCGATGACTTACTTGTACATTCTGTCTACTGGAGCATTGGATCGCTGAAGCTCTCCTAAAGGAGTTCTTGAAATCGGACGGACAACACCTTAAAAAAAAAAAAAAAAAAAAAAATGCAACCATGACTCATTAGGAAGTGTTGAAGAGCTTTTCATTCGTAAGCTTTTTAGTACAGAAGAGGATGACCTGAGTCACATGACTGCAGCAGTGTTTGTTGTTTAGCTTTTTGTATTAACTTTATTAAAATCTTGGTCATTGACATTAACAGAATCCCATGTCAGTCTGGAGGAGGACTGACATGCGAACATTTCAAAATCTCCCTCACAGCCTCACAAATTCTTTTTTCGTCTTTTTACAGAGCCGAGAAACTGCCCAGCATAATTCAGAGGGTCAATTAAAAACAAAGGGTTAGTAAGACTAAGTCATTTAATCTCAAACCTTTCAATTTGGATTTGCTAACATCATTTCACTGATAACTTACCCGACTTCTTTGCTGCCCAGGTACGGCCAGCATCGTTAAAAGCAGCCATTCCTCTGATGGTGGCGCGCAGGATGCCCCATCGAAACATGGCCACTGGGTCCATACCAATGAGCTGCCGCACAAAAGCACGGTCGCTGCTCCGCAGCAACGCCACAATGTCTGGACGCATGTGGTCTGTGTTCTTCTCCCGGAAATCCTAGCAGAGTCAAATATATAGACAACTTTACATATTGCACCGTCAGGCCATATTAGAGAGCAACTACATAATCAAATCCATTTTCTATATCTGTCTGTCCTTACTTTGATTTGATATTTCACTTTTCCAGCAAAGTGTCGAATGACGAAGGCGGGCTCCATGACCGGTGTGGGGACAAAGTACTTGTTCCCCTGGTGCTGCTGCTTGAATTTGGCTAATAACGTTTCATCTGTTGCATGAGGAAAGCTGAAGTAAAGACACAGCGGGGGAAAGCAAGAGGAGAAGAAAACATTATATGTGACAGAACAGAACAGTTCTCTTCCTACAGTCCGACTCACTCACTCCTCCTGACATCCACACAACATGAATGAGACCGTGCGGATTCAGTTTAGCTCTTCTTACTTGCTCTCCTCATCTAACAGGTAGAGCAGACCCGTTGGTTTCTTGCTGATGAGGTGGATACAGCCTACGTTGTCGGTGTAGTCGATGTTGTGCCAGGTGATTCCCTCTGCTTGGTACTCCTCCTACACACACAAAAACATCCACATGTAACCAGTTGTCAACTTTCCTGTCAGCCGACAGAATATAAATCATTTTCTGTACATGGGGCGCCTGATCTACCAACTGAGAACCAAATTTTTTTTTTTTTTACTGCTCTCTTCACTTAGGACTTTGAAGGACAAGATAAACTAACAAACTCTCATCCAGGATTTTTTCCATTGAAAATGAGGGAATGCTTGGATGACTCATCCTTCAAGAAGTCACTGCTATAAACACACAGCAGAGCAAGAGAGTTGGAAGTTTGAATCAAAAAAGAGCAAATCTTTAAAGCGTGTCTTGTGCAGCGTGTCATGTAAGAAGGTCAGGTTCAAGTGAAACAAGAGCACTCACCTGCTCCAGATTGAAGATGTGATGGTTGAAATAATATTGCAGCTGCTCGTTTGCATAGTTGATGCAGAACTGCTCGAAGCTGTTGGTCTCAAAGTCCTCAAAGCCAAAAATGTCCAAAACACCGATGGACAAGCACTGCAAAACAAGAGGAGGAAGAACGAAAAGAATGTGTGTTTAAAAGCAGGAGGGGGCATGTGTAACTCTCACCCCGGTAAAAGGATACTTGTATTTCTATTTGGAAAGGATTTCATGATGTGTTTGTCATTTTGATCGAGTAATGCTGTTGTATATGCGAGTGCTTTCATCTCACTGGTACGTGCTCCTCCATATCTTTCTTGTTAAGCAGAGCGTGATTGATGCGCAACACAATCCAGTCAAACAAGGCGCTGTACAGAGATTTGGCCATGGAGTCTCTGGCAGTGATAGCCTGAGGGGTACAAAGAAGGGGAATATGCATACGGTTTAAAAAAAACACATTTAACAGAACAGATTCAAATGTTACAACACACAAAGTGCAGAACAATTAAACACTCTGAGAGGAAGAGATGAATTATTGAAGGTTTGATGTTCGACAAGAAAGGAGGAAAGAAGAGAAGAAAAAGCGCTGGACTGTACTTTTGTGACGACAGCTTTACAAGTGTCCTACCTCTGGCTGGCTGTAGGGAAGAATCAGCTTGTCATTGACTGTCACTGTTTTCCTCTTTGTCAGAGCCTCAACCAGCAGTTCCTCTTTTACCTTAAAAAAATAAATAAAAAATACACCCACAGGTTACTAAACAGGCTGCTGTATATACAGAAGATCTAAAGTGGAAATGAATCCATTTTAAGAGCTTTTTACGAAACCCATGTCATATATCTTAAGACCCCACCGCATCTCCAATTTCTAACAGTTTAAAATAGTGACAAAGTTTTGTAGTTATTGTAATAAAGCAGCACAACTGAGCAGTCTTAGTTGCAGGTATGAAAAAAGCAGCAGAAAACTATCCAATGCAAAATGTATTTACTTCAGATAAAAAACAAAAAAAACTTTATAAACCAAAAAAAAAAAAAAACAAACAATTACAAGTGTTTTAACTGTAAAAACTTGAAGATTGAGATTTTGAACATCAGTATAAGCATCAAACGACAGTATCAAAGAGATAAACAGAAGGAGTGCTGCCATGATCAGAGGATGACAGTCACACTCCGACTCTATATGTTGATACAGTATAAACAGTGGCGTCTTCGGGATTTAATTTCATAGTATGGACGATAACCATTCAAGTGCATGTTGGACACTGGCCTTTAAAACAACCACCAGCTAACTATTGGGAACAATGTGCTGTCATGTAATTATATACCATTAAAGCTACTTCAGAGAAACGTGAAGTCAAAGTCATTTTAAACTTGAATCTAGCCTGCCACGAGTTTATATGACAGTCATTTCCTCTTTTTAACTCATCGGATTTAATAAAGTCCATGTCAGCTGGAGAAGCTTCTACACACAACACACACACACAGTTAACTTGCTAGTTATAACGGAGCTTTGTGAGGAGACATTGACGGGTCAGAACATAAATCAGATCTGGTGAGGTTCCATCAGAATGCCAAAAGGTGCACGATTAAAACTAAACATGGAAACCTAACTCAGCCTATAACCTCCGTAATGATTGTCGTTTAAAAACACGACATCAAATGTCCTTATCGTTTGCATTGAAAACTGTCTTAAAGGTCGTGATTTTGGCTCAATAACAAACCAATTTCCAAAAGTTTTTAAGACCCCGTCATCACCACCCCGATGACATGTTCATCTCAAATGGAGTTCCTTTTAAAGCACAGGACGTGCGTGTATCACCTTTAGCAGGTCAGAGAGCGTGGCCAGGACCTCTGGAGGTCCTACATCCAACCCCTCATCTCTGCCCGTCGACTTTCTCCTGTAGGTCACGTTGCCCAGATACAAGATGGCAGAAAGCACAGAGAAGATCCTGTAACACAGTCGCAAAAAATAGCATTCATTAAATGCAGAAATAAACAGTCCCGGAAGGGTTAGAAAAAATGCAAGATAAGTGTTTCATAAGCTGTTGTATAAAGTTGTTGTTTATGTTAAAAACAAGAACCCTGAATAGCGGCATTGTTTGCACTGCATCTGCGTGCTGTCTCTAATAAACTGCCATATTAGCGCATTAAAAAAAAAAACACATTCATTGTGATGTTTGGGCTCTTAAAAGTCTCTTTATTGTTATGTTCATGTTGGTAATGTGACCCAGTGCTCAGAGCAAAATCCTCTGCAAGTAAGGGTCGAGTGGAAAAATGCTTCAGGAGGGATTTTGAACACAATCCCCTCGACATGTGGGGGAAAGGCACTGTGGCACTTTACGCCACACATTCAACATGCACACAGGTTCACTTACTGTTTCTTGGTGGCGGAGAGGAAGCCAACCATCTCCATTGCCTGCTGCAGCCTTTCGAAATCATGGCGCAGGTCTTCCTCGTCTTCAATCTTAAAGTTTTGCTACGAGGAGAGAAAGGCAGTTTGTGGGGATTCAAGATGATGAGGAAAAGGCACGACATGCATGTAGGTGAAGAACAGAGACGCAGGAGTTGAAAGGGGGGGGGGGGGGTAAGTAAGAGAAGAAAGCCAGCTTCATTAATATGCAGGACACACGTGAGCAGTAAGCTGGGAGTGTATACAGCAGCTTATTCAGAGGCCTGACAGTCCCGATGAATACAGAGTCCACCCACAAAGAGTAACAGTGGTATCTTAAAGGTCACACACAAGAAGCTGTTTGTGTCCAATGGGAAACACTTCAAGCTGCTGAATGTGACGGGGACATCAAAGAGGGACTGTACCTGCTTGAGGTAGAAGTATTCTTCAGGTGGCAACAATTTGAACTCCTTCCTCTCCTGCTCGGAAGCTCCCAACAAAAGGTAGTAAAACACGTGGTAGTTCCTGTTACAAAGTCAAAAAGAATGTTCTTTGAGCCCAAACTGAAAAACACAACTGTACCCACAGTAGGTTATTACTTTGACACACCTTTATCACAAAACGCTGCTCTTCAGCACGATGATTTATTCCTATGTGTACATATCATGTCATGTTTGTTTTAGTATCTGGTGAGCCGTTATCAGCACATATGAGCTCCATATTTATGATCACAAATAGACAGCTTTTTAATAATGAAGCAAAAGTCAACATATTGTAAAAAATTAATCGGAAGGAGGCAATTATAAGCGCTCAATGGTGTTATTATCAGTTTTCCACTCCTGCTATCAGTGGTCAGGTAGGCAGAACGCTTTGTTTGGGAAGCAAGAGGGAGTACTGAGTTTCCACACGTGTCACTAAGAAACAATGACATCATACAGCAGACTCACTCTCTCTGACTAGACAGACAAGATGCACCGTCAACAACAAGTGTTGGCCAACACATTAAAAGTACACTAGCCTGAAGGTTACAAAAGTGCGCTTACCAATGGAAAGCCACGACACTTTCCAAAACGATCCAGGAAAAGCAGTGACGGGAGTGAATGAGTAATGCTCTTACTCATCATCAGCTACAGTATGTCTTAATATGAGGCATCAAAGGTTTCAGCTGAGCAGCTCAGTCAAAGGCTGTGGTTTACAAACCAACCCCCAAGAGAGCGCATGTGCATTTTTTTTAATCTTATGGCATCTCAAATGCATCTCTTTTTTTTTAAGCCTTTCTTTGACTGGAGAAGTTCATTAGTAACCACGCTGACGCTAACGCTAACGCTGAGTTATCACCAGTCGAAAGACAAAGTCCTCATAAAGTCAGTTCTGTGTTCGTTTCATTGATGTGATGGTGTAAACTTGGGTCTAAAAACCTGACTAGTCCTTAATGATAAATGTGTAACTGAGACAAAGTGACAGTAGGTTTGCTCACTCCCCTTAAAATATGTGTGTGTTGTCTCAAAGCCCAGGATTACCGTTTGCATTAGTATTAGTCACTCAGGTAGCTCCTGACTGGCAGTCTAGCTAGAGATGAATGTTACAGTGAGTAACACATGTTTGAAGGAGGGTAAGGTGACAGAGTGAGCAGGGCTTCCCGAGCTGACACACGGGAACGTTTTTTCTTCTTTTCATGTTTGAATAGCAACAGTTATCTTAGACAAACAAGAGTCACATTCAAATGAGGAAACTCGGCTGTGTTATTCTGGTCGAGCAGTGCATCACAGCATATGTGCATAAATAAGCACTGAGGTGGATGATATCTCAGGCTACAGAGTGTGTGTGCGTGTGTGTGTGTGTGTGTATGTGTGAGAGTGTGTGTGTGTGTGTTTAAGCAGAGGGACATCTGAAGTCAGAGACTGAAGACTGATGCTCTCAGTTGAGCTTCATATCCAGCCATCAGAGGATTCTCATGTTTGTACAGAGGGCCCCATGAAGGTCAGTGGGGCCAAATGGTTGCGACCCCTCCTGTGCCTGCTCACCTCTCGTTGTTCTCTCTGGAGACCAGGCGAGACTTCTCCAGGAGATACTTCTCCACCACAGCCCTTTTGAGTCAGAGAGGGGGGGTGGAAGGAGAAGAAAAAAAAAAGGGGACAAAGAAAAACAAAAAGGATCAACACAGGCCACCTAGCAGCACACGGAAACATGGGAGCATACATGTCGCCTGGTAGAGGAGAGTAGAAGGCTGTATCAGGAGCAGAGGTATGCTTTCAAACCACTGCAGTCAGGAGTTATGCACTTTTATAAGCAGTGGTATTACCAACGGGCCAAGGCCATAAAGTGGTCCAAATCAGATTTTAAGAGTTGTTTTTCTGAAGCCAGGCAAAAAACAACAGTGACGCCAGTCTTCATGACAGACTAAGAATAGAGCACTGCTGTGAAAAACACAGCTGTGTCAGTCTGCCCAAAGTAGAGTCACAACTAAAGACAGATAGTGACCCGTCAAGTTCGAACATTCATTGTATAGATCTGCTGTTTCTGTTTTCAACTTTTCACTCTTTTAATAGGTTACAAAACAAATCGACATTAAAGGGGACAAATTATGAAAAATTATCTTTTACGGTGTTTGGGAACATTTATTTGGGTAACTTGAGTGTCTACTGACCCATAACATTTGAAATAACTCTATCCAGTCCTTTGTTTGTGGTCTGCATGAGTCTTACCGCACAGAGAAAAATGCTCCGTTTCCAATTTTCTCAGTTTGTGACATCACAAGTTGGATTGTGGTAAAAACAAAAAAAAACCTCCCCGCCACTGTTTTCTCCTCCCATGGACCCCACCTCCAGCCTTGAGCGAAACTTTTGTGCAGTTCCGCCATTTTTAAAAAAACCCAAACATTTTATTTATAATTTTTTTTAAATTTAAAAGACATAAATACAGACAGAAAAGACAAACAACAACAACTGAAGTAATCCTGCCACCTTAAGAAAGGAAGTGATGTCTACCTGGAAAATTGAAGGGGTTTCATTGCATTTAAAGAGACACGCACCGAAACAGAGTGTTCTGAGGTGTCACAGGTGTCGCCAAAATTAGTGAAAACAGAAAATTCCTCACAGGAGCTTTAAGGCGTTCACTCTTTTAAAGGTTTGAAAACAAAAATATAATCAGAAAAACAGGCCAAACTTCAGAACTCCTTATTGTACATGTCACATCAAGATGAATCAGATTATTATCATTTTTTTTAAATAGTATGTATTGTCAGGAGGTTCTAAAGAGCAAGCAATGCATACATATTAAAGACTATCACAAGAGACAATATGTATGAATGTCATCTCAATAAAAGTGAGATATGGGAAGAGCTAACGCAGAACGGTATAGTTTATACGTCTAAAGCAATATCTGTTCTTAAGAGGTTCAAAGGAGTCGTATATCTGTCAACATTCAACATAGGGGAGAATGAGAACTCTCACAATAAATGCAATCACTAACGTAAAAACAATACATACGTTTGCGTTCCTTCTCATTATTCTGCTCTTTCGCTCAGATCGCAGTGAAGGAAGGGTAAGCAGGACAGAGACCCACAGGGGGAGAGAGAGGGAATAAAAAGTATCCTGCTCAGTACAGAGCGGAACAGCAGCTTTTCCTTTGTTACTGTCGACTATTGACTGGCTGCCACTGGAGAGGCAGAGATAGACAGACTGCCTTTGTTGGGACTACAGGGCGGAGCAGTGATGGTACTATGAGTCCAGCTCTTTTAATGTTGTGAAAGTACACTAGACATAGATTGGAAAACAACGCTACCCGTTTGGCATTATTCATCGTAATAAAGCATTTCCTCGTCTAACCGGGTTTACTTTATGGTGAAAAAAAGCAGCAGCCCACTGAAGTTCACTCTCCTGATTGGATTACAAACCCTTCTCGGAGTAAGCAATTCAATAAAGCATGATGAGACTAGGTGCCATTAGGGGATAATTAGGTGGGGGGGGGGGTCCTCACTTACTGTGGAGCTGCGCAGCTGTTGCCACAGGCATTTACATGTTTGAAATACATTTCTACTGTCATCATTTTCCAGTCACTCCCTTCATAAGATGTATTCTCCTTTTTGAACCCTTCACTCTTTAAATCCACATTAACAATAACATAACATGTTGTCTTTAAAGAGGACATATCATAGCCTTTTTTCACCTTTTCAAACAGTCTCCTGTGCTCTAAAGGAAACATCTGTGCTGTGTTTTGGTCAAAATAAAACATGAATCAAGCACCGGAGGAGATTTGTGAGCCTGTAGAAACCAGATCTCTCAGAACGCTCCGTTTTGGTGTGTGTCTCTTTAAATACAATGACCCCCCCTCCGAGTTTTCCTGGTCGTCGTCACTCCCTCTGTAGCGTGAATAAAAATGGCAGACCTGCACAAAAGTTTTGCTCTTGGCTGGAGGTGGTGTCCATGGGAAGAGATACCGGGGAGGGGAGGGTGTTTTCTTACCAGAATCCAACTTGTGATGTCACAAACTGAGAAGATTTGAAACAGAGCATTTTTCTCTGTGTGGTAAGACTCATCCAGACCGGAAAAAAAGGACTAGATGTATTTATGTCAAATTTTGCAGGTTGACAGAAACTCAAGTTACCAAAATAAAAGTTCAAAAACACTGTGAAAGTGGATTTTTGATAACATGTCTCCTTTAAGCAGCTGTTCCTCTCCTGAAGAGGAAATGAGGAAGTGACATGGCTCGCTAGACTTTGATGCAGCTCCTCACCAGAATCTGACTGCTGAGAAAAAGGAAGGACAAGCTGGTGGCTGAAAGTTTCAGTGAACACGTACACACCAACAAACACAAGAGAATCCACATGACCAGCAATGAAAAGAGTAAAGGGGAAGATAGGAGCTTTTAAGGGCCAGAAAAGCACAATGAAAAACGACATGACGAGGAAACGACACAAAAACAATCCTTTAAATATTCCCCTTCAGTGTCATAACACAAATAATAACTTAGCCCTTGAATTGACATCGTGTGAGAACATTTGAGATGTACACTGTAAATGACTCACCCTCTTACCACTCCATTCTCTAGGTAATTCACCTGGATGAATTTACCAAAGCGGCTGGAGTTGTTGTTGTGGGCTGTCTTGGCGTTTCCAAAAGCCTGACAGAAAGAGAAGAAGACAGAATTAATGTCAGTGAATAAAAAACAATAACAACTGGAGAAAGGCTGTCACCAAATCTTCCCAAGACGGATGCATTTTCAGTGTTTTTATTCGCCTCATTAAATAAAGACATTAGGTAAATAAAAGAAAGACTCTTTTTTAATTCAACCTTTATTTACCCAGGAAAGTCCCACTGAGGTTAAAAACCTCTGTTTCAATGGAGTCCTGCAGAAATTGCAGACATTGAGTGCTTGATTAATGTACTTGTATTTACTACTTTAGACAGCTATGGATAATCAAATATCTTCTTACTAGTTGTTGATTTTTTTTAAAAAACCCATTAAAGACCATATATGGCTGTGGTATTGTCTGCAACACAACCTGCAAGTGTGCCTTGAAGCAGCCTCACGAAGTAAACAACAAAGATACCAAAACACCATGACAACAAAGGAAGTCATGGTTTTAAACAACAGCAGCTGAGAGTACAACAGGGGATGGGAAGGGGATGTGTGAATGTCTACGTGTTTTAATATATCGAGGGTCTAATGAGGGGGGTGAGCATCTGCAGCTCGCAGTCACCTCGTTACCCTCCTCTCACTCTACTCCCATCCATCTCTCTCTTTTTTCTTTTTCCTTTCTGTCCTGCATTAAGAGCCTGTTCTACCTCGTGTTAACTTGGTTTGTGTGTGTGCGAGCGAGCGAGCGAGAGAGAGAGAGACACACACACACCCAGAGAGAGAGAGAGAGCAAGTGAGCATAGGTCAGTGATGATAAATGAGCTTCAGACAGCCAATCTGTATGTCAGTGTCAGCCCGGAACCACAAAGGATTTGGGCTTCTCTTGCGTCTGCAAGCTCATCTCTCCAACAGGCCCTGTTCACTACATTGACATGGTTACAGAATGGTCTTCTTTTTTTCTTCATGATGCACATGCTCACATGGTAACACACACACACACACACACACGCATACATACATACACACACAGACACACACTACCCGAAAGGCCACCGCAGGGGAAGTTGACTCAGTGCATGTTAAATAGGAGCCACATTGTATCTCCCAAAGCAGTTCACGCTGAATTTGATACAGTTACTTTTGGGCTGATCACAGTTAGGGGTGGGGACACGCACACACACACACGCATGCACGCACGCACACATGCACACACAGAGAGTCTGTTTAAGATTTACAAGGATTAACTGTTGACAAATTTCGAAAGAGCCCTTATCCTTCATGCTGAACTTTTCTCCGTGTTAATTGCATTCTGAACAGTTGCACCCTTTTCATCGTGCAAAAACATTTCTACCCAAATATATTGTAGAATTGTATTAAAAAAAAGGATTGTATTAAAATCCTACATGTATTTATTTAGGTGTAGATTGTTTGAAATGCCACCCCTTCTGCTCCTCAGGGGTCATTAAGTGTGTTTTGGCACAGACACTCCAAATTGCCTCACTGTGCCATGCTGCCTACTGAGCAGGGTGCTGTTCTACAAACCGAGCAGGACAGCACTAAACCTTGGGATATCTCTGCAAAGCTCCGGCCACTGCACCATGGAGGGAATGCTAAACATGTCACGGCATCTTTCGTACTCAAACTTGCCCATGAGCAGACAATCTGATTGGCTGGAAGGCCCAGCAGGTATGGGGAAGTGGGCAGACAGTGTGCCAAACCACGTTTTTCTAAATCAGCATTCATACCAAATAAGGGTTTCTCTCTTGGAGTTCTTGGAAGAAAAACAAAGAACGGAGAGTGAAAAGAAGAGGCACATAAAGCAGGGGGGCTCAGCTACCTGCAGTGTGTGTATAACTGCATTTTGTGGGACAGCTTCTCTGGAAGCTCCTCCCCATGTACATTTCCATTTAAACAGAGCCAGACTCACACATCTCACATCCCTCTTCATCCCTCCTCACATACACCCTCGAAGTGGGGGAGTGTCCCAAAAATGTGTGCATTTGACGAGCTATTTGTCCCAGCAAGAAGATGGGGCAGAGGCAGAGCTGAGGGAGAACAAATCATGTATGATACAAGACATCGAGTGTTCGGTTGAGTATGAACTTGCACTTCCATGAACAAAGAAAGCAATCTCTGTGAGGAAGTGGTCTGATGTTGTGTGCATGATAAAATGTTTGCAGAAAACCAACATTTATTTTTGACTCAAACAACTTTATATGGACAGATACACACTTCCCTCAAGCTTTGCATAAAGTTTTTTTTTTTTGCATAACTTTGAATTTCCTGCTGGTAGCAGAAATCAGAAAAAGAAAAGAAAAAAAAAACTCAGTTTTCGGTACAAACGTACAACTGGTGCTTGAGTCCTTGTTATTGCTTGGACACTAAAGCACTGCTGCATTCTGCTTCAGTTAAACGTTTCCACAGGCGCTGCCAAGGCCCTGACACTGACACCTCACGACACTGTGGATACACTCACAAAAGGACCAACCGCCACTGAGACAGTTCCCACATACTCGCAGCAAGCACAGGCAATAACAAGTGATATTATTAATGTGCAGAGATCCCAATAGGCCTGCCCGACATGAGAACAAATATGAAATGTGCAATAACATCGTCCAATACTGCGATGTGAATTGCGATAAATAAAAAAATAAAGAGTGCATATTAGCTTGAACTCAGTTTCTGTCTATCTGCTGTTCTCCATGTTTTACAGAACAACTGTGTTTGCATTGTGTCCCTTCTAAGTCACGTGTTTTTTCCCTCCACTACTATGCCACTAATTAATCCAAAAGTCGCTGCTGATTAGCTTTCCCTTCATCTGACTGCATCAAAATGCTTTTGAAGGCCTGACCATCACACACGGGCCCCCTGCCCATCTGGATAAATGTGCACATGCTGAGTGCATTGTTGTTGTTTATTTATCACAATAGATTAAGATTTCCGTGTCGTGTTTATCGTCAATGCTCGTAAAAAGAAGACAAAAAAAATCCTGGCCATAAAACCCAACAATAATGACGCCGTGTAACAAAACGATAACCGTTTGACAGGGTCTTGAATATGAAAGCTGGTGAATTAAGGACATTTTTACATATTGGAAGTGGTTGCATGCATCCATCTCTCCACAGTTCCTCCTCTATGCTTGGCCTTGCCGCCATTTCCCAACAACACTTAAATCCCTCAAGCTAGTTCAGCTGAATTGTTAACAAAGAATTGATTATTTGAGGCACAACGAAGGCGTCAATAGCGCTCTAAGGCTGAATGTCCCAGTGAATGTGGTTTTACTGACCCCCGTCATGAGTTTACTGCTTGAAGGTCAAAAACAAATAACATTTCTCAAGTCTGTAAGTCTTGATTTAAACCAAATGGCACGGCATGACTCTCTGTTTAATAGAACATGACGTGCACTGCACTTAGTGTAGATGTGGTGGATGAGGATGAAGACGATGAAAGGTTTTTTAGGGATTTAAGGTTTAAGGGAGTAATCAATTAGTCATTTATCATAAAAGTCAGCAAAAGCAGTAAGGGCTTGAAGAAATACTAAATCCCAAATTTGCTTATTCTAGTGTCACAAAACGTCTCTGGGCTTTGGACGGTCGGTTGGTGGAAAAGTTATGAATTATATTGGACATGGGGTTTCCCTCTCTTTACAAGCAGTCATTGATAATGCTCATTAAGGTTTACTGCAGCCCTGGCTGAATCACTGACAGACTTATATAAAGACCACAGTCAATTATGACAAATCATGGGACACAATTCACCTTGTACAAATACAATGAGGCCTTTTATCACACGGCAGTAGATCAGCAACAGTGGAAAACTAACTAACTCGTGTTGGATGGCAGCATCGTGGAAAGAAAGTAAGTGGTGGTGGGAGGAAAAAAAAGGAAAATTGTTTCAGTATGCATGTGGTGGGTTAAATAGCTTGTACTGACAAATCATGGAAAAATGTAAAACTACATATTAATGTCATCACAATTAAAGAAGAGACAAATGAAACTTTCTGGACCTGAATTTAAATTTCATTTTGATATATTGAGAGGCCATATGAAGTAATTGTTCTGACAGAAAGCCATACTAACTTAATATAGAAACAATAAAGGTTTCCAAAAACACAACAAAGTCGTACTGTAGTGGACTGATTATGATCTGTGGTGAGCTTTTTCTCAACATGTATGAATGACTTCAGTGCAGGAAATCCAGCAGTGCTGCTCATCGCTACGCCTGGCTAAGTGTGAACATCACACCTTTAGTGGACTCCACCTTAACATACAGTATGTATTGCTATGGCAACAAGACCTACGCAACGGTCTTCCAATACACTCAGCCAAACTATAGTACAGCTTACTGTTGATTCAAAGGAGACGTTTTTTTTAATGTGCAGAAGAAGAAGTCCTCTGTTGGACAAACGTCTGTTTTCAGGGTCAAACATGGAAGGTAATATCAGCAGTATGGGCGTCTCTTAGAAAGCGTCTGGAGAGATCAGGGACATGTATGACGGCAGGCTTCAATCACATCCAGCAACGTGGATCAAATGAAAATTTAGAAAAACAGCAATATGCTAAATAGTATTTTCAAACATCTGTATCAGTATGGGCCCTGATATTTACAAAAGGTGCATCTCTAGTTTTCAGGAGTATTTAGTAGGAATAATATAGGTTATAATGAATTTGTATTGACAAAATGAGTTTCTAAATTCAAATTAACAATCTCAGCCTCAATCTTAATCTGCGAAGGTAAAATACAAACTTTTTTTTCCTTTTTTAATCCAACAACTGTGATTTGTGATCTACTACGTGTTTGCTGTCTGCCTATGATGTCATGATGTTTGCTAAATCCTCTGTTTCCATAGACTGTGCCCAGCTTCTTCTCAAAAGCTCTCTCCTCTTTTTTTTACCGTGCGTGCATCTGCTTTTATCTGCTGCGATCCTAAATGATTAATTGTTGGTTTTGCCCCAAAGGATGAGTTTTCCTTAAAAGTACTTAATAAAGACGTATCTCCACTTTTCTGTTTGTACTGTAAGTTGCGGGGAGAATACTGTACAGAGCGCTAAAAATCACAAATTTTTCCACAACAAAACATGCTCCATTGAGCATATCATGTCAAACCATTCAGCACTTAATCCTACTTACCATTCCATAATGACGGTGCATGGATAGTTTGCTAAAGTTGTTCAATGTTGTGCTTAAATATCAAAGTAATCTGTTCCACCTCATGTATTTGTGGACAAAAGACAGATTAGTTATGACGATGTCATATGGACGAGCTCTGAATAGTTTGATAACATTTTTAGGTTCCTGCTCCTGTTGTTGGACCACATTGGAGCAATTTGAAGCAGCTCCACCCACGTCTGGATGAGCACCACATCAAACCTTGCCTGTGGTGAGGTCAGAAGACCATGAATAGACCCTTAAGTGGCTGACAGCACACTGCTACATGTCAGCTGTGTTTGGCCTGTAGGCAATAGCATGTGCTACTCTTCAATATGGCTTTGAATGGTATGATTACAGTAAGGCTTTTGTGTATACATGTGTGCGTGCGTCTGTGTGAGCAAGGAATCAAAGATGCGTATGACGCAGAAACTTAAACACCGTAATGCCAGCTTTTCCCAGACTCAAAACAATGCCACCCAGCTTGACCAAATATAGCCGAGGAATAAAGAGGTGCAACCCATAACTAAGAGATAAACAATGGATCAGCGGAGAGAATGGCCAGCTACTCCTCTGCATTTCCTGAACAACAATACAGTTCTATTGCTACATCCACGCCCCTAAAGGCCTCGAGTTAACAGTGTCGTAGCTGCTTCCTGTTAAAAGTTTCCGGATGATAGGAACTTCCCGTCTGAAGTTTTGAGATGGAGTAGGGCCTGGAGGAGACTGGGGACTTTGAGAGGACTCTGTTAAGGACTATGAGGTTGGGCTTTTGTGCAAAGGCTGTAATTTAGCTCAGTGGCTGGTCTGAATGTGTTTCTTCTCATATAATAAATCATGAATAGTTTTTTGTTTATTTTTGGTGACAGGTATCAACATTTTAATCCATGAAAAAAAAAAATACTGCACCAGTTTTTCCCTACCAAGTGAATTGGCCAAAAACAAAGATAAACGTGAAATAAAAGAAGAAAAAGAGAACAGGATTATGTCGGACAGAATTGAAAACAAGTTCAAAGTAGAAGCAGGAAGTGAAGAGGTGAAACTGACATTGCAGAAACACGTATGTTGAAGTTCACCTTTTAGAGACATTTTTTATTTTTCAGATATTGTGATTTGTCAGTATATGATTGTGTTTCAATTCGATGATCAAAGGATCACTGTATCTTCATACCATCGTTCTTGTGTCGTGTTATGAGTTACTCTTGTGAGTCTCACCCATAGTATCAGACCGCTTCTGATCAATAACAGTGTCTTATACTTTGGATATATGTTGATGTTACGTCAAAGACCACCACATGAGGAACGGGAAACTGCTACTGAAAGCTAGCCGTACTGTTGCTGCTGTTATAAAAACGTCATGTAAATTATACCTGGATAAAATCAGATGTAAACATATTCTCTTCCTCAGACCGTGTGTCTTTACTACGGTCAACGTGGAGTTAGAGGTAAGTAGCACACAGAACTCCCATGATTCCCCCGCTGGCCTCAAAGTCATCTTTTGTTATTGTAGTACTGATTGAAAGCCCCTGGCGGCAGAATCTACATATTGCATCTTTAACATTCAATAATTAAATATAATAAACAATATATATAGTTCTATAAGAACAAGCGTGTCATGTATTACATATTTTCAGACATAAATCATTTTATTAAAATCGAATAGAGTTCCATGTGAATTAAAGTCTCAAGTATTTTAAACCCTATTATAGAAAACAGATTTCCAATAACCAATTTATACTTGAGTCTGATTACAGAAACATTCAGATTGATTTGATACCATGTTTAGTTGTGTCTTTACAACTGTGAATGGCCCGTTTGAACTGAAGAAGAAAAAGGCTTTAAAGCCTGGAAGGGAAAAAAAAAAACAGTAACAAAAACACCAAAAGAGCACAACAGAGGAGCAACCAGTCTGACCAGTTTCGAACTAAAATCCTCATTCTGTTTTGAGGCCGACTAGGTTTAACTGCTGTCAGTATTATGGACGAGCCCTTCTGTACCTGCATTAACACAGTACAAAGGCGGTGAGTTAGGGAAAAGGATCAAATGGAGAGAAGAGTTAGAATGACTTAAATCAGGTCAGCAGCTTTCTTTCATTGTTTCAGGATTGGGCCTTCCATTCTGCATGCAGAACAGCACACGTTCAGAAACCAGCACCACAAATGATGATCTCATCTTCTTGAAATGCGTGACCCGAGCCTGAAGACCTCCCCTATAGCTTCAGGACACACACATTTTCAAGAAGTGTAACCTGATCAGCGTTGAGGGGGAAAACAAAATCCAATAAAAAGCTTTTTTCAAAGACACTGTTTTCCATTTTAAGCGACGTATCTTAAAATAGATGTGTTCAGTCTTTATAATCTCTTCACTGTAGAAAAGAGACCAACAGAAACAGATTATTCAAATTGAAAGAAAGTGCTGGGACATCATTTTCTATAAGTTATTGCTTCCTCTTTAAAGTCTTCTCTGTCTCAGGTCAGCCATCTTACCAGCGTTCTGCAGAAACTGGTCGGTTGTCAAAACAGAATCGTTTTTACAGAAACTCAACGTTGCTTAGAATGGGAAAAAAAAACCTTTAAAGCAGCTGCCTTTGTTTGAAGTCTTGTTGGTTAAATACAAATTTAGATGCATCAATGCCGCCAAAGGGAAATGTGCAGCTGTTTAATAGCCAGGTTGATGGACAGAATGGTCACAGATGGATTACAACTTCCTCGGACCAGGCCAGAGAAGAAAGAACCCGTCTCCCTGCAACCACAGCTCAGAGCTGGGTTAACCCACACTCACACACAAACTGCATTCTGGGAGTGGACAGCAGAGTGGCAGCATGTCTGCCAAAAGAGACCAGAACTCTGCTGATGGAGGCAAAAAAAAGAAAAGAAATCTCTCCGACCCACTGCATCACTATTCCTTAATCAACCGTCCAGAACCAAAGACTCTGACAGACTGACGCACGTCGAGGGAGCAACGCTGCACTCATTCAGATGCACCAGAGGCAGCAGCAGCAGTTCTGTGAGTGAAGGCCAGAGTCCTGAGTCAGAGGGTCTACAGATGACAGACGCATGAATAATGTTGGATGGATACAACGAGGCTGCAAGTTACCGTTTCTGTCCACTTGGTATTCATGCTGTCAAAAAGCTTTTGGACAATCCTCTTTGTTTAACGTTCTTATATTCACACATTGTTTGTGTTCCACTGATCTTAGTTTAAGCGATTAGGGGATTTTCAACTTTCAGCCATGTTTTGTACTGTGATTAAACACATTCCGCCTACTTTTTTTTTCTCCTGGTGATTTGCTATTTTTAGCGCTGCCGCTAAGTAATAAAACAACAACAGAGCTATGTCGCAGATATGTACTTCCAGATCAGCTCTGCGCCCCCCACAAAGGTGCATCACACTGAAACCAAGTAGTGACATTTCTGCTTTTTGCCTCCATGGTACTCTGTGCAGAGATAAGGGAGTTCCCTGTGTATTTACTCTGCAACTTAACCTAACATTTGATAATGTCTACTTCTTCTTCTAGGCATCACAAACACACGTCAAGCGTATACTGCATCGCTGACAGCAACTTTAAAACATAAATACAACCGAAGGTCTCCCAGGCACGCTAAAGCCCACATGATCACAGCATTAGGTTATTTATTACCACAGTGTTTATAACGAGGCATGCATGAGACTGAATGTGGAAACTGAAAAACCTTTCGTATTAATAAGGTCTGACCAGAGGTAAACAGTTCCATGTGTGAGTAGATTCGGTCTCTCACTACAGGAATGAAAAGTCCTAAAAAAAAAAAAGAAAAAAAAAAAGATGTCAACTCTTTCGTTTGCCACGTAGTTTAGGGATTACGCTTGAGCAAAAACGATGCGCCCCCACTGGTGACTCAAAATGTCTGTGACATTATAAAATCAGTCGTCATGCTTCTTGACAACTGACTGAAAAAAACCCCCAGATCAAGTCAAAACTGCCAAGACAATAAATATTACCAACATTTGTTTTCGTCTGATTTACTGTCAGTCGGAAGATGCTCATTTTGAATCTGAATGTTTGTGTGAAAAAAGGAAAAAAAGTGTATGCGGTGCTTTGTCAGCTTTGTCTGCTCTTATGACTCAGAAGTCTGTCTGACCAGAGTCAGAGGCCTGTGCACCCTCTACCATCCACAATCAACCTGTTCAACTTGTTCAGAGAAAAACAAAAAAGGTTAATGGAAAATGTAGTGGCTATGTTTTCATGATTTATTGAAAGATATTCTAGCCCTAAATTTTAAAATCTATAAGCTGCATAAAGCTGTCTGTGTCACTGCAGCTGTCGTTTCACTTCATTTTGTGTCTTCGGCGGCTGAGAAAAACAAGTCGGAACAAGAATCTTATTTCTCAGAGAGTAGAAAGCAGGAAGAAGAACGCAGTCACCTGACCGAAACAACAACAAAAAAATACCAGTGAAAGTCATATTGTTGTTACCCATATAGTCAACAAAAGAAACTATCCGGTCACAGAGTCACTCATGCACATTCATTGGAAACGAAGAAAAAAAAAAAAAAAAGCCTCAGAGTTTGATCAGACAAGCTTTTTGTGTCATCCAAAAGGCCCCATGAAGGGTTAATGGAGCAACTTCCCATTCTTTTTTTTTTTTTTTCTTTTTCATTTCTTCTTTCTGGTTAGAACATCGTCCTAAAGTTCAAGTCTTGAACACTGCACACAGACAACCGTACGCCCTGTTAGCTCAGCTCACACACTAAAGTGAGAGCCTGAAAAATCTGTGCTGCATGTGATCTGATACTTTCACTGGAAGGTTTATAAAACATCACAACTTATCTACAGAAAGTTATTGTCCCATAACACAATCTCAAGACCTTACTCGAGTGTACTCTAAGTCATGGGCTCTGTGTGGAGGTGTTATTGCAGAGCCGAGTCACATTTCAGGAAGTAGTGACATTGTTGGATGAGACCTTATTAAGAGTGTAAAGGACTATATCAGATGAAAGTGTAGCGCTAATAACCATCAGAGATGCTCACTAACACCACCTACAGTGTGTTTAAGTCTTCTTTTGTTTTGCCTTTAAACAAGACTGACGCTTAACTTCATCCTCAGCCAGAGTGGGCTCAGAACAAACAAACCAAAAATCCACTCCGGAGGTCACACACGTTAATAACTCACCTCTAAGACCGGTCCAGCTCCTAGTATTGTCCTCTCCACCCCGCTGGCGTAGCCCTTCTGGCTGAGTGCAGTCAGACAGTGGATTAGGAAGTTGGTGCTCTGGGTCTTTCCTGAGCCGCTTTCGCCAGAAATGACGATGCACTGGTTGACCCTCTTTCTGAGCATCGCGTAGTACGCCACATCTGCGATGGCAAAAATGTGAGGCTCCAGTTTGCCCAGCTGGTGGTTCTCGTACATCTTCACATACTTGGGGTTGTAGATGGGCAGGAACTTGAAGGGGTTGATGGCGATGAGGATGCTGCCTGCATAGGTGTAGATCTTTTTCTTATAAAAGCGTGTGCGCAGGTTGTTTAATATGCTGTCCTCATTGAGGACGGGAAGGTTGCAGAGGTCTGCAAAGTCGTCCTGTGGAGGGGGGAGGAAGCCCCTGGCGGCTAACCGCTGCGCCTCCTGCTCCTTAAACACAGATGGGAGATGAACGTAATGGATAGAGCCATCACGGTTCCTCTCCTGGATGGGGTAAAGAAAGAGAAAATAAGATTAAGAAAACAGCCTCGAGACTTCACGTTCTCGTTTCTCCCTCGGAGTGGCCACAAAGAGGAAGCACGATGTAGCCGGGGCTGCTCGCAATGGTCACTGCACAAACTCGGACTTTGAATTTTTGCACACAGATTTGCCTAAACATGCACAAGGAACCTAGAAAACACACCAAAAAGCACTTAAAAGCAGAGAAAGCAGAATGTGGGACCTTTACAGTGAACTTTCGACTCTACCTGAAGTAGGAAGTAAAATCCGAGGCTCTGAGGGTGTTGCTCCTGGGCTTTGCGGGGCCACAGCAGAAACCTCTGTGCTGGAAGGTCTCCGGCCTCGAGCACCCACTCCTCCCCGCCACATTCCTTTACCTCTGCCAGCACATACATGCGGCCAGGGTCCAGCCCCAGAGCCGTGGCAGCATCCGAGATCACAGAGGCAGCTGTTGCATCCTTATGCACCCTGATCAGGAGAATCAATAACTTTGATCACTGTTGGGTAATATACAATAGACTACTGACCTCTCCAAAACACTAAATCCACACATAAATGGCTGATTGAATTTTCTCACAGTGTCACTTGGGGAAAATTCACCTTAGGTTGCAGCAGGTGGTGGATTGCGCTGCAAGCCGCGGGTAGATCTGAAGCAGGTATGAGCGGCCGTCGTGGTCGTTGGGGCTAGCTGGCCCACCTCCCCCCCCTCCTCCACCTGCATTTGTCGCCATGGTGGCAGCGCCATCTCTGACACTCATCCTGAGCCTGGGGGAGTGGCCTCAGCATGCCGCACCCACTGCGTCCCTCTCACCATGCAGCACCTGGAAATGAAAGAGACCGATCATCAGCGACGAGTCATTTTTATCTTCAAGGCACTACACTGATAAAAAACGGTCTGCTCATTTACATGGGACCGCGATAAAAAAAAAAAAAAAGGAGAGTCAAAGGTCACTCGTCTGTATGATGAAAGAGAAATAAAAAGAACTGACTTAACCGACGTTGAACAAAAAGCTGCTATAAGCCAATAAACTTTAAGCTCACATATAATGCATGCAGGTTAAAAAAATGTTTCTGATAATTAAAAAAAAGCACAGCAGCTTTCTTAAAGCTTTAACAGATGAGTCGTAGCATTTTAAAAAAGCAAACTAAATATTTCAATTATCAAAGTCTCAAACCACATCAGAGGCAGATCCTCCATGTTTGACTTCCTCCGTTTTAACAGGAAGTACATAAGTGATTCAGAAGTGTGAGAAGCCTAAATCAGATGTGAAGTCTGACGCTGTGAGACAAGAAAGTCACATGACTCAACTTAACATCTCTATCGGTTGGTTCTTTCTTCAAGTAGGAGGCTACAGATTCTTCAGAACATTCAGGCCCAAAAAAACTGTCTGTTCTGTTCACACCACTTGTGTTGATAACACCATAAACAATCAAAGAGCTGAAAGAATAAAACCAATGTTTTAGTTGAGATGAACAAAGAAGACAGAACAGGCCGTGCCCTGAAGTGCAACAAAAAAAAAAAAAACAGAAGGAAGTTCCCTATTGCTCGAAACAGCCCACGGGCCCCGGGTACAGGGCTCACACATGAAAAACTGAACGAGCACTGGAGTGCTTTAGCAGATCACATAAATAGTTTTGCTTCTGAAGCTTTACTGTAAACTGCAGCTGCTGCCCAGAAATACAAGACTTCCGCTCACTGACGATAGCAACCAGGACATACAAACAGAGCACTCAAACAACAGATGATGTAATGACCACAGAAATACTCACTCTCACAGACAACACACCTGCAGTGCTGTTCGACTGGAGACAGAGGAAAGGAGAGACTCCTTTTTCACGACCACAACTGATTCCTCCGTGCCTGCGTGAGTCAATGTTCTCTCTCTGGCAGAGTCCCAACGCAAAAGGTGCTCCAACATCACAGAGCTGCGAGCAGACCTTTAACTGAACACTCATTGAGCTCTGATTTGCTCCTTGCTGCCCTGTTGAAGATCGACCAAGTCTTATCTGGGTTTTTGGGTGAGCTCAAACATATACAAAGGCGCACCACAAACGTGTTACTGACGGATCACATGAGTTCCATCTATGCCATTACAGTCAGTGGATTCAATGGGACCAAGCGCAGATCTTTGAGAATTGTTTATCTGATGGCTTACAAAGCTCACAGTTTCTAGGTTTGAATTTAAAACGACCTTAAAATCAAACTGGGGGAAATTTTCCTTTTTATCATTCTCCACTCCTCTCTTCACCACTATCCGAAATCGTAACAAAAATCGTTCATTGTTTACTGACCTGCTCTTAGTTTATTTCCTTTTCTTTATGTTTTGGAGCTGAACGACAAGTGACATCGATGCTAAACGGTCGAATGTGTTTCTCTATAAACACACGGTACACACACATCTGCAGCCTGTGCAGAGATGACAGAGAACTCGTTGGGCTCTTCCATGCATGAGTTAGCAGTTTTCCACACCACACGGACCTACTGTACAGTAGTTAGTGGCAGCATAAAATCATGTAGGGATAACGCTCCTCTGTAATCAGCACTGAAATCATTGCATGTGTACACGGTGCGAGCTCACTTCAACCCCACACCCAAATTACTGACGGTGTCAGTTGCTGCGTTGTCTTTGTCAGACTGACTTGATGACAGCTTTACATCATCAGACCACTGTTACTCAGTCATTTAAAGGAAACCCTTTTTAAAGAGGTACTTCAGGCCAGATTGAGTCCAACATCGGGCTGGACCGACAACAGAAATACGATCCCTCAGGTAAACAATGTCACTCAAATGAAGGCGGACTAGAAAGCAGTGTGAAACAAATTCAAATGAATAGCAGCTGGGTAAAAATTGTAATGATGTTACACACAGCGTTGCTTTGCATCAGTAATTCTGCATTCTGTGTAAACTGTAAGTCTCCCTCGGGGGGGGGGACAGAAAACCTGGTTTGAATCAGTGTATGGCAGGCAGGCTGCACTGCTTTGGGAACCTGATCTGAGGTCGAGTCATGCAGGCACTGAACGCTGTAGTTTATCACTTTTATCATTAAAGCAGAGACGGCTTATTTTCTCAACCTAAAAAATTAAGTGATGTAATAGTATATTCCAGAAAAGGGGGTCAAAGGCTCTAACGCAGACCTCTGCACGCATTATGATATCAACTTCTCCATTCCTCCACTATTTTTGTTTCATCTGAAACTTTACTGTGTTTGTGTGTTCAACTGTTCATAATAATACACACAATATACCAAGAAGCCATTTTACAATCGATCCAGTCAGCTCATATTGGAGGACGGCTCATTAAAACACATTTCACTGTGCTCAAAACACAGGTGTCATCTATGCAAACATTGGTCAAGTAAAGATGTATCACACTCATGGACACTCAAAGAATCAACAACAGGCATATATTCTAAGCTAGCTCAACTATGCTATTAATGATGAGGATTTCCAGGCAAGTCCATCATAGTTTTGTAATCTAATCTGTAGTGCATCGATCCACTGTCATAGATCATATTATCATTTTATCCATAAAATCTGTTCAGGGTCACATGGGGGGCTGTAGCCACCTTTCATTGGTCGAGAGGTGGGGTACACCTTGGATTGGTCACCAGTAAAACATAAAGTCTGTAAAATCTGCTGCTCTCAATCGAAACATTAACTCGGGATGACGTTACGGCTTGTGGGGTATCATGGGAGTGATCGTCTGCGTCTCTCAACAAAATACAAGTTGACATAAAGACAAGTTGAAAAAGATCTAATATCTAAACAGCACCAACTGTGGAAGCGTTTAGGTCACAGTAGAGTATTGGAGGAAAAATACAGCATTTGAGAGTCATGAGCTTGTCTCTTTGCCAAGCTAGCTGACCACAGTCTGAAAAACATGCAAGCCTTTTCAAATGGCAAGGCACGCAAAACTGCATGCAGAGACCACAAAACACAGCGTCATCATTATCCGCCATCATGAGCCCTGTCTGTTTTAAATCTGTCACTTTAAGGACAAAGCTGCTCCGACAAAAGTCGTTTCACGAGGGAAAAAAAGGAAAGCTAAGATATCTGTGTCTTCTCAGACGGAGAGAGACAAGCTGACAAAATGAATGACAGACAAAGTAAAGGAGAGGGCATTACAGGAGACAGAAAGGGTTCAAAGTAAACATCTTAAAATGAGACAGTAAAGAGAAAAGTCTCGGGGGACAGTCAAAGGAGAGGAAGGCTTTGTGATAATGCAGCTTCCTCCCTGCGGAGGAGATCCTCTGCAAGGATGCCCGGCATTCCAGAGATAAGACCTAGGGTTGTCTGCTTTAGGTAGGCTTAGCCTGGCACTTTAGCTGCTTACTGGTAGTGCATGACTCTGGAGCAAGAGACCACTGCTGACGGCAGAGAGGGGCTCTTTAGCTGCTTACGGAGGGGAAGGAAGAGGGTTTAACTAATAACAAGCTCCTTAAACCTGCCAATTTTTATAAGGCAGTACCTCTCACTCCGACAGCACCAGCCAACCTCATCCCCGCCTAACCCTTCATTATCCATGCAATAGGCTTGGAGCAAGATCAATTCCACTGTACATCGATGAGAAAGATAAGAATAGCTTGACCTACAGACAAAAGTGTTAATCAGCAAAAAAAAAAAAAAAAGAGCTGAGAAATAAATCCACAAAGATAAGTTATTGAAAACAGCTCTTGTCCTTTTTGCTGTCAATTATCTTTCAGATTAGGTTACACTTCAATTAACGGCACTTTCCGTCACGCCAGTTCTACTCGAGACAACAGAGGCATCGGTGGAAAATGACTGGGGCAAATGTGTGCTGCCCCTTAAGCGCCGTCAGAAACAATAACAGAGGTGAGTCCGGCACAGTGTTTAAACGCCGTGCTCCTGTGACGCCGTAACTAATTATGAAGTCACACACTGGGACACTAATATTATTATGCCGTTGCGGATGTAAAGTGTACACAGATGTAATGACAGGGAAAGTTGATGACAGTGCTGCTGCAGAGTGGCTTATAGTTCAATAAGTCATGCTGTTATAATATGCCACAAGTCCAACGAGAACCAGTTAAAGTAAATACTAAATTGTGAGCGACAACAAAAAAAATCACTTCATTTAAGTCACTTGCAGCCTGGATGACTGACAGTGAACCAACCTCTGCCAAACAAAGGGGAAACAGCTGTATAAAACAAACACTGATTTTAAAACTAACTAAAGCAGGAGTGCCAGGAAAGTCTCCTTCTCCTTTTCTACAAGAAAAAAGTATCGCTACCTTCATATGGCTGCTATTGTAGTTTTAATAACTCTCACTTATTTGAAATTGGAAGTGTAAGACTCTTTTCCTACTTGGAAATACTGACACATACACTCATATAGACCGTGTGAACGGGACGGTGCAGCCGGTCAGTGCTGAGACACCAACGCCTGACTGGATGATCAAGCAGGAAGTGAATGACCCAGTGACACATAGAAGGCCGATGAACTGGATGACGCTGTACTCCTCTGTGTTAACGCGCTCCTCCCACGTCTCCCTCCCTCTCTGATGTGCATAAAGAGGAGGATTAAAGGCAAGTAAGTTATGATGTCATCAGTGTGCGTGGACCAGAGACATGGTGTCTCCCTGCATTCAACTTGGCAATCACTGATTCGTCTCATGAGTCAGGGCTACAAGCAGCTCCCATCACAGATGTTTAACTTTTTTCTTTTTCCTTTTTAGACTTAATAAAAAGATGTGGGAGTAATTCATCTATGTCATACAAGTATCAGCTGGTGGACCTCACAGCAGGAGGCTATCCGTCAGACAGGAGGAGGGGTGCAGATGTGGGGGTCTACTGCCTTCATGTCTATGCTGTGCAGTTCGACGGAATCACAACGTCAACAACAGATTGGAGAAAAACATACTGGAGAACAGAAAGCATAATGGAGCCGTTCAATCAGTGCACATGCAGTGGCCGAGCTCTACTCCTCTCTCCGGGGGAAAGTGGCGGCGGGGCCACTCGAGTATCCATCAGCACTACGACTCTCTTAGCATGACCTGATGGAGATGAGAGGGGCTGGCTCTCTGCCAAAGCAGGCCGCATTGTCCTCTGGGTACAATCAAAGACACAAGCAAGATTCACTCTGTGTGTGTTTGTGTGTGCGTTCCCTGTTGAGTCTGCTGGTCTGTCCTCTCCCAGTGGTTCATAAATGCGCTCAGGGCTCACATGTTAGAGAGAAGGAATAATCCTGTAACTGCTGACTGGTAGTAAATCAGCCTCACAGTTAAGGCTCCAAAGGAAGTGCAGATGCACTCAAAATGGCTGTGAATGGATCGAGCCCTCCCACTCCAGCCATGTGGTCCTATTCAAAGATTGCAGCCTTTTGTTTCAAAAGAGACCAAAACCTCAATTAGGGAATTAACTCATCCAGCAGACACCAACTGGGCTCGATAAGACAAACGCAGACAGAGTGAGAGAAGGAACTATAATGAGAGAGGGAAGGAGAAGAGAAAAAAATGGGGGGTACCAAAAGCTCATCTCCTCCCCCCGTCGTCTTTAAGTCAGCTCCCTAGCTAGCCGGCCACAAACAATAAAACCAGAGCTGAGGAGCATCTGCTGCCTCCGTCTAAAGAAGAGGATAAAGGAGAGCGAAGCCGCAGGGATCCAGGCTTTGACTTGTTGATACTATTCAGTCAGTATAGAGACCAAGCTCATGGCCAACATCCTTTTCTTCACTGCTCAAAAAACGAGAGCAAGAGAGAGAGAGAGAGAGCTGAGAGACAACACAGATGATACATTTAGGCAGAGGTCAAAAAGAGCGTGACATCATTTCTGTATCTTTCATTGCTTCATGAGCTCGACGTTTTCAGATATAAACCAAGCAAACTAGCGAGCCAGCTGTCTGTCAAAATGAATTAACCACAGCTGCAGAGGGCAATTCAAGTCAATTACAGCACGGTCATCAAAGCGCCATCTATTGATCAGCCAGTCTACCATTTTCATGTGTTTGTGAGTCATGTATTGACATACTGAAGTGGGCTGCTGTTCATATGACATCCCTCGGAGGAAGGTTTGACCCAGAGTCACATGCACATCACTCCAATTCAAGCGAGAAGGGTAAACGTGGCTGTGCTGGACGATCAACTTTAAAACAAGCTGAAACCATTGCTGGGCTCCTCCCCCACCTATCAGATTGTTATGGCGTTCCAAGAACTTTATGAACTACTACTTTATGCACATTTCACAGCTGGTCACCTAATCTGATAGGCCCCGGGTACGGCCTTACACCGCTCTCCCTTTTCTCTACGCCAATCGGCCACAGCTGTACTGCTTTGTTTACGACTTCTTAACTGTGCCCCTTTCCCTCCTTTTCTCCTGTCATACCACCATCTTTCACAGACACCCCCCCCCAATCAACGCTACCCTCCAATGACTCCCCTTAAACCTCCTGCTGGTTACCCCATTCTACTCCCCAACCCACCGTCTAACATTTAGCACTGCTCCTCTTTAACTCAGTCCAGATGCTTGCTGAGCCACACTGGGCAAAAGAGAGTGGTGGGGGAATCTCAGCTTAGGAAGGCGAACATACGACAATGAAGACATAAAATCAATGTCACACACGCAGCGCGGCAACAAAGCACAGGGGAGCTCACATGCAAATACGGCGCGCATGCAAATTCTCCTCAATAACATCACCGCCCTAAATGTCAGCCTTGCTCTGTCCTGTGGATCTTACGTCCTAACAGCATGAGAGGACGCATGGATAGAGAGTGCATGTTTTCAATCAGTGTGATGAGCTGAAACTTTAGAGCCAAAGCAGCAGCAGCATCCACATGAAATACACCAGACCAGTGAGGCCATAGTATGCCATAATTCATCCCAGAAGGCTTTGCTGAGTCTGATTGGCTGTAGTGGTTGGTGGTGACAGGACATTCCCGAGAGTTTTCCGGACCAGTCAGCTCACCCCTGTTGGACTAATAGACATGTTTCTGTACACACAGTCCAGTGATGACGTGCTGCACGCTGGTATGTTCTCTCTTACTATCATTGTTTACAGAGGGCCTCCATAACGATGTGGACAATCCCTGCTTTAAATTCAATGCTAATGTCGGCAGTGACATGGGAATGGAACAATATCTTGCAACCCAATCAAAAATACAATACATGTGAATGATATTATATATATATATTGCAAAACTGGTTTTTACCAGCAGACGATGTTGTGTGCTTTTGGAGGCTCTTACGCAACACAAATAGCTAAAGAAAGGGAGGCTTACAGAAAAGGGAGAAGCCAAAGAAGATTTTGCAGTTGAGAATGCGTCTTGTTTCAAAGAGGGTGCAGAAGCAGGACGAGCGCACAATGACAAGACCAAAACCGTGTGTAAATATTGCAAGAGACTGAGGAACAGGAACCCAACGTTGCTCAACCAACATAATCCGACATGTGATAAAAGCTCCACGACGAGGAGCTCGAGATTCACAGATATCTTCATAGCATACACTGACATTGGTCATTCGTTCGATCACCTGTGTAAGAGTTTTACTTTACAATAGCCCATTAAATTAAATAATAAGAAAGGTCATGGTTTGGATCCACTGCAAGTGTTTCTTTCCCTCTCGATCTGTTTTTACTCACTGCTCTGTCTCACCATTGTCCTGACACGTCAACACTGTAGCCTTGGTGCCAGTGACGTGCACAGAGACGAAAGGAGCGAGTTTAAAGGGGACATACGACAATTCACTTTTACAGTCTTTTTCAACATACATTTCTTTAACCTGAGTGTCTATCGGTCCACACCATTTGAAATAAATCCCTTCAGTCCTTTGTTTATGGTCTGCATGAGTCTTACAACACAGAGAAAAATGCTCTGATTCAAATTTTCGGTTTGTGACATCACAACTTGGATTGTGGTAAAAAAAAAAAAAGAAAAAAAAAAAGAAAGAAATAAACCCTCCCCTGTTTTCACCACCCTCATCCCAGAATAAAACTTTTGTGCAGTTTTGCCATTATTATTCTCTCTACAGAGGAGTGATGTCTGCAGGGAAAACTCAGGGGAAGTCTTTACATTTAAAGAGACACACACACCAAAACAGAGCGTTCTGGAAGAGCTGGTTTATACAGGGTCACAAACCTCCTCTGCTGCTTGATTCATGTTATATTTTGAACACAGGGACTGTTTGAAAAGGTAGGGAGAGGGATTGTATGTCTTCTTTAAAGAAAGTCTTGAGATCAAGTGTGTGAAATTCCAAATTTCGAAATTTTGCCAAAAGATTTTATTTTACGTGTTCATTGGCGAGATCATTAGTACGGTGATACGAGACCAAGGGCATATTGTCACCTATTAATTGTATCATTAATAAAGTGTAACATCACATCCCTAAACGTATATGATCTGCAGTAATTTTTATGAATACCAAAGGAAACTAGTTCTTTGCATTGATAGTCAGTGAGCCAAAGACGTCCCAGTCACTCACATCTTAGCTGATAGGATTTGGAATAAATCCAAAGGGGATCATCAGGAAATGTACAGCCACAATTTACACTGATTGTTTGGGGGTTGCATTGGTAAGGGTTGGGAAGATTTAGGGAAAAAACAACAACAACAACAAAAAAAAACCATAACTCACAAATGCTCTAATTGTTAAATGTTCTTTGTGGCTATAAGGATGCATTAAGTTTTTGTTTTTGGTGCATTTGATATTAGGTCAACAGCGTCTGCTCAGAACGGTTTCCAGTTGCGGAAACACTTCCTTCCCATTCATCATAATGAACAACATAAGACACAAACACACACAAACATCGTGTGTGTTGGCCCCGGGATGTGGGACAGCTGCAGGCATAAAACCAGGAAGAGGAGAAAAGAGAGGAGGAGGCAGACAGAGGGGATTATTGTACACGCTCCCTCATGTAGGGTTCCCTGCTCAAAATACACTTCCCAAACACATGACTCCATTGTAGCACCAGAAGAGTTACGCCACTGCACCTAATTCATTCTTCATAAAAAATGAATAAATAAGTTGAAATTTGCGACAAATCAATAACAAACTCTTAAAACTCTTCTTCCATGTTGTCATGGCACGGCATAACGCTGAAAAACCACTCCCACTCTTTCTGCTAAAGATGCACCTTGTTTTATTGTACGTCGCACAGCTCAGGGGCAAAAGTTCCCCTAACTGGGCACACCTCAATGTTTGGACTATTACTCATTGTACATTTTACATGCGCCTTGACCTTAGATTGAACTTAAAATGTGGAACAAAAAACTGCAGGGGGCTTAAAAAAAGAGCCTGTAAAGGAGGACATGTAATAGAAAAAAAGCAGGGAAAACAATCATCTCAGACATTTTAATATACAATAGATTATTATGATGCATCTTGTATAATCTATTGAGAATATCTTCCCTGTGGTGTTTCCTAATGATGTTTGGGTGGCCAGGCAGATTCACACACCAACGTGAAGATGATAAGTACCTTAGGGAGGATAATGTCACATCTAGGCCAAGAGAGACCTTTTTACTAAATTGTACAAAATATATGTTTTCAACGCAGCAACAATGGGAAAGAACACAACACAAACATGCCAAGAAAATCACAAGGCTCAAGGGGAATTTGTTGAAAATGCCCCTCCCCCCCATATGGCTCATTTCATCTCCAACAAGAGCCAACATCCTGAATGAATTCCGTCAGACGAAATGTACATTACATGTGGAGTCATTCATCAGTGACCGGAGTCAGGCTGCTCTGTAAAAATAGAGCAAAAACAAACAGAGCAGAGTAGAGCTGTGCCAACATCGAACACATAGCCAAGGTCTCCTGTTCCTGCCCGACGTCTCTCTCTCTCTCTCCATCCACCCTCGGCTTGTCTCTTTCTTTCCATCTCTTTCCCCATATGTGCCTCCCTGATCTGTGCTTTGCTTTTTCTCTCTTTTCACTGCTCTCGTCACTCTCCACAGCCCTGAAGGCATCCAGTGGTTGCAGTTAGCAGACATAGTGCAGAGAGTTTAGCCCCAATTCTGAACAAAAGATGCCTTGACTGCTCTAAACATGCTTTGTGTTAATATACTTTCAGACTGGAAAAGTACATCAATGGCTAAATTGAAATGCTGCAGCAGCAGATAAGGGCTACCTCTGGCACAATACATCAAATGTCAACATTTATGTTAAGCCTTTGACATGCATCCCTTTACAAATACAATTAAATAAATAAATACAGCACTGTAATCAAGGCTATATTGAGAGTGATCAGCAAAAAAGCAAGACTCTGTTTTGTTTGCCGACGTAACACAGGAAGTGACGATTCTTTCACCCAATCAACAAACTGCAGTGTTTAGCTCCACCTTTTCGGGTCGGCTCGACATTCTTGGCACCCCAACTGAAGGGTCCCAAAAAGTGGGACAGTACGGATCAGTTATTTGGGAATCTGTCCCGGGATTAGTCTATGGAAACGCCGCAAAATGCGCGCCGTACCGAGACGAACCGAACGGGACCGCTCGGTGGAAACGAGGCTTAACAGTTTCAGGAGTCGGTAAACAAAAAAAAAACAACAAAAGGAGGTCCAATCATGAGGAATGGCCTGAGATATTCCATGATTCTCCATCATTCTGTACAGCGGACAGAGATTAATTCACATTAAATAATCTACTTCCAGTTTTGTTCTGAAGTTTGCCGTTTGTTGTACCCGATAAGCGCCACAGGAATCAAAGGGTTAAAGAAAAATACTTCAGTATCCTAGCCTGGTGTTGGCGTTGAACCTTAACCGTCCTCTAAAACACTTTCCATGTTTTATTGTTTGGTTGCATGCAAAGGTTTTCAGCAGTGGTTCAGTTTGTGTCGTGTTTAACTTTCTTCCACTCCAGTGTGAAAACCATTCATTCATACTGAAAAACACAAACCCCAAAGCAGCCTTTATCAGTACGAAGAAGCAGTCATTCAGGGTGCAGTACATTGTCAGATACTGTCATGACTCAGGGTTCTTTATCATACTAAAAGTAATCAAAAAATGTGGCGCTAACCTTCTAACCTCGAATTACTTCTAATGATCCACAACCGTTCCCTCTCTCTCCTCCTTTTTTAAAAGACTGGCCTGCTTCTACACTGGCTCTACCGCCCTGCCAAGCTCCCTTCTTCATGTTTTCCTCACTTCATTTCAGCAGGAGTGAGTCAGAAATGACACTCAATGACGTCTATTTGCTAAGACTGGTCAGAACTCTCAAAAATCAACGTTGAGGGAAGCCCAAACCTAATTAGTGCACGTTAATCCTTCATTAGATTATGTACGGCCTCTCAGGTTTATTCTAAAACTCCGTTTCTCTCCTGTGTTCTCCCTCTCCACCGCACTAAAGTGACGTCTCATCATGAGAGAGGACACAACAAAGCTTCAACCTTTGACTTCGCCCGGTCAGTATCGCCAAAAATCTACAACATACAGATTTTTCTGGATTTCCATTACTTCTGTAATGTTTTGTGTTCACTACAAAAAAAAAATGCGCTTTGCATATTTAGCACTTGTGTGGCTTCAGTGGTGTGAGAGTTTTTCTCAGGGCTTTAAGTAACAAACATGACAAATGAGTTACATTTAGATAAAAACCAGACAAAGTGCTGTTATGGTTACTGTCTGATGTTCCTTTGTGACTAATTTCTTAATTTCCTGCAGATGTAGAGAGCAGTGATGCAGATAGTGTTACACTGAACACTTCTGGAGAATATAATAACAGCCAGTGTATCTGCCCTTATTAGCAATGCTAATAATGTTGATGTCATGTTGACAGTGATCTTTGGAGCTGGATTACAGTTTAGAGGAAGAGCAAACAGAGCATCAGGGTGTGCCCTCTCTCTGCCCATAATCCAGAGCCCAGGGACGAGATCAGTGACCACAGAGAGGATGGAGGGGGAGGAGATGGAGCTCACTGCAGCCATCAGCTTGTCAGTGGATCTGTACACACACACACACACACACACACACACACACACACACACACACACACACACACACACACACACACACACACACACACACACACACACACACACACACACACACACACACACACACACACACACACACACACACACACACACACACACACACACACACACACACACACACACACACACACACACACACACACACACACACACACACACACACACACACACACACACACACACACACACACACACTACAGTCTCCTTCCTGTGAGAGACCATTGCAGCGGAGAGGGCAAAGAGCAGACCAGTGAAAAAAAACAAAAAAACAAAACGTGACATCATAGAAGGGTTCTTTTTTTGTGGACAGTCTTAAGTATTTTTTGCTTCTTCTTCTTTTCTTTTCATTTTATCTTTTTCAAGAGTGTGACAAGTAACGCTCCGACAGCACGACTTTGCTGGAGCGACAGCCCGTTATGGTAAACTAATGTAAGCACACGTCACATACATACAACTAATGCAACATGAAGAGTTGAAGAACTCAAAATGATCCTCTTGAAGATCGAGTCAGCTATCCCACTATCGACACGATCGAAATAATAAATAAATTAAAAGGGTAACACACACAGAGTGCTGCTCAGGCTGTCTGAAAGTGGTTCAATGTGTCCTCCATGATGTCGGTGCACCACTTTTCATTTCACTGTGGAAAACTCTTGAGATGTATATTTTGGCTGAAACGTTTGCCTGACTTATAACTGTATCTGTAATTCCAATCTAAGCAGGCCCATTTGGTATTATCACAATCATAACAATCAAGCTTTGATCCAAATATCTTAATCTGATGCGTTTGGAACTTGAGTGAAGTCGAAGGGAACAATCGAAGGCAGTGTAAGTAGGCCATCCGTAAGCACTCGGCCTGCCTTTTTTTTCACTTGTACCCTATCATTACAGCGGGGTCTATTTATAAAGCCCATAAATCCAGCTTGCCACACTGAAAAGGGCCAAGTAACCAAGGAGTTTGTGGAATTCTTGATGACTGAAAAACCTCACCGCACTCGCTCTCTCTGCCTCTGCTCAGCTGCTCAAACACACTGCCTGCCTCACTCGAGCTCACTAACTCTGCGTCTGCACCCAATACAGGTCACTGCAAGGCTTTTGTAAGCAGCTCTCGGCACGACGTGGGGCTATTTCTCCGTCCCGTCTTTCGCTACAGACGGACTGACGGTGGTGCATTCCTGTTACGTTAACGCACGAAACACCAAAACACACATCACTGCGTCCCATTTCTCCTCGCCGAGCGACCTCTCTCCATTTTTATGCTCCTCTTCTCCCGTACATGTACGCTGTCCGTGTTTTGGATAAGAAGGTATGGAAAAGGGGCATCGATAGCCTAGTGTGCGCACCCCCATATACGGAGGTTATGGTCTTCCAGGCGGGCGGACAGGGTTCAAATCCAACCTTTACCACACTCTCCCTGATTTCTGACTCTAACTACAGTCTCTAAATAAAGGCATTAAAAAACCCTCCCATAAATCCAACAGAAGGTCTGGAGAGAAATGATAATAACAGCTCGTAGTCTCAGGTTTACACAAGACAGAATGACACCTAACCGAGCCCTGTTGAGCCACAGTGTGAGGAAACTGAACGAGTGATACAGACGTCTTCCGGATGAGCACACAGGTAAAAGTAACACAAGCCTCTACATGTCCAACTTACAGTCCCTGCCAAGCCCCTGACGATCAGAGCTATAGTAAACTCTATAGTAAAATTCACACCTGGACCTTTCCAGTTTTTCCACATTTCAAGGACGACATCCAAAACAGAAATGAACCATTTGGAAAATATAAAAGTCCACAGAGACACAACAACTATAGCATTAGTCGTCAAATACTCAATCAAACGCTTTCTTGTTTTATAGTCAATCAATCAGTCGAAGGGTTTGGGGGGATTTTAAAAGAGGAAAAGAAAATCTCTGATTAATTTAATTTGGAGGAAAAACACAGTTTGTGTTGATGATAAAACAAAAAAAGAATTTCAAAAACACCATGTTGTTCTTTTAAGAAACACGAAGAGGCATGTTTCTATTATTGATGGTAGCAACAATAAAACAGCAAGCAAAAAGCATCCATCTACAAAGTGGAGTCGCAATAACGTTCACATGAGTGATGACCTTTGGACTTTTCTTGCTCCTCAAACATCTGAACAACAGTCAGTAGGGTGAGGCTTAGGGTTTAGTCATTTCCTGTTGATCTGTTGTTGCCCACTGCAGACTATTTGAGCTTCGAGCATTTAAAAAGAAACCTTCGAGTCGTTCAAGGTAGGTCCACAGCAGGCTGTGCATTCAGGTGAGCGCATCTGAAATGGGACAGTAGCTCTTGTTCTCCAAAAGCTACTGAGGCTGTTCTGCAGAGCCGTGGGACTGCGGGTGTCTGCGTCATTCTGCAGGTTAGCCTCAATGAGCTTGGCCTAATTAATACAACGACACGCTGGGGTCAAGGCATGCGGCTGAGGCTTGCTGATGTGTCAGGAACACAGTGTAGAGGAGAGAGAGACGGGGACAAGTGCAGTTCTTCGACTGTAACAAGGCTCCAAAGTCACACTTTTAACCTATTTTTTCACACTCGTCATGATACTTTGAATGGTAAAAAAGGGAAGAAACCGTTTCCTGCTAGCTCTAAAACAAATCCACGTTTGACCCCGACATCACACGAGATAAGACAGAAAGCGCACAGAGGCGTTAACAGATCCTTTGCAGACTTCACATAGTAACTCTCACTATCTACAATGTTGAAAAACAGACCCCACGCTTCTGAAAATAAAACCTAGCTTGCATGAGTCGGACGAGAGCGTATAACTTCACATGTCCTTCAGTGTTTCTTTTTTGGTATATTTTTTTTTTTGGTGGTTGCTGTTGTTGTCGTCCCTGAGCACAGAGCAGCTTGCTTGATGAGCATTTTGCACTCCTCCTCTAATGTGTTTCAGGTTAATGATCCATAAACAGCTGCAGCTCTGAATGTATTCAAAACAGGACCATCGTGATCATCCTCTACAAACCAAACAGCTCTGTGGACTGCAAACAAAGCCCAGCTGAGATAAGACAGATTCACTCCGTTATCTGCAAGGAAATTAATCTTTAATATCACGCGTGGGAAGATTCAGTGGATGGAATAAAATGTAATAAAGCTGAAGGAGGAACGCTGAGGCGGAGGAAACCCTTGAATCTTTCCTCCGAGAATGGTTGCCTCAGCCATGATCGAGGCAATTATCTTTTCATCCGCAGTTTTCACACAATTGCACTCGCCAGGATGTGTGGACCAATTACATCTCAAAGCTGAGCTGGAGATGTAATTGGTCGCCCCCCCTCCTTCTTGTCCACAACCTCTGTCAGCTCTGCAGCAGAGTGCCGACCATTAGCAGGGGGCCATATGGTCCTCTTTCTTTCCAGGAGGGCAGAGACACGCTGAGTGCTGTCTGAGCATTTTCAGGAAGTATGAGGGAAAAATTATTTCAATCAAGAGATTTCAATTTATAAAAAAAAAAAAAAAAACTTGGAAAGATCTGTTACATTAAATGAGGAAGGAGATAACAGCTCGTCCGGGTCAGACGTCATTCATACATTATACATATAAAAGGTTCTCTGAACATCTGTATTTTGCTGCATCTCATCCCTTCCACCCCAAATTGTAGAATAGTTTTTGAAATGATGAGGCAAAGATTGGGCTATGAAAATAAATGGAGGTTGGAGGCTTAAGCCCGCTTTAAAGGACTGGCATGTTAATTAGATTTTGAATTTGACAGATGGGGACCCTAACTGAATTGATATGCTGATTCTTGATCCACAACAGAGTCGAACTGGCAGGCGTTTTTTAAAACCACCAACGGCTTCTGCTCACAACTGAGCCTTACCAGCATCCAATAAATGTCAATCACAGAAGGTATAGTACCGTTTACTGATAACAGGATGAAAGCTTCTGGTTTTAGATTACTTTTCAATAACCTTTTCTTGAGTAATAAACATACATGCTTCAATATGGTAGATGTTTAATTATTAATCCAACCAGAGCCAGTATTCTTAGCTCTTAATTATCACAAGATAAATTACACTTAAACAAATATGTCTCCATATATACTGTATATAAGCAGACAATATTATATTTTCTACTTCTTTGCATGCAAAAACTTGTATTTGACTTTAAGCACACACTTGAGGAGGAAAATATAAAACACATTCAAACAGAATTTACAAAAGCTACTTTAAAGGAGGCCATCGATCTGAATGGTGAATATTGTAGGAGCGTTCCATAACAACACTATAAACGCACATTTGCAAATAATAAAGAAGTTTGAACAATGATTTTGCTAAGAAATCCAACTGAAGTGAAACTATATCACAGAACCAGCACATAGGGAAAAGGACACCACAGGTCTATGCCCAACCTAAGTGTTCATTCACAAAGATAGTATAAAGATAATGTTTCCACTCTTTAAGTCTGACATTTCAAGCCTGTCTCAGGTCTGGGTCTCAACATTTGTCTTACTAATCCACAGAGCTGCAAATGTGACGGAAGAAAGTGTAAACACATTATTTCAACATGAGGAAGTAACTCGCAAGAAGGGTCACTGTGCGACAACAACACTGTCAAGACCGAAAACTATTCAGAGAAATGGAAAAGGGAAACAGAGGGCGAGGGACTTCCAAGTGAAGTGCATGTGTGTGTGTGTGTGTGTAATTTTAGTGTCCATATGTATGATTTCTTTTTTCCACCAGCCAGACGTTAGTCATAGGAAGAGCTAGGTCCTGCAGCTTGTGTGGGAGACTTTGTGTTAAGGTCTCGCCAATACAAAATGTAAAAAAAAAATAAACACAGCCACAAACATTTCCCATCAGTCATTATTTTTAGTTTGGCTCTGAATGTATTTGCATGTAGTTCAATTGAAGAAGAGTTTAAAACAATGACTATCACACATCATCATAACAAGAATGAACTAACATGTTTATCCCAACTGTAAAGTGTGAGGCTGTACACAGTCTTAATAAATGAGGACACAAACACAGATATGATGCACTGGTGAAGCTGGATGCGTTTAGTTGCAACTTCAAGACTACTCTAAAAAAAAAGATTTGAATGTGCAGGAAAGTAAACTCACACAAAACAACACGTCCCTGACATGTAGGTTAGTCATACTGTGAACCAGGCCTGGGGACATTACACTGCAACAAGTCAGCCTACATTCCCAGCTCTTTTCCAGCATGCAGCTATGCTAGTATAGTTTTTAACTAAAGAGCAGAAACGGCAGACATCAGTCTTTTAAGATTATTCCAGTGAAACGGAACGGCTGTGGAGGTGTGCTGGTTAGTTAGCTAGCTTCATGTAAGGTTTGAGTTACCATCCCTTCACTTTACATGAACTTCCTATAACACTTCTGTCAACGCTGTGCCTGAGAGACGTTACACCAAATGTGTCTTACACACAATAAAAACCGAGATATTTCGACACAATTGAGCTACTCATCCATAAAAAATACTTCTGCTGAAGGAACAGACTTATTCAATGTCGAGTAAACCAACAGTATTTAACGTACCTTTCCCGGCTGTGTTTCTCATTGTCTTGGTGTAATCCTTAACTTGCATCCTCCACGAAGTCGACCCGCTGCTGAAATAATGAGGAACAAATCGCAGGGATGCGGAAATTTTTTTTTTTTTGCGTTTTTTTCTTCGTCTTTGAATAAAGCAAGACTGTTTTGTACCAAGCAGGCTAACAAAACCGAGAAGGTCCCCAGACAGGCAGACAAAGCTCAGGGTCGGGTCTGTGTGAAGCTGTGAACCCGCGGATCAGACCAAATAAAACGACAAATGTGCCCGCAGTCTGCGCATACACTGTTATTAAACGAAGAAAAAACAGGCACCAGGATATTTAAAAAAAAAAAAAAAAGAAGATCCTTTTTAAGTTCACTCTGTCCGGACAGAGTGGATTCAGACCGGCTAACCAGTTAGCCTGTCGCTACTTCCTTTCTCGTTGTCTAAATAACAGAAAAAAAAAAGTTGAGGAGAAGGAACAAGCCAGATTCAATGTAATGAATGCACCCTGTTGCTCGGGGACATTTCTTTGAAGGGCAGCGCCCCCTGCAGGAGAACTGGGGGTGGTACTGCACTCCAGAACAAAGCTCAGGTGGTGATGTAGTATTTATGGTATGCACAGATTTAGTTTGTATGTTAAGAAGAAAAAAACGGATTATTGTTGCAAAAACTGAGTGAAAATATATTTATGAGGAAAAGGTTGAATCACCCGTTGATAGAAGAAACCACAACACTTTTTTTTTTAAAGTTGTTTGCTGCTCCATGATCATTGACGTGGTTTTTTTGTGTGACATTTTCTCATTACTAATATGAAAGTCACAATTAATAGGCATAGAAGAAACTTGTATATTTTGTGAAACTTGAAAAGTAAAAAGGGATCCCAGTTCCAGTTTGCCTGAAGCCATTGTTAAAAATAGGCCGTAAGGTGCATTACCTCAATGCATGTAATTGGCCTTTCCAATATCCGTTTCCCCAGACTGACAACACAAATCCTACACAGTGTTGACACTATATGACACCCTTCAGCCCCAGTTTTAAAAATGCAAAAACATCAGTAAAAATCACACAGATAAAAAAAAAAAAAAAGACAATTAAGATAATGTTCACAGAGAGTTGTAAACATTGCTTTATGCCATCTTACATTGCATCACATCTGCCATATAATAGAACTAAAATGTTCAATGTGCCATTTTATGATCTTGGACCTTTTTTGACATCTTCAACTTGTTTAATCTTGATAGAACAATGATTCTAATACTGTATTACTGTAATACTGCTATTTGGCCACCAGATGTTGACTGCTTAACATCATGGTGCAAGGCAGTGTCGTCAACTCAAGCACTGAATCATATGTTGACACTCCATCAACCAACTTTGACTGATACAAGCTTTTATTTTCTTTCTTTTTTTCCTTTTTTTTACCACATAGCACTAAACAATATTTTATGTTCAATAACTTCTCAATCATGAGATTGGAATTTCAGGTCATTCAGACTCCTTTAATTGAGCACAATTTACAAGCCATTATAATATTTAAGTTAAAACTATATGAGACAATACAAGAGTCTGGTGTGTTCAAACAAAGAATGATGAAGGTACAAGATGTCAGAGTGGGCCTGCTACAGTACATGGGTCACATCAGCACTTGCAAAATGAGCCACTGTTGTCAACAGACAAGGCAGGCAACAGCTTAGGGCCTTTGGCCAGAAGGGGGCCCCCAAAGGCTGATAAACTTTAAACCTAAGAAGTGGCTCACATTTTTTGCATTGACAGTAGGAAACCTCCCTGAGGGGCCCCATCTGACAGCACATCCTCTCCATGCCCTGCTAAGGAATTATCTGTGTGAGGGTGAAAAAAAAGAGGAGAAGTAAGCATCCAGGCACCGGCAGAACGATGGTTTGAGGGGCCCCAAATTAATTTTTGCTCGGGGGCCTTTGTTCCTCTTCTAACAAACTGCTCTTAAAACTGTATGGGATGATTCTTTGGGTTATAGGAGTAAAACTAAACAGAGTACGACACTGTGGGGTCAAAACATGTTTTAAACCAGAAATAAAGTAAATCAAAAATGTGGGATTTCATCACTTCATTTGGCAACCCATCTTTACCAAAGGGTTTTCAATGTGTTGCTGCTTGATTACTTTTTGTACCGATTCACTGTTTGGATCTCAATTTAAGAGTTTATTGCTGTAGACACATTTCACTTGTTCGTTCCTTAAGCACATGATGTTGGCTATTCTTAGACTGATCATGAGTTGAGCAGTGATAGACGTATAACGCTGCAGCAGTCAAATCTGAATTATTCATTTATAACGTTAGAGACTTCTCATTTGGCTTCTTTCATGAATAAAGCTTATTTAATTGTAGCCCAACTTGAGGCTGTGTCTTTCATGGGCTTAAACAGACAGAACTTGTTCTGTGATTAAGATTTGATTAGATGAAGTCTAATAAGGCTTCATATAAAAGGTATTTCTTCATACATCAAAAGGCTCTTTTTAACCTCTTAAACCATTTGACCATTCATTTACACAGGTGTTGCAGGTTCAATTCCCACACAGCCAGCTTGGGTTGAGTTTGCATGTGTGGTAAAGGTTTTCTCCCAAATTCTAAAGAAATGCAGTGTAGATGAGGCCTGATTGACTACTGATGAATCTGCTTGCACAGTCTTGTTGTTCAGAGACTCTGCAGTAAGATTCTGCAGGTCTGGCTCTGCAAATCAGATATCACACACACACACACACACACACACACACACACACACACACACACACACACACACACACACACACACACACACACACACACCATACACAAACACACATTTGTGGTTTGGACCCACTTTAAGGACAAACAGTGTATATACGATTTCAGAGTAAGGGCGTTTTCAACAGTTTTGAGTGTTGTTAACACCTCAGGTTGCTGCTTGTTGTGTTTTTTTTTTTAATTTCTGCATTTCATTTTCACTGTAAAGCTATGAGATGCAAACAGAACTTTAATCCCATTACCACATTTTGACTCTATAGTTTGTTGATGCATGTCTGTCTCGCTTTTTTTTTTCACTTTGGGGAGGATAGAAAAGAAGAAGTTGTAAAGCTTTTTTGATTTTATGGGCCTTCCTCATAAAAGCCATGCCTCATTGCTGTCACACTTGAACAACAATGTAGGTCAAGTCACGAACAGCTTTATTACAGTTTTTTTTCCAATTGCTTACACACTAAAATGACATGCATAGCAGAATTATTTAAACTGACACACATAATGCAAAACCTCTTCTCAACTCTCCAAAAGTCTAAACACATTTTCTGCTTTAAACGCATTTTTCTATTAAAAATAAACCTTTTAAATTCACTGAACACGGTTCGAAGACATGACATGACAAGTCACATTTGCCATTTCAAAACACTGCCATTCATAATGACACATAATTGGCCTATAAATGTGCCACCTGGCCAAACATCTCAATAGTTTATTGTTCTCACCTTACTTTAGGATACTACCTAATTATTTTTCTTGCCTCTTTTTTCTCTATATATTTTTCTCCATAGTTTTTGTTCACTCCAATGTAAATATATTTGCTGTACATGTGTTGTACTGACTTGTTCGGTGAAAAAAAAAATGTTTCAACAGTACGTGTATGTATCTGCAAATATGTCTACAGTGAAGAAGAATGCTATTTTAGTATAATGACAAAGCATACCAAAGATGAGAGTGCTTTTCATCATGTCCAACAGTGTGTAGTTGGTTTGACAAAAATCTCTTAATTTGAATGAAGAGTGTGTCATTTGGTGCAAACGTTTGATAAGGCTATCTGTAGTTTTGGTTGAAGTGGTTCATTTTTCAGGATAAATTATGCATTTTGCAGTTTTGGTGTGTGGTTTTCTGAATTGTGTCAAGTATATGGATTAAACCAGCCTAGTTTGCAAAATTGTGTAATAGCAATTGGAAAGAAAAAAAAACTGTAAACCCCTGACACATTTGGAAAACCAGATATAATAGACTGGTAATACCCACATGCATTTGATACATATTGCCAAAAATACTGGGAAGCTAGTGTATCATAGTCATATGATCTCAATGGTTTTTGGCCTTTATTGCATTCTTTTGAAGCATTTGATAGATGATAATTATAGTGCATGGATACAATTAGAGCCTATAGTTGCACAAAGCACAAAATATGTCTTTGAAAACTCCACTTTGAAGGGAAAATATGTTCTGCAGCAAGTGCTGGTTTTCTCCTACTTGAATAGTGGCTTCCTGATTTTGGGGTCTGGCATCATTTTCTGTTGTTTGCTGTATGCTTTTCTAAGCTGCTTGTCAGCATCTAATGTGTTTATGTTTGAGTTGAAAGAGTTCATAGTCTCAATGCCATCGCCTGTCATATGGCATGTGGTTTCAGTGGTGCTTGGTTCGAGGTTTGCTGTTAGACAAGTGTGCCATGCAATGTGACAACAGCATGAAGTGAATTGTGTGATGGTGGCCCGTTTACCCAAAGCCAACAACCACAGCTGTGAGTTAAAAAAAATGAAACCGACAATCTGCAGGGAGGGGCGCATTTCCATCTGATTGGGAGTTCCTGTTTTTCTTTACCTTCTGAGAAGTATTGTGAAAAAACATGATCGTTTCTAATTTAAGGCGTTTGTAATATCTCTCTTGGTTAGGTGCTATGGTCTTTGGTCTTGTAAGTGCAAGTGAGAATCTTACCCCATATCCTTCAAAACATATTGAGTCATGTTACATTAGAAAGTATTTAAACTTGCTTAGGGGGGCACATTTTGTAAGAGCTTTTCCCGTATGAGGTTGTCATAGTACAGCTTGAGCAATAGAATGTGATGTGCAGTTGTAGTCAAATTTATATTATGCCCTGGAAAAGTGTGATGAACTTGGTGCAACAGAAAATCGATGGAAAACTGTTCAATATTATAGGTATACAACACATTCTAATGAAATGAAAAATATGGATTTGTTGACCAATATTGACATTTTCCACTTTCAAATTGCAAGCAACTGTGAAATTGTCATAGTTACTTGGACTGTGACTTTACCAAGTGATGGAATAAAACTCAGTGCAATCTCTATGTTGCATATGGTGTGTGTGTGTGTGTGTGTGTGTGTGTGTGTGTGTGTGCGCCTGCGTGTGTGTGTGTGTGTGTGTGTGTGTGTGTGTGCGTGTGTGTGTGTGTGTGTGTGTGTGTGTGTGTGTGTGTGTGTGTGTGTGTGTGTGTGTATGTCTTGGGTGTGGTGTGTCACAACCCAGCCTTCTTTGGCATACTTCCCCATCAACTACCAGCATGTGAGAAGTTACCTTCTCACATGCTGAGAACCACCACCAGCAACCTGAGTAAGTCCTGCACAGCATCCACTATACCCTACATATAGATCATAATATCTTTTAAGTTATTGTTTAGTTCAGATTCAAATCAGAACATTGGAAAAAACATTGTCTCTCTCTTTTTTTGATCAATTAATGTTGATATTTACTACACATTTTTTTCTTTAGGAAAAAACTGAAAAAATGTACTATTGCTTTTTGTGCAAACTTTTAATGGGTTTTAATTATAGTGCATGTATTATATTGCATTGACTATGGTAATAACAGAATAATAACAATAACAATATTTCTTATTATCGTAAGACACAGTGTGTATTTCCTCCATGTGGTGATTTAAATGCCCTGAAGCTGCTCTGTCATCCTGTGTTAACCACAGTGAGTAATGTGGCGCACAGCAGGCATTTAAATCGTGTATTTTAAATTGATGAAGCCCAACAATGAGGAAGTAGGTTGTTTTTCTCAATTTTCTTCTGTTTTCACTGAGATGCCATATTGATATTTTTCCTACTTCTTCCTCTTTGTCCCCTCAGGTGCATGTTGAGCTCTTGCAGGTAGAGTGTGACGATAGCCTGTTTGATCGCAGGAGTTTCACACTAATTCCTCTGCAGCTCGTGTATACCAGCTGAGTTCTGCCTGTGCCTAACTCCAGCCCTGACATTCACCAGGACAGCTGTCACTATGGATGCATTCTCCTCCCTTGTTTCTCCCTCCTCCTGCCCCCGCACTTACCACTTATCCAGGGAACGCAGCAACTCCACCACCACCACTGCCTCAGACATCAGCAATGTGATTCTGCTGCATTACAACCACACTGGCCGCCTGCAAAACCGGACCACCTCAAACCAGAGCGATGTCAGCGTCACCACAGTTCTCTTTCTCTGCTTCAGTATCATGATCATCTTGGAGAACCTCCTGGTGCTGGTGGCTGTCATCTCCCGCATCCGCCACAGCAGGCGCTGGGTTTACGTCTGCATCGCCAACATCACACTTAGCGACCTTCTCACCGGGGCTGCTTATGTGGTCAACATCTGTATGTCTGGCAGCCAGACTTTTCGTCTCACCCCCGCTCTGTGGCTCTTCAGAGAGGGGATGCTGTTTGTGGCCCTCGCTGCATCCATATTCAGTCTGTTGCTGATTGCTGTGGAGCGCTACACCACCATAATGAAGCCACTGCCTCAGAAGTCCACTAAGAAATCTTATTACAGGATTTATGGCCTTGTGGCGCTTTGCTGGGGCTTGGCACTTGTGATCGGCTTCCTCCCTTTGCTGGGCTGGAACTGTCTGTGCAGCCTGGGTGAATGCTCTACCCTTCTCCCCCTTTACTCCAAGAGCTACATCCTCTTCTCACTCATCATCTTCTTCATCATCCTCCTGACTATTGGCGTGCTGTATGGACTTATCTACTGCCACGTACATAAAAGTGCAAAGCTTTGCCAACAGCGCAACCGTAAGCGCTCCCTTGCTCTGCTTAAAACTGTGATTACAATTGTGGGGGTCTTTGTAGCCTGCTGGGGGCCGCTGTTTCTGCTCTTACTGGTCGATTTCTTTTGTGCCTCACGCCACTGTGCACTTCTGTTCACTGCTGACTATTGCATCTCGCTGGCTGTCCTAAACTCTGGCCTGAACCCGATTATCTACGCCCTGGGCAGCAGTGAGATGAGGAAGGTCATTGCTAACCTGCTGTGTTGCTGCTGTGTGAGGTCTGGTCTCTGTCACCCAGACCGCTTCATATCCAAGGAGACCAGCAGTACCTCAGAGAACAGGAGGGACAGTCTGAGGAACAGTTTTAACAAAGTCAGAAATCTGAGCGTGGCCTCTCCACCCTCCACTCCTCAGAAGCAGCGCAGGGCAGCTAAAAAATACAGATTGAGCTCCACCACCAGCTGCCTGTCAGTTTCAAGTGGTTAAACCACAATGTGCTCCCCTCCCAAGCAAGCAAGACCTATGCGCATTGATAAACGTCTAACCGTTTCCTCTAGTTTTGGTTTGACTGTTCACTGCTCTGCCTGCAGGTATTTGCACTGATCATCATATGTTGAAAAAACCTGCTTAAGTTATCTTCAAGTTTGAAATGGTCTCACAAAGAAATGTTTTTTACACCTGCACCACTTATAATTGTCACCAGCATGTGAACTTTTAATGTTTTTGTATTAGTAAAGAGATGGATTATTTGCTATTTGTATTATATACATAACTGTTGGCATGGAAACATAAAATGTGAATAATGGAAATATATATATTTTGGAGTATCTCATTGTATTGTAGCATTCTATGTAAACATGAAACATTTCACCTTGTGTATAAATATAAATGGAAATATAAATAAAGTTTATTTTTTGGTTTACCCGCGCATGCATGCTTGTTTCATATAGATCACTATCCCTGCTCACCTCTAGAGGGAGACACATAATCAGAGCCTTCCCTGACTGAGGGTGGACCCAAGCGTTCATATACCTAACTAACTGCAGAAACTACTCTAACTACATCATAAATGCTCTGTAGATTATTAAATGTCTTACTTTCATATTAAACATTACTACTATTACTATTACTTTTGTAATGGGACATGTGTTTTTACTGAACACAAGATCTGTGTGTTTTCGTCAATGAAATGCAGGCTTGCAAAACACAACTGCAACTTTATATGATGAAAAATACTCTCAACTTGACTTAGTTTAAAAAAAACACATCTTCTTTTTGTAACTTCTCTCTGCCCCTGCTCTCTGCTGTGCTGATCTGACAGGATGACTGATTAAAGCTAAGTGCAGAGAAGGTGAGGGCCGGCTGCAGCCTGAAGGGCACACACAGCCAGGCCTAATTGATAAATTCATTATGACTGTCTGGCGTGGTGGATAAGAAATGTTGAGCGGATAGTTTGCACCTGTAAGTGATCCAAGCTGCTGTATTTATCGTCTGCAACATAATGAAGAAACTCGTTTTGATGTCACAGCATGTACAAGTATTCTAACAAAACCAAACCAAAGTGTACAAGGCGTGCGCTATTGCAGTTTCACTTCCATTTCATGAATCAGTCATAGAAAGTAAAGATTTAAAGTATTCTAGCAGTGGAAGAATTGACATTCGTTTTACTTTCTGAACTTTTCACATCGGGGAAGTAAAGCATCTCTTTTTAAGGGACAACCTAAAATCTCAACTCATTTGTAAAAGGGTGGTGTAAGTTGAGATTTAACACAGGACAGTCTCCTGTCCTCTGAGTCTGATTCAAATGTTGCTAAACGTTGATTGGTGCTCAGAAATACGTGACATCACCCTTGCTTACTTCAAACAGGTGAGCAGTTATAACCACTAAAATGCAATGTTATCTTTTATGTAGAATGTCAAGTTTTTTTCTAAATATCTAAAATAATAATAATTATTTCAAGGAATTTTAAAAGAATTATGCCAAGAGACCTCCTTTTTTCCCCTTGATATGTGCATTTATCGTCACTATATGGGCAATATTCATTTTTCTATCTTTTTGTTGAGATCATTAATAATAGCCTTATAAGGTTTCTTGCAACCTCAGGACTGTGTGCACTGCACAGCTCTTTGTGTTTAGCTTAGAAAAAAGTGGACTTAAAATAGAACAAGCTACTTCTTAACCAGACCATGTTGTATGTCCGTGTCATATTCACAAACTTAGATATAAAGCAGGATGCATGTGAGAGAACATATCCATAATACTTTCCTCTTAGCAAGAATATGCAGACTTATCTTGAGACCTTTCCTGTAGTTAATAACGCTGGTGCAAAATCCTTTTTATGCCTCCCTAGGACTTATTTTTTAAGTTTTTAATGTCTCAAACAGGAAAAGTGATTTTTTTTTCTCTGTTATTTAATAAGCACTTGTTTAAAGTAGTTTAACTATTACGCTTTTTTTTTTAACATTGTTGAACATTGTAATTTGTTGAAAAGAATATCTTTCATTAAATTTGTATTTAGACTCAAAAATGAAAGAAGAGATAAGAAGGAGTGCATGCTCACAAAAATGTTTTTTTTTTAAATAGAATACCATTTGTGGTGATCCCATGAATAAAGGCATAATCTTAAATATAAGAAAAAACAAACAAAAGATGACAAGTCATCTTATATTAAAATCAATCCACTCGCTAATCAATTATAACTGGGTGTTCCACGATCTTCCTGGCAATCTGTCAAATACATGCATTCCTCTTCATGACTTGTGTGAGCTGCACGGGCAAGTTGGTGTTGCCTTTAAGGAGGAAATGAGGCATTGAGGTGAGAGAGAGAAAGTGACTGGTTTCTTCAGCTGAGGGGATTTTACAATGGTGTAACAGAGGGAAATATACAACGATTGATTTACTATTCATGAGTTAAATATGGTGAAGCAACTTGAAACTTTGCACATATTTTGCATTCTGCAGATAGATGTGCACACAGTCATAGAGAAAATTTCTTATAATCACACATTCTCGGGATCCAGTCTCTGTTTCTGAGGTAAACTAAGATTTCTGGAGCTCTCTTCTTAAATGTTCCTTTCTCTTTTTTCTTGCATGGTAAACAAACATAGTCCTTGCTGGTTATGTGTTTGTATGAGTTCCCTTCCATAAATTCCTGCACCTTTATGGTTAAGAGCTGGGGATAAGCCTCTATCATCAGATTCGCTGGCACCGCTCCAGGTCGAGTGCTTGATGAAAAAAGCAAATTCCAGCTTTTATTAGCTCTATGCTCAGAGACAGTCGTATCATATTTGACATGTCAGGGGCTTATCGGCGCTCTACGCTGCTGTTTTCCCTGCGTCTCCTCTTACAACAACACAGCCTGCTCTAAATGAACAAAGATGGGTTAATGATGGTTGCGTGCAGACGTGGCTGTGCCCTCAATAATTACCTTGCTTGCTTTGCCTCCAGGTGTTCAGCAGACAGCTAATGATGTAGTGTGTAAGAAAGGCCGCAGTGGATGAGGCACTGGGAAGCTGTGCACAGAATGGGAAATGTTTCACCCTCAGCACTATGACCACGTGAATGTGAAAATACAGCCGTTGGTGTAATCATTAAAAGGTAATGACTATTCAAATGTAAAGTATATAATTAAATAAGTGACATCATTGTTTATCAGGGGCTTACAGTTTGATATGATACTCAACATGGCATTGATGATACACATGGGGATCTTATTAAAGGTATTTTCCACTAAAATCTTTTTTTCTTTTTTTATACTCAAAGCATGTGCATGTAGAAGATTTTTTGTAGATTTTTTTCTCACTCGGGGAAAAGGTCGCCTTGTATTTATAGATGTTTTAAAGGGGCACAGTTTCCTTGAAAAAAATACATGAATGACAATAGAAGGGCCTTCATTTACAGTAAGCATTTTTAATTGATCAAAAATATTGTATTTGTACAATATTAATAATTGGGCAGGATGGATCACCAGCAGCTGAACACAACACTGAACTAAGACAACGGTGAGGTTCAGGTAAACATGGTAAAGAGAACTATTTAAATAAAAAAGAAAAACTTTTCAGCCTCTCATTTTAATTTTCTGTTGCAAAATCCTTTGAAGTTCAGTCTTCTTTTTTGGTTGTGATAATGAACAAAAAAAAAGGAAGAAATGAATCAAGTCTTAACTGGTGGCTTACAAGGACAAACGCAGTTCAAAGGCTCAAAAGATATGTATTAGGAGAACTAGGCTGTACATTTAGAAACAATGCAAATTTAAAAACACATAAACAAACAAAATACGATTTAGTCAAAAAAGGTTTGTAAATTATAATTATTTAGATATCATAAAAATAAAGATATTCCAGATCCACCAAAAACGTCCTGTTTGATGTTTGCAGTTTCACATATCAGACAGCTTTAAATTTGCAGCAAACTGTCACAGCTGTAATTTGTTTGGGATTGTTTCTTTTAAGCATGGTTTCATTATTTAATACCTGTTTTCAAATAGAAATCACTTGGGCTGTTATAGTGTCCTCGACCTTGTCAGCTACCATTCTCGAATACTCACAATACAGAAGTCACTAAATGTCGACAACACACATTCAAAGTCTATCGGCGATGCTTGTTGAGTATACTACACTCACATTAGAAATAGAAAAAAAATGACATACTCCAGTGTTGGTTGACTGGTTGTAACATCATTGCATCAAGAGTGATCACAAACTATTTAAGTTTAAAACTGTAAAAATGAGAGACTGTGAAATTTAGTTCTGATTGCTTCTGTCCTCAGAGCACACTGAGGAGTGAAAAAACATCACATGTGAATAGAGATAATGTATCTCGAGACAGCCCTGACTAATTGTTTGTTTAAATTTCAAAGCATAAAAACATTTATCTGCAACTTGGGAAATGTGAAAAAGACAAAATATAAAGACTTGGTTCCTTCAACTGATTGATGGATACTTTACTGAGAATACTGAAAGTCTATTCAACTGCAAACTTTTCTTTATTATTCTTATTAATGCAACTCTTAAAATGAACAGCAGGCAACCCATGAGCTCTGATTATGTGTTTAAGAGAGTTTAAGTGTGTACGGTGCAATCAAGACAACAACAATTAAAACAAATTTAGCCGGTCACTGGGATTATTTTGTCCATTGACCTTAGTATAATCAATACATGATGTGTTCTTGCAATAATGCATGTTTTTTTTATGTTGCTGTTGTTGATAGCTGTTAGCCACCAACTTAGCCATACCATGAATGCTTCGAAGTGGTCAGCTGAGCAGGCATTGTGCAGTGAGATTGTTATACCCCCAGTCCCTCATTAATACCTTTGTACATGCACAGTAGTCACAAAATAATGAGTAAAACACAGTAAATGTTAAAGAACAACATGTATGTATTTTCTATTGGGCAGTTAAAGCTACAAAAACCTTTTTCTGTCTCCTAGTTCCCCTTCTTTAACCAAATTTCAAGCATATTTTAAGAGAACCATTGTTCCTTTTTTGGTAGATTGGCATGAACACCGACCATGTTCTAAACATATGAAATAATCTTTTCTTCAACAAATTAATTGAAAATAATGCTTTAATCACAGCAACATGCATTGCACTTCAAAAAATAATTATGGACTTTTAGTTAATGTGTTTGACTCAGTGATATGAAACAGACAAAAACAGCCAGGTGTCTATTGGGTCAGACATCTCAGATGTTATCTGGTCTTTCTCATTCACGCACAGCATGATTTCATAAACTGGCAGCATCTGGAACCTTTTTTAATTTAACCCAGAGGACCGAAACTCCCAAAGAAAATGTTAAGTTTACTTAGCTTTCTTACAGCTTCCAGTTCAACTTTAGGACGACAATAATGACTGCAAATATTCACTGTTGTGGTTACAATTACACCCAGCTAATAAGCCTGTCTGCTTTTTTACTGACACCATACGTTCATACAACCAGCAGCACATAAAGAGAGAGAAACATTCTTGCTGCAAAAAATTAAAAACATTTGTATGCAGGGCCTTTTTGCTCTTCACGTGTTTCTGGCAACTGCACCTGGTTGAGTAATCCTGCTTGAGGATGCCCAAAAAAACATCCTCTTCTTCTATAACGCCTTTGAGTCCAATTTTTTTGTCCATAGATTAAAGTTATTAATCTTCTCCATAATTTAACTGAACCACATGCCATGAAATGGTTTCATTTCCTAATCCCATAGATCAAAAGTAAAATAACAGAGAATATTTTAAAAAAATGCTGAGAGGTTCACAGAAGATTGTTTACTGGTGAGACTTACTCTTCAGCCAATAGGGGTGTGGAGGAGGGGGGTGTCTTCATGGCTGGATGCAGCTGTTTCCTTTTTATTAGATTCTAGATAGACGCACAGCGGAAACAGAGGCCAGCAGTCAAGAGAGTGTGTCACTAACCTTTAAAAAAAAGGAAAACTACCCTGCTCAATAAGAATACAAAAAAAAAATCAGTTTTCATTGGTTTTCACTTACCAATAAAAACTGCTGTCTTTTAAGAAAAGACAGCAAGTTTTCTCTTGAGGGCTGGATGTCGGCCATCCTCAGTGACTTTGCTCACCACCTTGGGAATGTATGTGGGCATGTTTTCTTTCTTTTCTTAATCCCCTCTCTCATTCTCGCTGTGCTTTGCCTGAGCACCGTGACCACTTAACTAATTGTGTTGTGAAAAATGTTTCAAGGATGATGATTCGGCTTTGGTTTCAAAAAGTTTTTTTCTGTCCCAATGCAGGTTACTGCAGAGAGAGGCCCTGCAGGGGCCTCATTTAAGAGGCTGGGATGGTACAGCCATTCTCAGGGCTCTGAAGGATTGTAGGAACAGCGATTAGCTAAAGGCAGCATTCCTTTGCTAGAATGGTCCCAGTGACAAACATGTTGATGTTACAGACATAATACTTTTAGTATTCCCCATATTGGTTTCGTGAGTTAGCATATTTACATTTTCAGACTATTATTCAAGATTTAAATAATAGTGTAACACTTAATGACTATCAACGTCATACGTATAGAACCACCCACCTGGTGCTCTAGAAAGGCATTCTACTGCTGCACGTTATGGAGAAGTTCCCAGTCTCTTAGTTGCCACCTTTTTTTTTCTTGGGAAACACAACTATTAAAAGCAATGTATTAACTAACGAGGACACAAGCCTGGGTTTTAGTTCAACATAATCCCAACTGAGAAAGAAATCCTACTCCAAATCCTGCCATAAAATGATGTGTTAACTTGATTTAAAGTGACTGCTGACAGTGATCCTTACACCTTTAATAGGTAACGATAGTTAAAGTTAATTCGCTATTTTGCACTTACCTAAAAGCTGAAGAGATGGAGGACAGAGGAAATCAACTTTAGACTTTACTATGTTGACTGTCAATCTATGAACAAGATGTCTTTGATAGCAGTTAGTGAATTCTGACAGTAAAAATGTAAAATAAAAACAACCTGTAAAATATATACATACTCAGCTTTTTGCAATGACACTTGATAAGTGTTTTTAAATCTTAAAAAACTCAAAAGAGTGCCCGTTTTGAAAATCTACTATTAATAGACTCTTTTTTGATATATCACCACTGTCTTCACTCTAGCGATACTCCAGAGGTGCCTTCAAGCAGCATTTCACAATGCTGCTATTTCCTTTGCTCTCAAAAGTACAGGAGGTGGTGTGATTTTGTTCAGGTTGTCTGCAACACGCAGAACACCTGCTTCGATATTTTTGTATTTTTCGTAAAAAAAAGTTTGTAAAATGGTTCTTGCGCACCCCTTTTTTTTTTTTTTTTTTGACTACACAAATGACCATTTTTTTTACATATCAGTCATGCCAAGACCTAAAAAAAGTCCCGATTGCTTGGCTGTAATAAATGGACTTAAGCTTGTATAGCGCTTTTCTAGTCTTCTGACTACTCAAAGCACTTTTACACCGCAGATCATACCTACCCATTCACACGGATGGCTGGTTATGTGGCCCATCCAGTAACTATCCATTCACGCACATTCATACACCCCTGACGCCCAATTTGGGGTTAAGTGTCTTGCCCAAGGACACATCGGACATGTTGCTCGTGGGGGCTGTGGATCGAGCCCTCGACCTTCCAATTGAGGGACAACGTCTCTACCAACTGAGCCTCAGCTGCCCAGCCACAGAAGTCCACTAGGATTTTTTGAAAGTCAAAAAAACACTGTTTACAGGATACCTATTTGAAGAATTTGTCTGAAAGCATTCATGCGTTTGACGCGAACTCAGTGTTACTCTGTTCTAAACATGCAAAACATATTACGTTGTGCTCTTTTTGCCAATTTTTGAACCGTAAAATGCACGTCTGCCAAGCAGAATTCAAAAATCACTAAATGTGTCATGCACAATACAGGGTCTGCCCTGAACACATCCATGCTAAAAAATTCTGTATTACTCACTTAGCACTAGCTACAGCTACAAAATTCATCGTATCCTCCTCAAAAGGGGTGTGGGCCGTCATAACACTGTGGCTATACAACCGTTTCAAGCTCAAACATCTACGTCTAATGCTTTCCCTATACAGACAGACACGTTGTTCGCCGCAAACAGGAAGTTTTTTTTTTAAGATTTTATTTTCGGCCTTTTCGCCTTTATTATAGAGATAGGAAGGTGGATAGAGGCGAAAATCAGGGAGAGAGTGGGGAGAGGCATGCGGGAAAGGAGCCACAGGCTGGACGCGAACCCGGGCCGCTCGCGTGAGGACCACAGCCTCGCTACATGGGACGCGCGCGCTGCCGCTGCGCCACCAGTGCCCCGACAGGAAGTATTTTTGAGGGGGTTAATATTACTGTAGACTCACCAAACGTCACACACACTATCCCAATAGGAAAGTAAAATGTGTACTGTGGGCGTGGCTAAATGGCTCAGTGGTGCCCCCTTAAAAATTTCAAAAAGGCCTCCCCATAGATCATTTTTTTGTCCTATACATACCATACCATACCATCACACTTTGATGTCTTGTCCAACCACTTTTATAAGTGTTATTTTTAGTTGTTTAAGCTGAAAATTACTATTCACATCTACTCATGTACTTAAGTTCACTCAAAGTGTTATCTTAAGTTATATAAACTCAACATGACTATTCAGATACTCATGTACTTATGGATATTTAAATTACATTTCTTTAAGTAAACCTTACTTTCACCTGAAAAGACATACAAAAAATCTTCTGACACCCATAGTCAACACATTACAGGAAGTCGGCCATAATTATTTTTTTGAATGCAAAAAAAGGCTTAAATTTGAACAAGGCTTAAATTTGAACAAACTTGTTCAAGGGGGCTCATCCAATCATTGCAAACTCAGCATCAATTTTTTCAACACATGTTGAAGATCTTAGCTTGTGCTCTGCATGTTATTTTGTTACAGAGCGTGACCACGGCGTGCCATCCAACTTTGATCTCTTGGCGCATTCCTTTTTAACTTTTCCAAAATGCCTCCCCATAGAGACGTTTTTTCCCCTACATGCATGACAATGTTAGCTATGTTAACCATTTCAGGACCTACAAAAAATCCTCTGTTACCCATAGTCGAAACCCAACAGGAAGTCCATTATAATTTTTTGAATGTATGAATGAATAAATGATGACCAATTTAGCATTTTCAGGCTTCCTATTTGAACATACTTTAATGAGACCCTGTTCATGCGATCATTACTAACTCAGTGTCAGTGTGTTCTAGACATGTTCAAGATCTCTTGTTGTTCTTTTGATTCTACAGAAAAGGGTGTGGCCTCAGTCTACTGTCAAACATTCACAAATCATAAATCACACTGTAAGGCCTGCTGCTTGGCCACGACTCACGGTTTGACTCCCACCGTCCCAACACACACAGACATGCACGGGGTGCTTCGGGCCCCTCATCACTGCTTGCGGTTTTAATTTCCTTTGTTTCTGGTCTTTGTGATAAGCTAATATTTCCCACCCAACTCAAGGTTTGTGTACCAATTTGAGAGTCTGTAGACATTTTAGGGGCTCAAGAGTATAATCAGCATGTATCTAAAACATTGTTCATGTATCTTCTGTTGAAATCACATCCATATAGTAATATATAAGATAATAATATTATGGGCTAAAGCACAAAAATGTTTATCTGACAGCATTTTTAAGTATAGGGAGCAGCGCCTTGCTGGTTTGTTGGGACTGGAAGTTGATCCTTGTTGGTTTGTTGGTCCTGTGCTGCAGCAGCGACCTCAACGCTGGCTATTGGTTTTTTCATGAGGCCTCAGGAATGGAAGAAGCAGAAGCTTTGTAGAACAGATGTTCCTGCTCAGCTCTAAACCATATTACGCAGCCAAGCTCACAGCCATGGGCAAGAACCGCACAGATGCTGATTGAATGGCAGACAGGGCAACAAAAGTAGATCTGGCTCAATAAAGCAGACCCATCATGAGATCTGGTCGCCTTTGAGGCCTGAAGGTAAAAGGAAAACTGACTATGGAGAATTGTAGGCCTTGGTCTGGATGTCTTTCCTGGCCCTGTGAATGTGTATTTCTGTTTACATGAGAACTCTGAAATATGTATTTTCATGCTTGTTGTTGTCAAAGTTTGCAACCAAGGGTAACAAGGGGAAACCTAAATAGATGCATTTTGAACTTTTCAACTTTCCACCACAACAATGAGTTTCAGCAAACCATTATCATCATGGTAGTAAGGACATCAAAAACATTGGATCTTAAGTCCAAACTTTTTTCTTTTTCAAATAAGTCTCAAATTTTCAAATCTCCTTGTTATACCATTTGGATTTTTTTTTTTTTTAAAAACGCCCTAAATCTCTGAGAGGAACTAACAGTTGGTGTTAATGTTGACACCCCCTGTGAACAAAACTATACATCTTTATGTAAAGCATTCATTAATTACCCTTCCAATCTATCACTGAAGACTTCTAAGGAAAAAGAAAAATGTGTATGTTTCAGCAGGCTTTTCATACTCTTGTTTGACCCTCACCCCGTGGCAGCATTTAGGGGCATTAAAAGAACAATGAAGAAAGAATCAATCTTGTTGCTGATGGTCTTGTTTGGTTTTGTACCTTATTAAAAGGCATCAATATTAATTTTGGACTGTTTCATTACCATTGAAGAACCTGCTTGATAGAGATTTAACTGTTAATTTGTATAGTAGTTTTTAAAGGTCTACAACATTTGACTAGCTGTAAATTTTAAAAATGCATAAAGGTTTTTTGGTAATTACTTTTAATCGCCGCAAGATATACAGTACCATTTGAGTAAGACAAATTAGACCTTGAAAAAACTTCCTTAAGCTGCTCCCAAGAATCAGCATCTCCATTAGTTTCTTGTTGTATACCATGTCACATTCAATATCTGACCTGTCTGTTTTCAATATTTAGTTGCATTGTGGGTAATGCAGGCAACTGGTTTTGACATGAAAAACAGTGTGTAGGAGAGGGAAGATAATCCAGTTACCCACAATCTGACTAGGTTTGAATAATCTTTTCTTTCTTTGCTGAAAAAAACCTGGAAAATGATAATTCTTCAAATGAAAACCCAACCATGAAATGTTTTGTTTCTCCCCTGGGTATAAATGATGTTGACCTAGAAAAGTTAATCCAAAAAAGCAATGCTGCAATTCTTTTTCAGGCTCATTTCATCTTTATTACATTTAATCTTGTTGGGGTTTTAATGAATGATACATTGGGTTGTACCTATAACATCATAATTAACCAGGCATGAAATTGTATAAAGTACTTACAAACTTACTGACATTTAGAATAATGCAATTCATGCACCATTGTCTTCTACATTCAGTTTGACTAAATGCTTACACAAATCATCGACTAGTAGTCATTGGTAACACTTGGCTGAAAGAAAGCCCCCAAAGACAGAGCACACCGCTGACAGTGAAAAATAACTTTTTAACCTTTTAAGGGGAATGTCCTTAAGGTTTCAATGGAGCATGTTTCCTCAGAAATTCAAAGCAACAGGAATATAATTTTATGCTGCCAACCATGATCAGTGGAGTTCTTGCATAAGAGTAGCTTCATCATGCTCACTAATGAGCTTTCATTTTCCTGTGGGTATGAAATCTTCAAGATGAAGCTTTCCCTTGGTGAATTTGAGTTTAATGGAGAGTGTGGAGCAAGCGGCATTACACACATTCCCAGTTACTGATGGTGAAGACTGCTGGATGACATCAATTATACAAGCATAGCAGACATTACGCTGGGATTACCTGACAATGAACTCCAGTCTTAGTCTGGCCTTTGACAGCAGCAGGAAGACTGAAGAAAAAGAGAGATAGGCAAAAAGTGAGGGATGTGTTTACGGTCTTTTCAAGGGGAGAATACTGAAATAAACATGAAGGCTGAGCAGAACAACAAGACTGCATCAGTATGTAACAATATGCAAGGCTCAGGATGCCAGGGCCTACCTATCAAGCAAAAAATGGTAAATCTGCTCATGAAATATTCATATTTAAGCATGAGGCACCAACATCTAACTCGAGCTGCTTTGCTTTACGTAGACTTTAGGGTTCAGTGCCATTATTTGACAGATTGATGGGCTGGGTTTGATTTTTATCATGCCATGGTCAATGACTGAGGAAAATGTATATCAATGTTTGGTCGTGGTTATGATTAACGGAATGTAAAAGTATTTTTTATAGGCAGAGCTTTCTTTCTGTACAGCAATAAATATTGGAGACATAACATGGGGCATCGATCCTGCTAGATGTTGGGTGGGCTCCACTCCTGTTCCTGCTGAACTGAGCCAGTTTTCAGGTAAAACACTGATACCAGTTCAGTAGGCACAGGAGGGCACAGCCCAGATATTGCTCTGTTTCACACTACAGAGTGCAAGCTTCAGGCTTCTTCAAAATCTGTAACAAAAAGATTAACAGGATATGCAGCATGAAAGTTGGAGGGAATTCATTGTGATCTGGAGCCTGATATACTTGTATGGCACATTTGAGTTGCAGAATGATAAAATGTACAATGAGCCACTGGAGTTCCTTTTGGAACTGGCAACCTACAGAATTGCTGTCTAAAATGACTACTGTCAAAACATACTTAATGTATCAACAGATACATAAAGGAAATTGAGTGAACACAGGTGAACTTATTTGTCCCAGGAAAGTCACCAAAGGATGATTCCTGTAAAAGTTTAAGACGCAGCATTGTTCTTGTTAAAAAATATCTGTTACAGAGAGCACTAGTTTATTTTGCCCAAAGTTGATATTTCTTTGAAGTTAAGCTGAAATATTTTAGTATTATTTCTAACTTGTATATTTCATTGGTTTGATATACGTATGAAAGGGTTTCATGTTAAGTCTGTTTGTGCATAATGAAAACCTAAGTTTTCACTGGCTGGAGAACTTATTTCCCCAAGTTTAATAATGAAGACAGAGCAGCTAACATGGTACCCTGATAGCAATTAAACACACACTGGGGAGTGTGGTCTTACAAAGGCTTTAAAAAAAATCTCCCCAACTTGTTTACCTTGTATTTCGAGGTCGTTGTGTGTTATTTGTTGAGATGACGTGTCTAGTTCTTTGTACACAATGCCAATGGAATGACAATCCATTTGAGTGGTGGACACATGATTTCTCTCAAATGTCTGAGGAAACATTATCAGCTGCACAATTGATTAGTTTTGGGGTGATTGGATGGGTCACAGAAAACTCAAAGCTTATATCTTGCTGTGATGAAGATTTTTTTTTTCTTTTTTTATACAGCCTGTAGATCCACAGTAAAAATCATGTATAATGTAAAATATAATCTATTAATGCTATACCAAGCCTGACATTGACACAACTGTAGCTTATGTTAGATTGGATAAAAATACTTTTAAGACAGTTAACACTTGCAATAGGAAGACACACGATTAAACAGAACTTTGAAGCTTTTAAATAAATTCAAACCTTAACAGAAATGCCATGTCAAGTTACAATTATTATTGGGCAACAAAAATCATTAAGGAGATGTTTATTATTATCAATAAAATATTAACAAGATTAATTCAGGTTTCTTCTCCAACACACAAGTCCAGGCTGGCATGTGACACCAAAATACTAGCACACAAGTCCTGAGCAAAGTCTGTTGGACATGAACTTGGCATGCCTGCACATGTCTGACGTTTAGCACCACATTCCTTAAATTGCAATATAAACTGTGCCATTTTTTTAATCCACATTAAACCAGGGTCAATCTGTCTCACCGAAGCACTTTCAAATATATTAAGTATGCATGATGATTCTTGCCAGATCAATTACACGGTTAATGCTTCAGGGAAACACGATAAAAGAATAGTACAGCTTGTCTCAAGTCTCGAAAGCGTTGCACAATCATAAACCTGCATTTGGTCCACATTAACACATTTAACCCTCAATAGTTCCTGCATGGGACCACAAGCTTTAGCCTTTCTGTGTTTGCGCCTTCCTTGCTCCCTCTCCACCTTATCTCTCTTCACTCCTCTACTCCTTCCCCCCTCCTTTCTTCACATCCGAGATCATCAAGTTCTTTCCATTCAGCGGAACAAATCCCCTCCGCCGAATCAACTATTTCACCTCAGGCACTGAACTTAGCCACTGTGAACAACACATAGCAGGGATCAATGCTCACCAATTAGCTAAGCTCTGTGCCTTTAGCAAGTGGGTGGATGGCTTTTGAGGGAACAGAGACGCACGCAGACCTTTACGTGACTGCTCAGTGGTAAAGGGTGGCTGCTTTCGAAGCCTTAAGTGCTTACAATGTTGAGGTTTGCTTTGCCTTAAATGGGGCTCTCTTGTATTGTGTTTCAGATGGCGCCACCAATAGAAGATCCCGGCCTTCACTTTAAAAATTAAAATGGTGCCTGTTTATGAATCTCAATTCAAAGAGCTGAAATGTGATCAAAAGACAAAATGTTGTTCTATGTTGTAAAGCTATGTGACTTTTGCATGCATTTGAAAAGTGAGATTAGTCCGGACAGTTTAGATTTCTGCCTTCTGCACATGAAACTGCAAGCTTTAACACCTAAATGTGTTGTGTGTCTTTGTGTGAAAAGCTGATTCCATAACCACTTGAATGCCATCGAGAGGAGATGGCAATTAAAAAATAATCCTCTATTCATAAATCTAACTTCAGCAACTCCTGTTGACAGGTAATAATAAGAAACAGAACAACCTATCTTCTATGCAAAAAGCTTCCCGCAGTGGAAATGTAAGGCGATCACCTGCTAAGCTGTGAAAGAGTGGAAATCCCTGGCAATGTGATTTTTGTTTCTCTTTGTGCATCAAATCACGGTGCCAGGAACCCTCCCCACCACAGCGGGGATCAACTTTGCACCTCTCCGCCCTTCTTCTGCCCTCTGTATCTGCTCCAACATCCTCCTGGGCTCCAGATGCCTCCGTCCATCTACAGCAGCTGTGGAGCACCTGTGACCTAAAAGAAAAGTAAAAAAAAAAAAAGAGAGACATTAATCGTTAGAAACTCCAAACAAAACCTGTCTTAGAACCTGAAGTGATTTGATGAAAATTGATGATGCACTTCAAACGACTCCTGTAACCCTTTGGATGGAAGATGATACAACTTATCTCTGTAAGAAAACAATATTGAATTAGTGTGACGTGAGGAATGACTCTGCAGACTGCTCTTCTGTACAGATCAGCAGGATGCAGCAGATGTGGAGTTTTAGTTGGAACTTGCAGTGCCAGCTAGGCAGTAGTCAGTTTTTTTTTGAAGAAAACACAGCTTGTTCAAAATACCAAGGACAATGCAAACGGCCTGGTGCACTTCAATATCAAATTCTACGTATATGATGTCAGCCAGGGAGAAAGTGCATCAGGAGATCTGGAACTTATTTTACCAATTAAAAATCAATGTAGACAAATGGACAGGATCCTGCTTGTCATATTATATGAGGGGATTTCAGGTCAGAGACGGTGCGACGTTGCCGGGTGGGTCCACATGCAAAGACGCAGAAACCCCCCCCCAAAAAAAAAAAAAAAAAAAAAAACACGCCTCTTTCAAGGCCCCCCCCCCTTTTCTGAAGAATTGGAACGTCTGCATGCATTATGTTTTGTTGTTGTTTTTGCTGTTTTGCAGGGAAAATTCCAGGCCCACCCTGGTGTGGAAGGAATAATGACAGTATTGTTGAGCAGTCAGGAGGATGTGAAGGCCGAGACTCCACAGTGCCGCTTTCAACATTTTTCCATTACAATGGGGAAATCTAAATTTGTTCTATCTTTTTTTTGTGTGCAATACAAATGATTTGAACAGATACGCATTACAAAACAAAAGCACTACTATCATGGCATCTTCACTATAAAACGCACAATCCTGTCTCTAAAGGTCAAAGCTGGCGTACTCTTGTCCACACTTGCAGGTTCATAAAAACACCAAGTGTTCTCTGACATGACCTCGTTTGCATCACAACAGTGTTTATAAATGAACTAAGTGACTTACACATAAATTGTGTTTATGTGCAGCGCCACAGTACAAGTTATACAACATAACAAAGGCGTGAAGAATCCTTCCAGACAGAGAAATATGTCTGTGCTGTCAACCAGCGTTAACAGCTCGCTCCTCCCTGCACATGTATTATGAATAAATATGTGTCTCCATTTTGAGTCGTGGAACATAAAGTTGTGCTTCGCTGAATAGTTGCAGGAAAGAGGAATGAGGGATTGCCTCTGTGCATGTGTGTTTCTGTGTGTTGTGTGTTTCTGTGTGTTTATTATTTCCATGCATGATCGGTTATGTGTAGTGTGTGAAAGAAAAGAATAGAAATAGTGAGAGTGAATCAAAGGGAGCGGTCATGCCCTCTGACGTGTGTGAGTCAGTGTTTGTTTCCTGGGTGTGAAAGCTCTATGTGGGAAATAACTGATAGGTGACTGAGGTGTTAAAGACAAAATGAAGACTGCAGAGAGGTGACATATATTTGGCAAGCACAGTCAATGAGAGGGTGGGACAAACAGCACAAGTTTCATACTGTAATGATTATTAAAAGGTCAAACACAATTCATTAAAACACTCATTTAGGACAGCCACCGATAATTATTTTGATCATTAGAAATATTTAAAGTATTTATTTTTTTACCTTTTAAGCATCAGAATATAGTAAAAAGAAAACAATTGTATAGCTTCACATCAGAGCAGAGTATCCCATTGACAGGAACCCAGAGACATTCGTTACATACAATATGTTAACTTTGTGATACGATGCTGTTCTGTTTGATAAGTTATGGTATAATAGGGTACAATATGTTGTGATTGGTACAATTCACTACTATCCTCTTATTCACACATTTAGCTGTCTCCACAGTTATACAGATAAAATCACCAAACCTATAAAACACAGTAACACATACAAGTCATGGCCTTACTTTATCAAACGCACATGACACATACAAGAACACCATGAAACTATTCAACAACAAGACTTCATGGTACAATTCAAGATCTTAATTAGTAAGTTGTTTAATGAATATTTGACATATAAGCAGCAGATCTTCACATCTAAGATGCTGGTGGAGAAAATGTGCCATTTTTGCTTGAGCGATGTTTGAGTGTTCAGTTTTGACATGATTTCTTTGATGCCACTGAACATTTAGTTTAATTTGTCAAAGCAAAAAGACACTTCCACATCCCAAGAATCCAACTGAACATAATTTACAGCCTGATGGAAGTTTATTATTATACACAAGGCTGAAGGTATGAACATGTCACCACATTTAGAAAGTGCAAGGTTTGCAGTAACAGATGAACAAAATGACCTCATTCATGCAGCCTGGAGGAACTGCTTGTTGGGTAAAATGACAAAGGAGAGTAGAAATAACACTCAGCTCAAGTGGCATGAAAACACAAAGAAGCCTGAACAACATCACAAAATGTACACAGCACTTATACACATGACTATCGATCATAATTTCCTTGGTTTGCAGTAACATTCTTATTTTCTTCAAGATGCGACAAAGCCTAACCATTTGCAGAGAGCAGTTTATCTTGTAAATCTGCCAGATCCTGCCTTTCTTTTTGGCACGTGTTTTGCTCATGAGATGTTGTGATATTTGTGGTCATGACCGCACACCTAAACCCAGTTACAGCACTGACGTCACCATGCATCTCACACACAGGTGTCACTGTGTTTTTCCACTCTGCTCTCACAAGGTGTAGCAAAACATGCAGAGAAACATCGAGTTGGTGAGAATGTGTGGGAAAGAAAAGTGTGATGCCCATACAAAAAAAAAGTTAAACCTACCATTTATTACCAATCACTTGATTTTGTGTCAGAGTTTGACAACAATTTCTGACAACAACGCCACCACCATCTAAGCCCTGCAGAAGTGACAATGAGGAAGTGCAGAATTTCAATAGAGCTCTTATCTGGTGTTCAGACAGAAATATATATATGTCCTTCAACTGAGTAAAAAAACAGGTAAAGGCAGGTCTGGATGCAAATCAAATCCCAAAGTTGAAATTGAATCCACTTCAGTGAAAACATAAAGGGAAAGGCCTGAGAAATAACAACAGCTAATGTCAGTGCATCTATTGCTGGCAAGCTGACCTTTAAAGGTAGAGTAAGTAAAATATAGACTGCTCAATCATCACTAATGGGCCTCCATACATGTGTAGTGGTGACTGTGTAGACTCTGTCCTCTGCCTCTATGTTTTGCTTTGTGTTTGTTGATTTGGGGCGTTTCTAGGCAAGGAGCCGTTGTTTTCCCCCCAGTCAACGACAGCGTACAGGTTAGCTTGGAAATGAATACAATTTAGTGTTTAGACATGATTCAAACTGGTGAATATGACCGATGCAGACTGAGCAGCAAAGATGGTAAAAGTGAGGCAAAACGCCAAGCAGATAAAGCATGCAGACACAGAATTGGCTGACTTTCTGTTGGACAGGCACGTACGAAACACTGCTGGTTAGCTCTTGCTAGCGTGATGCGCAATGTAAGTAAAAACGGTTAACGTACTGTACGTTGTGTTGCAATAAACATTTCTACCGACTCTGTAATCTACATATTTTACACTGGCTGTTTGGATTTCCAGAAAAAAAAATTGTACTTATTTTGTTGTCGTCTTGAGTTACATCTTCAACTTTTTGTGCATGAATCTATCTTATCTACTGTTATATGTTTTACAATTTGGAAACACTTTAAACCCATCAGCTCAGAAGTGGCGTGAGGTATAATAGTAACATGTTTGTTTGTTTGTTTGTTTGTTTTGGATAAGCGAAGATACAAAATAAATAGTGCATTTATATTAGTTATCCACATCTGTCTATAAATTCAGGCATTCAGGTGTGTGTCTGTCTGTGTGTTTGTTGGTGGAGTTTCTCAAAAACCATTCATCCGATCGACGTCACACTTGGCTTGTGTGTTGCTGAGGAACCAAGGAAGTGCAGGGATGATTGTGAAGTTAGGCTGAGCTCAGATTTGTGGATAACATATTTTTTATAGTTTTTCTATGGTGAAATCCTACTGAAGCGTACCCTCCTGGAAACACCTGACAAGCGGAAACAACACGAAGAAATATGAACAGGGCATGCACAGAGAGTGGTGGAGGGCAAAACCGTTCTTTTCAATGTACTGAGTCATTACAATCAGTTCAGTAAAAGATTCGTACTAAAAATTAATTCATTGAGACATTTGGCCAGTGTTCAATGCGTAACTGAGATGACTGAACAGGACAAACAAGCCAGAAACATTGAGTTGATAACAGATGTAAAAACTGAGACTCCTGACTTGACACATCTTTGTAATTCAAGACCCTGTTAGCATTAAAGGAAGTACAAGTGCTTGTTGGCTGGAACTTCATTATTTAGCTCATTAGGTCAGTCAGTCCTTATAAACCAGCCTCACAAGGGGCTGATGTAAGGAGCAGTAGTTTTTCTCATGTCCCATTAACAATAATTCACTTTACATAGTTAATGCAATTTAGTAGGATGTAATTTCACGCAGAATCAATCATTATGAACCTTTTCTAATAGGAATGAAACAGAATAAGACATATGAGACTAAACATATTTGGATTTTTTTTTTGTTCTCGTTGAAAGGTTCTTAGTGCTGAATCATTTGAATGTTATCTGTATAGAAGCACCGGCTCACATATCATTGAAACAACGAGGAAAAAAGATCTGCCAGGAACATTATACTTTATAATACATTAAAGGAAATGGCACAAGTGCATTAAGGGCTGGTGTGGGCGATCTCTTGATCTGATATACATTAAGAAGCTATCCCAGCTATTAGCTATTAGCTGAAGATAGAGAGATTACACTTTGACCAAAAGGGGGAGAAAGATTCTCTGAAACCTGACAATGGAGGAGACAAAAGGAGATGTAAAACATAGTGAAAAGGACGGAGACAGAAGCAGAAGCACTTAGATGATAAAACATGACAGAAAACAGAATTGATTGAGCATTATCTGTGTTAGATAGTGTGATAGCGACACAGCGGTAGACTGCTGGGTTCATTTGAGGACACTATGGATGTAACAGAGCGGCCATTAGTAGAACAAATGCTAATGATGTGTCAAATCCCACTCAGCCAAACACACCACTTTTTAAATGTGTGGCACATCCTGAACATGGTGTGTTGACAGTTTCAGACAACACTTTTAACAATAAGAGCTCTTCTTTATTGCTTTTATTTGACCTGGATTTTTTTTTCAAAGTTTGGGAAAAAAAGATTGAGGTAAAAGCTAGAACACCATCTGTAGATACCTTTATAGTGTTTTATTTAAATAAAGGTATTGAGGGAGTGAAGGAGGATTAGGGAGGGACTCTTGACTGACAGTTGAGATGCTTCCATCAGCATTGCGTGTGAGAGGGCGAAGAGGAGTTGGCGTGTTCGGATTGTGACCTCTGTAACATGCAGGCTCCCTCCCACTCCAAGCATGCAAACTCTCCACAAACTGAGGCCTGTTTTTCCACCACACATGGCTTCAATTGGAGGCTACTGCTGCTGCTGTATCTGCAGACAAAAGGCATAGCTCGACAAACCTGATTTTGAAATCAATGACTGGCAAACAGATCGAGTTGGCAGTGTCACGGGTATTTCTTGTGATGATCGCTGAAGAGATGGCTCTGTACGCTTTTTCTAGATTTCCATAAAAGTCTTGTGCATGTGTATGTTTATTTGCATGTTTGTGTGTGAACAGGCCTGTATTTACAGTCCCACTCCAGAGCCAACAAGGCAAGCTGTTTACTACTTGGTTGGTCATAAAAAGTAAATATGCATCAGTCGGAGCCTATCAAAGGCTCCTTCATTTGGTTTCTCTCCTTAGATGGCTTTGGATGTGTGCTGTAATTGCCTCGGCTCAGACAGAAATTCTCTGTGGTGGATGCATGGACAGGGCTAAAGGAGCCGAGGGAAACCATGCTGTCCTGTTCACCTACACACACTGCAGCTGATCTGAAAGGAACAATGAACGCACAAAGTGCAGGTCAACACAGGACACTGACACATACACACCAACTACTGTTAGGTCACACAGGTGCATGCTTTGCTGCAGAATATACCGCACGCAGGCATCCACTCACACACACCCACAATCCCATAAACTTCATTGATGACAGCGAAATTAGGAACTGAACCCAAATAACAAACATCTGTTCATTGTTTTCCAGAGAAAACGCCCATTTCAACATCTGCCACTGCACAGTGAGTATGCAGCATTTCACTTATTCAGAAGGAGAGTTTATATTTTAAAGTTCAGTGAAATTAAATTTGACATTTCAGCCAGAAATTCTCTTGAAAACCGAAACACACCGTAGGAATGACAGTTGTTTATAATGTTTTCTTAAAACTTGTTTGCTGCCATTTCCTCCTTACATCTGTATCAGAGACAGTCATGGGCTTTGTGTCAGAGTTTTACTTCTGTAAACCTGACAAACAAAAGCTACTCATTCACAATATTCATGACATGAATTTTAGCTTTGTATTGTTTGATAAAATTTGAACTGGTTGTTGTTGTGATAAATAGCATACTTCATTCAACAGGATGTCTTTTAATTACATTACTTTTTTTTTTCCATTTTGCGTTTCAAACTGGTCAGCTGATTTCTTTTTGCCAAAGCTGTTTGTTTGATTTTTAAGGTTAGTTAAACTGTGGCTTATATGCAAGCATGAAAACTAAGAAAAATGTAAAAAATGTTTTTTGCTGCCAGGTTAGATTTAATTTGGGGTCTGTCTGGTTCTTCTGTTGCAATGATTATGATACAATAATTCAATATTTGTATTCATAACAAAATTCTGCTCTAGAATACTGAAGTCCACCATCACAGTCATTTGATCATTTTATATTAAACTTGTGTATATACTGTATATAAAAGTGTAAGTATAAAACTTGATCTCTATCCTTGTCCAATATTTCTTTAACACATGGGAGCAACACACCGATTTAGCACACTGTGATAAAGCCTTGGAGCACAATCAAATATTTGAACAATTTTTTTTCTCCAAAAATGTTCTGTGTGCTTGACTTTAGGGTTAGATTACCACATCAAACTTTTTTAAAATCTAAATAATGGTGAGATAATCAACAATCCCCCCACAGTCATGAGTTTGCTGGAAAAATAAAAGTGCTGGTACAGCAGCTTACGGGCATGCAGGTGTGTATATGAAATATTATCTGTTTAACTAATCCCAGACAGCATTCTTTCATACAGGTTTATTCACAATGTACAAGGTTTAAAATGTTTAGCATTACAAAACCCAGTGTTTCCCCCCTTCAGTAGCATTTAGTAAACATTACATTTACATTTGAACTATTTTTGGTGAGCCAACTACTTGTTTGTTGTACTAACAGATGTGCTGCCTCCACTGAATCTCATCAACAAGAGATGAAAGCAACAGCATAAAATCCATAACATCAGACAACATCATGCTTTGATCAAATCTGCTGTCTTGTGTTCTGTTTATGACCAGTCAGCTGCCAAAGGAAAGCGGCATGAAATGCAAAAAGAGCCGCACAACAAAGCAAAACTAATACAATTTAGAAATGCTGAAATTTAGTACGCTGCAACCGCAAAAGAACGACAGTCAAAGGAAAAATGTGTGTGTGAAACAGAGAAGGGTGTTTGCCACTCACCATGCCCTCAGGTCCTACTTGGTAAGTCTGAGTCACCTCAGAGTTCAGATGAGGATATGCACAAAGTGGGAGAGTTGACCCTCTTGGGAGGGACCCCACTGACTGATTTACTGGCTGACTAACTAACCATCTGACTAGCTAATGACTGACTAAACAACTGCAGCCTGACTGTGCCAACTGTGCCGCTTCAGGTCCAAGAATTGGTCCAAGTGCAATCCTCAGAGCCGGGTCTCCCCTGCTGATGTGTCTCTGCCAAACAGTCCCTTCCAGGGCCGCGTCCCAGTGGTCCATGGACCAGAAAGCAGCAGACAGAGAGGGGCAAAAAGAATATATGCCCCCCCCCCTTTTTTCCCCCACAGCTTGCCAGGAGGGGAAAAGAGGAGTAGAGGCTGTTCTGTTCCCATAGAGGTCAGATTTGAAGTTAACGCACCCAGCCAGCAGCCTGGTTACTGCTACCAGGGATGTCTCTCCTTCTTTCTCTCCCTCTCTCTCTCTCTCCTTCCCTCCCTCCCTCTGTCTTCGTCCTGCAAACCTGATAAATCACTCTGGATACACAGCCGAGCCCCAGCCCACACTCAGCCACTCACACAGCCAGGAGTAACGTTAGAGACAGAGAGAGACTTTCAACCAGTTGTCCCAAGAGATCCACTGTCCATATGAGAGTCTGGAGGCAGAGCTGCCTGTTCTCCCTCCTTCCCTCCCTCCCTTTCTCTATTATTCCCTCCCTCCCTGCCTCTCTTCTTTCATTCCCCCTCTAGTTTTTTTTACAGCCTCCGCTGAGACACTCTTTATTGTGGCAATTGCATTAGCCTTTAGCGAGCGAGGAATGGCTCTTAGTGCCTAATGCAATGTTGTGTTTCTCCCCCTTTGTCTCTCTTTCTGCTTATCTCTCTTTCCTCCCTTTCTCTCTCCTTCTTTTTCTCTTTCCCAAGTGTCTATTAGTTTAACAAGTACACGTACACATACACACCTCCTCTCCTTCTTTCTTTGAGGCTTTTTTTCTTCCTCTGAGTTATCCCTTAAAGGGACACTGTCTCTCTTCTGGCTCTTTCATAAGGGTGCTCGGGTTCTTTGAAGGAGTCCAGGTGCAGGATCATGTTTCTGGAGGCTGAGAGGCATTGATTGTGTCTCTGTTTGGCTTGCGATTGTCTCAAATGTTTATGTGCTATTACAGGACTAATGGTCCACTGTGCCACTGCAGGAGCTATGTATGTAAAATCAATGAACAATTATGGTCAGAAATAAACATTTGACCCTTTGGTTCATGGCCATGAGTACAGTACACAGCAAAACATACAACCAATATCCAAGGCTTTGAATTTGAGTCTTTAACATTAGCATGTTACGTCAGTTCTAGTCTCCTCTGATAACATTTCACTTTTTCCTTCACTTCTTTAATTATCAAAACACCTGCAGTGCTTTTGCTTTGCTTACTTCGTACACACTTTTTTATTGCTAAATATTTAAAAGGTGAATCCCTCTCTTATATTTTAACGACAACATTTAACATTAAGGTATATTGGGTCAAAAGCTTCTCATTTCTGGCAGAAGAATATCAAGTTAACCAGGTTTAACCTTGTTCTTGCACCTCTGATTATCTTTGTGCTGTTTCAAGCTAGAAATGGTACAACATCTGTCAAAAAAAGTGATAAAAAGTGTACTTTACGCTCCTTCATGATAAAGGTGAAAGTACTTTGTCAGAGCTAACATCTCCTTTGGATAATGTCAACATCCTCACTAATTCCTGACAGGTGCATGCCACGCATATAGAAAACAGTTTAGATGCTTAACATTCACACTAACACATTTTGCTTTGATTTATAAAGTGGCAAAAGCTGCAGAGCTGCTACATTAGCCTACACTCAAGCATCAAGGATCCTCATTGGTCCTGTGATGCTACAAACTGTTGTGTGACAACAATGTGCACCTTAGCTTCGTTGGTTCATTGTGCTTATTATTACACTATATATCCAGTTTGTTGCAAATCACATTTTAAACAACTTAAGTGACTTTGTGTTCGAGCAAATTTTCATCGGCAAAGCAGTCCATGAATCCAAAAGGCATTTTAAAACGTTCATTTTAAAGCTGGACAAAACAAAACGTTTTGCCGACTTTGTCCTGTACTTGAAGGGCTTTTTATCCAAGGATATCTTGCTTTTTAGTATCATAGTTAAATGCAACATCACAAGTCAAGAAGGCTGTTTCTGTCTGCAGTGATGTTAATCACTTTGCCTGACACCTAAGCCATGGCAGTCTCCTCATGGATCCACTTGCTTTTATAACTCAGGAGTATTTTTTTTCAGTCTGTTTCATAACCAGCTAAAATACTCTACAGAAGTCACATTCACTGTAGTCTCAAAAGCCCAGGCATCAATATGTTCAACCCAGTAAGTCACTCTGTCAAAAATACCAATAGAGGGATGACAGTGTTTTATCAGCAGGCACGATGCAGCAGTTTTGGACTTGGCCTTTGAGTCTGACACTGGAGAGTGACAGGAGGCCCAGAGGAGAGAGCTTCTTGTAAGTAGAAAGTCACCAACTGTATTCCCACAACACAGTTTCTGTCCTGCTGAAGCCTCATAAAACAATGCTGAACCCTATATCATAATGTGTACAAAAAGTCTGCACGCTCACGTTGTTAAAAAAGTGAAATATGAAGTCATTAATTCTCAGTAAAATATAAACAAAAAGTATAAAAGAGTTCTTTACTAGCAGTGTACATCCTAATGATGTCCCTCCGAGGTAGAGACAAGGCTCCGACTGCTCCCTGCTGTAAATCTAAAAGGATTAGAGGGCAGCAGCTAAGATTAGACTGTATTTCAAAGAGTATTACATGTCCAGACATAACATTCATTAATTGAACTCTCATGTTCTCTTTACAGTTAATATCCTACAAAAGCAGTTTGAGAGACGAAAACTGCAGCCCCTGCAATGTTCTTGGACTCACTTGTACGTCTCATAACTCAAAACTACTTTATCCATGAGAGCTATCAATGCACGGTACAATATACTTGTTCAGTTTCTTTTTGTGGGATGGGTTTCCTTAGTTTGTGAGGGAAAAGCAATTGGAGGCTATTGATGCATTGAATGTTTTAGAATCTCCCCATATATATAAAGAAAGCTGTTAAAAGCAAAATCCATGATCAAAATCTGTCGCGGCTCGTGCATTATTCTCGGGTGGGCAATTTCTCATAGATGGAACGGGAAGAACAGTATATCTCAATTTCTTAGCTTGAGGCTAACACATAATGGAAATTTCCATTAATTGGTAAACAGAATTAGCACTGCAAGTGACAGGAGTCAGCCTGGCTAAGGTCATGTTTTCTGTTTAGTTATTCATATTTATTGTTTTCATTATGTACTTACCCTTGTCTCTGTGTTTCAGATCCTCCTCTCATCTCCACCTTGTGCGTCAAGCCTCGCACCTGATTATCCGTACCTGTGTATCGTTGCTCCCTGGTTGTCTGTGCTACTTAAACTCTGCGTGTCTTTCCTCGTGTTGCCAGTTCGTAGTGTTTTCCTTGTGTTACCTAGTCCTAGCATTTCTTGTTCCTGATCTCGTGTATGACTCCTGCTTGCTCTTTGTTACCGGCCTTAGCCCGCTCCTCTGGATTTGTTTGCCTATCTGACTACCCGTGTACCGAACCTGCTCGCAATAAAGAACTGATTATTCAACTCTCCTCCTGGGTCTGCACTTGCCTCCTCGTGGCAAGCATGCTCTGTAAACAAATCTATTGTTTCTTAAAGATAGAGTCAGTAGCTTTTCCTAAAAACTAAAATGTATATTTATATTATGGTAACGCTGTACAATCATCACTTATGGGCTTCCATACATGGATGATGGTGACTGTGACTGCAGAGATCGTGTCCTCTGCCTGGACTTCATGTCTTGTTTTGGTTTTGATTGACTCTGTTTGTTTCTGGGTGCTGGTAAATTTTCCTCTGCCAAAGACAAGAGTGCAGTTAAATAGGTGAACATGACGGTTGCAGACTTAGGGGCAAAGAAGAGAAAATAACCTGAGAACAGACTAAGTGAGAGCTGAGCTAACTATTTCAGGGTGGGCCGAAGATAGCGCCAGAGGGGATGCCATGCATGGTGCTATTCCGGTAAAAACACCCACGCTGGAAATAGGGGAGAAAATTAGCACCAACACAAGCAAACGTAAAATGTTAAAAGAGGGCATGAACCCAAGATTTTCATGTCGACGCACAGACCACTGGACAATAGACATTGAAAACACAAATGCACACAAGGATCTGATGGAGCAACATTTTTTGACACACACACACAAATAAACTATGCAAATGATCTCCAGAAACTCAATGGCATGTAGCATATGCCCAGCTCAACAGCCCACATCCTGTTTCCAGACCAAACCAGAGCTCGCCCCCTCACACAGGGCAGCAGCATGGCCGCAAATGAAAACTGCGAGAGTTGAAGAGAGTTTTCAAGTTATTCTGATTCTCCCAACTCCCAATTACTTTTATTTAAGTGCAACTATGTGTGTCAGCGCCGCTCGAATGGCGGTCTTACACATTTAAGGATATTTTCCAAAATTCTGTTCTTTCCAGTTTTGTTTCTGAACTAGTATTACCTTCCGACTTACATACATAAAACTCATTATCTGCTAAAACTGAGTATTTGTCAAGTACCAACAGTATTTAAAAAAGAAAAGACAAAACTTGTGAAGAAACCCTGATATTTTGTTATCTTAGATTAACATTACAGTCTCTGCTAGCATTGTGCTGCTGATGCTCTTTGTTATTAGATACAGTATTGTGTTCATGCCTCAAGTTTTGTGTACAGGTGAAAACACCATAATTGTGAGTGCTAATAATTGTGGTATCAAATCACTGCTTTGACTGTCATTTCTCTTAATATAGCATATAAATAAATACTTGATGAAGGGCACTTCAAGCACAGCAGACATAACAGAGCTTAACCCACTTCAGCTGTAAGCAATCTGTATATGTCCAGTTTTCATATAGCGCTACAGCTTTGGTAGCATCAGCGGACTAAGGCATGACTATTTTCTGATTCACTCAATTAGCTTTTATACAACATTTAACTCAGCAATAGCAGAAGAAGAACAGATAGAAAATTAACAAATTTGCAATGGTTCAGCTACATTTTGGTGCCTTAGTGAGTCATCATAATGAGTCATAATATTGAGTCACCATGAACAACAATACTCTTGCCTTTATGTTATTAATTAAACCTGCGCCTTACTTTTGTGCTTTGTTTCTTAACAACATCTAGCCAAGGATTGATGATGTTGATGGTTTGGAGTTCAAAAGGTGAAAGAGAAAAAAAGGTGTAGCAGAAGATTCATAGAGAAGCTGCAGAAAGTGTGAGTGGGAGTCAAGTCTAAGGAAATCATTTGATGAAGGAGAGAAGGATCAGAACAGGGAGAGGTAGTCAAGAGAAGGTTTCCACATATGTGGGCTGTCTGGCTCTCTCCAGCAGCCCATCCTGTGCAAAGGGCTCAGGGGGAAAATCCCCAGAGACTAACTGAACTCTTCGCTCTTCTGCTACCACATCTGGATGACACACCACTGCCCCGCATCAAAGGAAGGGACGCAACAGATGGGCAGACAGGTAGCAGGGCAGTGCGGCTGGGACACAGAGTAAAGATGTAAAACACATGCACAGATGAATATTTACATGAAAAGTTGACAGTAGAATATAGATTTTTTTTTAACCACACAAGTAGCATGGCAGCAATAATGGTATTTTTCAACATCTGTGGTCCCAACTTAAAAAACTCTACAAGTACTGGAATTAAATTAGAATCCCTAACTTTGCATATAAACCTTTACAAAGAGGATAACGACATTTGTGTAGCTATTGTATGTCATGGGAAATAAATGTGTCAATTTAGTTTGTAAATCTGTGTGCTATCATGTGAGGTGTAAACTGTGTTGTGTTGTTTTTTCATCTCAGTGAATAAAAAAAATTAAATGGGATCATATTGTATTTACCAGCAGAAATCATTGATCACAGCGATTACTTAAAATCTTTTCCCTAATTGAATTTCTACAGGTATCTCTTCTGGAAAATATATTAAGGATGAATTTCAATAGCCTTGAATATGTTATATTCCATTATTTGAGGGAATGCAGATGTAAACTAGCTCTGAGCTAAATCTGGTGCAATACATCAAATGGCAACATTTATGTTTAATATTGCACATGGTCCCTTTACAAATAAAGTTGATAATAATAATAATAATAATAATAATAATAATAATTTATCATTTAGTCATATCACCAAGTCAAGCCTACTATTTAGGAAATCGTCTTTTTGTGCCTTGTGTAAGATGCACCGGGCTTTATATGGTGCTATTCCTTGTTGTTTAGTTTTGGTTGTTAAATGTACGTATTCAGGTTTTATCTTATTTACACTATAGGAAGATTGGGGTTTTCAAAACTTCCATTTGAGTCCCTCTTTTTGATATATATTGGTTATTGACTTATTAATGATTACCGTAAATTTCGTACTATTGAGCGCACCTGGATATAAGCCGCACCGGCTAAAAATAAGTAAATAAATGTATTTGTACATATATAAGCCGCACTTGATTATAAGCCGCAGGTGTCCACGCTATAACAAGAGCTATTTACACAGACGTAGGCTACCGGTAACATCCGCAAATACTGTAGCGTCCGTACGGACGTTAAAGGACGACGAGAGCGTTCAAATAATAACTTTTAATAACCCGATCACTGTCGGCCGTGACCACGCCGTTTACAGCAGAGAGCAACACGTAACTTGCCGTAACAATCCAACTCTCTCCCCCAGCGTTCTCTCATACAGCCACTCAACACGTTCTCGCTGGTGCATTCACTGACTCTCCACATAATCGGAATTATGAACACATTATCAACTACTGACTTTACAACATGAACCGTTACAATACGAAGCCTAGCCGACAGTGTCTGTAACACGGCTGATGAAAAAGATGACCGTAATATTTTTCACAAGAAAAAGTCCATCCATTCACTGCCTCAGAATGACTTCATTACTCACTTCCTCAGTCTCTGTTGTCGCTGTCAGTGTCATCTTAACGTGCAGCAGCTCTGTTAGCTTCTTTGACAGCCAGGTCTATCGCCTTTAACTTGAAAGCTACATCATATGTATTTCTCCGTGTGTTTTCCATCATGAGGGTGCGTGCATGAAGCGCAAAATGACTGATATTAAGATCCGATGTGACGAAGTCAAATGTTTTTGCGGCAGAAGCTCATTGTCCCCCATAAAAAATCCATGCATTAGCCGCACCGGAGTAGAAGCCGCAGTGCTCGAAGTGTGAGAAAAAAGTAGCGGCTTATAGTCCGGAATTTACGGTACTTATACTTACTAACTGCTCACCAGAAATTTCAGAATATGTACATGTATATGTATGTATGTATGTATGCATGTATGTATGTATGTATATATGTATGTATATATATATATACACACAATTGGTTGATTTTCATATAGTTAGTGAAAAAGAATATTACAAGAACTTAGCTCTTTATTCTTTGATAGAAGCACTTGCAATAGGAAATTAACAAAGTGGGTGAAGGAGAAGTGGGTGAAGGCCAGTGAGGAGGCTTCCTATCACTTAACAACCCCAATCTTTGCATGGAATCACCCTGAGTGTCAATGCCAGGAACCACAGGGACTCAAAAATGCAAACTCCAAAGACAGTTTCCAAAAAGGGTTAGTTTATTCCAGTCCAGGTCGGTACACAGGGTCAATCCAAACAAGCAAACAAATCCGAGAGGGGGCAGGCAGGGAATCAAAACCGAGAAACAGGCAGAAGGTCAAAAACACTAAGCACTAATCAAGAACAAGAAACGCTGGAACGAGGGTCACGAAAACACACTACGAACTGGCAACATGAGGAATGAAACACCAGGGATATATAGACAGACAATCAGGGAATGACGAGACACAGGTGCGGGTAATTAGGGCTGAGTTGACACACAAGGCAGGAACATGAGGAGCAGGATCTGAAAGACAGAGACAAGGGTAAATACCAAAATAAAACAGGAACAGGAACAATAATGCAAAATAGCAAATAAACATAACTTAAGACTACACAGATCTGACACTGAGAGCCTAGCCAACAACACAAGTCAGCTATCAGTTCCAATATAGTGGTTAGCCAAAAGTATTAAAGATTGGGAAACAATGACGTAAGTCGACAGATATAAGTCGGGCAAATAAAATGCAAATACGAGATCAACAGATCATATACAACTTTAGTGAAAGGCAATTAGCTGATGTCAAAGCAGCAGCCAAAACTTCCTGCATGTACCTTGAATCTGAGATCAGCTGGCGAACTTTCTAAGCCTTCACAAAGTAGTGCTGGTAGTTCTGTTTGAGTAGGAAGAAGTTCCCTGAGAGTATGATCATGATGGCGGATGTCAAAGCAGCAGCCAATTAAGGCCTAGAACACAAAAAATACCAAGAAGACAGGAGACTATTTCAAACAAATGCTACTCAGTTGTTCAGTAAACGGAAAAAAACATTGAGAAATCCGAAACAAGCGTTTGGAAAAGATCTTTTGACCGCATTTCTAACCGCAGAGTCACAGAGAGGAGAGCGTGTGGCAACCACCAGACAGAGACAAAGGAAAAAGACAGCCATGATGCCTCAGGTCCACTAAATAAACTCAAGGGTTACAGTAAGTCAATTAAACTTGCTGGACAAGGGGGGAGTTGACCTAAGTGTTGTCAATGCCAACAGGGAGCTATCCATAAATCTTAACAAGTTTTCCTACTACATTAGCATATTAGCATTCTCAACAAAGATAATACATCATACCAACCTAAACATCATAATGTTGTCTATGTGAGTGTAACAATGTGCACAGACTTTTTTCTTTATTTTGGACTTGGACCAGCTAAAGCATTGGTTGTTAAATGGTGGGTCCCAAAGTGGGTCATAAACAAGTGCTTGGAATAAAAAACATCTCAAATGTTCTGTGACTTTTTAAACATGTTTGTATTCTTCTGTTTCTTTTACTCTAACGTCTGAGGTAAAAACCTGAAACATTTTCATTAAATGAATCTGATCTGGTCTTAAAATATCCAAAACTTGATTATTCATGAAGGAGGTGGTTGTGGAACCAGACCAGTTGAAAACAAAAAAATAAAGAGTTCAGGAAAGACATTTATTTGCCTGAGTTGCCTGGCATTGTCAGCCATGTCTTAAAACACTGAATATTCACTGAGTATGACAGTGCCAAAGATTACATATTTGAGTCATATTCAAGAGGACAACTTGACCCAGGGATATTTGATAAAATGTCAGTGTTTGGTCGGACGTGTTTGCCTGCTACGGATCTCCAAATAGGAATCTCCTTACCTTTATCCAACACCTTGTACATCTTGTTTTCACAATCTTAAAAACAAACGTTAGCCACAAATCCTAACCAGAATTTATTTTCAGTAACCTCAGTGAAAGTGTAAATGTATGGTCCAGTTCTCACTCTTTTGATTAAAATTGCACCAGGTCTTTCTGATGGAGGGGTGACTGCCTGTTATCTGCATTTCTTAATGTCTCTCTTCAACACATTGCACAGACTAAACTGGTCTTGAGGAAGCTCTCTGGAGCACATGTTGGGCTGAGCACCCAGTGGGTCTCTTGGAGCAGAGCGCTCCCTAAACTTTCCTTAACTGTCACCCAGCCTGGCGCTGATGGATGACCTGTGAGGAATGATGAATCGGCTCCTGTCAGGTCCTCAACTCATCCTCATCTGGGATTCAGCCAAAGGAGAGTAGCTGTGCAATTCCTCTGCATTGTACTTTAAAATACAGCTAATATTCCTCGAAAACAACGATATTTAACACTATGTGTGATTTGGATATAATCTATATTTTTAGAAATGCTTACATATTTGGGCCATTGAAAAGCTTATAAAACACAAGCTTAAGTGATACAATGCATTAGTATCAGTCTTAAAATCTACATTTTAATTTTATTAGGATTTTGAGAATCAGAATCAGAATACAGATGGCAATCATGTAATTTTAATAAGGGTTTGACAATTGTTTTATTTAGTGTGTATTTCAGCCTTGGAAACTACATTATATGTACAATTGTGGACAAACTTTCCTGTATGTACCTACAATAAGTCTTGGGATATGTAATCTTAAAGTACATCCCTCTTCAGAAAACCTGTGTGCTGTAGTTGTTTCTTTATTTCAGCACTGGTTTTGCTGTTTAAAATGGTACACTCTTAGCCTTCCTCACTTATTTCATTACGTTTTCTTCATTTCGTGTGTGCAGCAAGCAGATGGATCTGAGTTTGAGTTAAGGCTCGGGAGTTATTTCGCTAAGTGAGAGAACAGCTTCTTGGTCTCTTCAAAGCCTGCAGACTTGAAGCTCCTCCGAACCAAAAATCCTCTCTTTATCATTAGTAGTATCTCACAGAGGTGGTCCCTTGGCTTTAAGAGAGCACAGATGTTTTGTATTTGTGTGGAGGGATCAGCTTAATACCACGTGCTGATATTGTGTTAGAAGCGAGATCGAAAAGATGTGGGTCAGTTTTCTGATCCAGAAAAAGAGAGATATCTAGACAGAGTGTGAACTATGTGGCCAGATAAGCTCATTCTACATAAATCTCAGCACAAGTGCAAACAGAAGCAGATGGAAACCATCCGCTCTGTCCAGCGAACCCAAGTCCAGAACACTTCCTGTAGGTTCCTCAGAATTTCAATCATGCCCGCCTCCTCCTTCCCCCCTAACTCATCTGGCAAAAGGCAGCTGTTATTTTTATTTATAGAAAACAATAAATCCACGAGGAAAACAGAGAATGATGCAGAATATATAGAGCAATTGGACTCAGGAGGAAGATATATGCTACAACAACCAGACTGTGATGGGCTGCTGGCAGATATTGGACATTGCTCATAAACCTCCAGCAGCAGGCAGGATGGAAGAAAGCCTGTGCATCATCCTTCAGCAGCATGGCCAATTACAAACCAGATGTTGTAAAAGCCTGGGGATCAGCCCTCTCTTATTTGAGGAGATCAACATCTCACGTTTGGTTCTGGCTGTAGATTTTGAGTGGATCTGTACATATAGGTTGTGCAAACCCCCCCCTCCCCCCCCCAAAAAAAAACAACATATGTATGTATAAAATTTACAGTAGGGTCATTCCATGATCTATTGATCATGACATAGCGTACAAGTTTTCATATATCCTGTTTGCTAAACAGAGACTTTATACCGTCAGAAGCAGTTTTAATGACATTTGGCAAAAAAAAAAACAGGCTATATCTGTCTCATTTCCAGTCTTTAAGCTAAGGCTAACCAGCCTATGATTTCCTTCACATTTATACATTCCATTGAGAGCAAAAAAAATAGTGATCTTCTTTTTTCCCCCCACTAATTAGTAATGTTAGTCTCTTTGCTCGCACAGATTGGTTAAAATAAATTACAACCAGATATGGGCTTCTACATAAGAGAACACTTGCAACACTGATGCCTGCTTTGATTCATGTTGCCTTCTCGACATCTTAACAGCTTAAAGACGTCTGGCAATCAGTCGGCAATCAAGCTGATCCAGCTGGCAAACCACCAAAACAAACATGTGGAGTGTGAGCGATGGCGGGACAGTGCTCCTGTAGACCCACCCTGACCTCCTGATGCTGCCGCCTCATGACTAATAGGTGTTTAAGCTCAATCACAGCCAGCACACTTCCTACTCTTGCGGGACTACTAAATGGCTCTATTCTCCCTGTTCCTTTGACTCTCTCTCTCCGCCCCTCCGGGGTGTCTTACTCCCCCCCTCGAGCCTGTCTGTCTATGCCAGAGGGAGGCACCGTGGGAGTTTAATTGCCTCATATTTCCATGAAGCCAAGTTCATTACATTAACAGCTCCAGCCCACGCTGCATACTTCAAACCTGCGGCAATTTGTTTTTGTACTTATTAGGCTGGCAGAGGGGCAGCTTCCCGCTCAGCTTGGGGGGGGGGGGGGGGGGGGGTGTAGAGAGAGAGAGAAGTTTGGTGAACAAGAAGGTCAGAGGGAGCTCATCAGGCATATACAGTAGGTGTCCATTGTGACAGCAGCAGCAGTGGTTGAAAACATGACAGGGAGGCTCCAGCAAGGCCTAGCCAGGGTCGCTCTGGTGGTGATGCAAAGACATAATGAGACAGTGTAGAAACGACAAGGGGAAGGTCAAAGAAAGTGTACACTTTCTAGGGAAAACTTTGAGAAGTATTTTTAATTATATAAGAGATGAACAATGCCTTAACCATTTAACAGCAATAAAAACAACCTCCTTATTCCAAGCCTAAGCATACTTTAAGACCAAACCAAGTGAAGACGAGTGAAGCCCCTTTGAAAGACAAACGGACAGGAAATAATGAGTCAAGATCCTCTCCCAGCATGATGCTTACATAACCAGCAATATACAGAAAGTGATTGTGACACTCATGTGCACACACGGGTTTCATTCATGAATTTCCCTCTGTTCCGCCCACTAAATGTACAGTTCGCAAAGTACTCACGGCGGGTCATGACACATGCAAGGCCTCTTTCACAAGCCTTGAGTTCCCAGTTTGCGACATACAGAATGCTTCAGATGCACACTGTTATCATTCAAAAAGCCTAAAAAGCTTCGAATTCTGTCTTGCAAAAGTATGTCTTGCAAAAGGGTACATATTGTCCAACGACAATATGTACCCTCTTTTGCATGACAAAATGAATCAACTCAAACTCTACCAAGAAAGAAAGTGGAGTACAACAGAGACAGAAGAGTGAGAAGGACAATAAGCAAGAGAAAAACACGGCTAAAAAACACTGTGATATACAGAAAGGTATAAGAAGTTAAAGCAAGACAATGTAGAGAGAGCCAACACAGAGAGAGAGAGAGAGAGGGAGAGAGAGAGAGAGAGAGAGAGAGAGAGAGAGAGAGAGATAGGCTGAATCCAGCATGAGTGAGCGTCTCTGAAAGTGGATATGAAGGCGGATGAGCCACGCCATCCTCCTCTGACCACATTAACAAAACCTAATGGAACGGCTGGCTCCAAGAGGCTTCTTCATCCATTATCTGACTGTTGCCCCGCGCAACCAAAGAGGCTCACGGCCTCAGAGGCTGTCATACACCAGGCTCTCCCTTTTTCTTTGTCTTATTTCCTCCGGCCTTAATGAAAATGATTATTAAATCAATTCCCTGGTACGTAGAGAAGAGGGCGTGATATTGCCTCCACCAGACTTGTGGGAACAAATGACCGTAAATCAGCAGGGGAGGAGAGGAAAAGGATGGTCATATCTTGTATTGAGACTCGGCCATCATGCGAGTACACAAACCAGAACCCCAGCGGATTATGTTTAGAGAAAAACAACAGTTCAAACCTTCAGACTGAAGCTTCCCCTTAATTTAAGAATTCATGATTAGTAATTCTTTAGCTTGCATTTTTTTTTGCATTGTTAACAACTACTACTACTAAACACCAGAATTGCCTCATAATAATCAATCTTACACACGGGTTGGGAAAAAGGCTACTGTTTGAATGTTATCTCTAACTTGAAGACATACTGTTAATTCTGCATTTGATAGTAATTAAATATAAGTCAATTGAAGTACAGTTTAATGGTAACTTTGAACTTCGAAACTTTCGAGAAGCTATTCATGTGAGCTGACATGATGACAGTTTCGATCACTGATACATAGACATTGTTTTCCTATGATTCTGTTGATCTTGGCATGCATAAAGAAATTGGAAGCACCGCCCCTTCATACCTTTTTAACTTCAGTGTCATTAGTTACTAAAAAAACTATTCCAATCCAGCGATGCTGCAACTCTATTTATCTTCGACAAATATCACTCTATAACAGGGAAAGAACTGCAGCATAGCAACACTGCTACGTTCAAAATTGTTCCATCATTTTCAAGGGAATTCTTTTACATATTAAAAATTGGGTTATATTATTATTATTATTATTATTATTATTATTATTATTATTATTATTATTATTATTATCATTATTATTATTATTATTATTACTGGGGCTGAATGTGGCATTACCTTGAGAATCTGCATCTATATGTGTAATTGTAATTTTTGCAGTTTTCAGAACAAACCACTGGTTTTATATGTATATATTTACAAAGAACTAAATGAGTACCTGTAACTTATTGCTACGTATCAGTGCATTGATTGTGAAGCCTCATAAAATTTTAAATGTTTGTGATAGTTTAGTCTCTAAATACCCTGCAATATCATGGAGCCTCTCTGTCATTCAACCATTTATATATCAAGCAGAAACTTGTAGTTCGTAAGCCTTTGTGAATTAAGAAGAGGATTATAAGGGATGGTGTTTTAAGGAGAGAATGACTCAGAAGAATCGCTCCAAAAGGTCTCAAATAAAAATCTCACCACTGCAGTGATAGTGGTGACTCTGATTCCAGGAATTGCTGCCTCTCACAATATATCTTTGGTATTCTGTAATTCTGACCTTGTCACTGAGCACTCTAAACACTTAAGTGTGGTGAGAAAATGACAGCATCCTCTGAGAATGGGAAGGGGTCACAAACTGAGAGAGGGATTCTTACATAGGCATGCTACACAGAAACTGCTTACTTACCGCTAGGTAGCTAATCTCTCGTTAATCCATGGTACTTACCAGAACACACACTGACTGCACCTTTTGTATGGTCGCACAGAGAAAGTGTTTTTCTGTAGCCGGGGGTCAGGAGTAAAGGCTGGACTGATTCAGGACATTCCCAGGAGCACTGCAAAGAAATGAGGACACTGAACAGCTCATGCATTGTGTGTGTGTTTGGAAGTGTGGAAGTTTGGAGGTACCTTTGGGCCTACACTATAGGTGACACCATTATTTGGAAGAAAAAAAACGTCATGTTTACAGACAGGGCGACGCCATTTGAAAGATGTGCCTGCGTACATTATTTAGTCTGATGATGCTGTGATAACAGAATGTTATCAAGTTGGAATTAGATTCATGTGACTTGACTGCTGCTCAACCACTGTCCATACAAAAGCAATATCTTCCTCTCGAGACAATTACTCGGCAATTTTTGTCCTCTTATATTTGTCAGCTGATCACAAAATGATAACACATCTTATTTGTTTAAAATAATTACAATTAGCTTCAACATCCTGGTCGTTGCAGTTTGTCTGCTCCTTGCTCCCTCACCAGCCAAGGCAAGGATTATTCATACAACAGGAAATAATGACGCCAAGGTCCATTAAGTGGGATAGCAGGACATCATATCATTATAAGTGGCATTAATCTGCCACTTAGCAAAACGGCCTCAGGTGGGGAGGAAAAAAGTGAGCGAGTGAGAGAGAGAGAGAGAGAGAGAGAGAGAGAGAGAAATACGCCAAGTCATAGGTCAATCATCACAAGATAGGCTATATGACGAGTGCATTAAGGGTTACAGATATTTTACAGATATAACTTTTTTTATTTTTTTTTTAAAGGAAATCAGATGTGTAATAGTACTGCAGAGAATAGTAGTCAGATAGAAGCCTCAGCATGAATGCCAGATGTTAATATTATATGATGTACAACACCAGGAAGCATTGGATATTAAATTAAACATACGGCACCAACAGTCTCTGTCCAATGTACACATTTCTGAAATATCATGATTATTATTTTGATAACCAAACAACTTGTCCGTGCTATGAAAATGTGTTCAAAGCAGATGAACTTTTATGGTTGCACCAAATGGGGACCTTTGCACTCTGTTAGGGGACCTCTGGACTAACAGCGCCACCCAGTGGTGTTTGAACAAAATGCAGAACATCAAAATAGCTGTCCTGTAAGATCCCTGAAGGACCGCTGATTGAATATTTGATTATAGGATAAAAATATAATCATCATAAACAATAGCATAAGTTTAAAAAAAAAACAATAACCGTGGTTGAATTCATTTGAAGACAGAGGTCGGTGGTGTTGTATTTGTTCTTGTGTCCACAGTCTATAGTCGAGAGTGACGGGTTGTCCTCATCTTTGCCTGATCAGATGATCCACTTTCTTCTTCTGTGGTGGGTATGTGAGCCTTACTTCTTCTGTGGTGGGTTTGTGAGCTGATCTGAGTCCCAAGCTGTCATCTTCATCAACATCATCTTCATCGTCAGAGCTGCAGACAGACTGAAGACAGCTGGAAACACTATTCCTCCTTTTTTAGCTTTGCGTAGAGAGAGAGAGCCCCCCACTCGCCACGATGTTTGAGGAGGCCAGTGAAGTGTTTGATAACATGTTTAAGTCTTCGTTTCCCCTCACCTTCATCGTGTTTATCCCCGCGGTGCTCATCCTGGTGTCTCCGCTGCCGGCCGAGGCTGCACACGAGTTCACGGTGTACCGCATGCAGCAGTACGACCTGCAGGGTCAGCCCTACGGTACGTCTCTCACAGTACACACTTCAACATGAACCTGAGCGGTGTCGAGCTCTGACTCTGAATGTCGTCTGCAGCTAAATGTGAAGAAAAAATCTCAATGACAGCACCTGCTAGCTAGCTAGCTAACTAGCTAATGTAGCACAGCGAGGCTACACGGCTAGCTCATTTCCTCAAAGCTCACTAGAAAGATTTCTGCTCGATGTTATCACAAACACAGCCTTTTATATTTCCTGTATAATATTAAACATTTCGTATTATTAGAATGGATTGCGTCTTTAGATCACTGTTTTAAAATAAGTCAAACTTAAACCTGTTTGTCTCTTTGATTCATTAAAGATTTAATAGATTAATTTGGGGGACTTTTTTGAATGGTAAACATCTGTCATCTCTCTCACATTTATCAGACTGAAGAGCTGTCAGTATTATCTTTATCTCTCATATGATCACAGGAAGGATCCAGATGAATGAAGTTGACTTTGATGAAGTATAATGTGTTTAAAACTCATTTCCCGTGGTACTTTAGATGAATTAAATTGAATTTGAATGATTAATTGAAGCTCCTGGTAACAAAGAGATGAACTAAACCCACTGTAGCTTATTTGAGCTTTTATTAAGTAGCTGAGTGTGATCAATCTATTCTAGCCTCAGCATGTGATCAGTGTTTTTTTTTCTCTCTCAGGTACCAGAAATGCCATCCTGAACACTGAGGCCCGTACTGTGGAGGCAGAGGTACTAAGTCGCCGCTGTGTTATCATGCGGCTGGCAGACTTCTCTTATGAAGAGTACCAGAAAGCTTTGCGACAGTCAGCAGGAGCTGTTGTCATCATCCTGCCCAAGAACATGTCTGCTGTTCCCCAGGACATAGTACAGGTCCATGCTCTTTTCCTACGTTCATTGTGTGTTCTTAACTTTGCTTTGTGAGCTATTGAGCACAGCTCTTCTTTAAACTTCATTTTATTCAAATTGCAAAGCATTTCTCTTTATCGACCCAAAACCTGTTTATTTTTAATTGTTTGTTTGTCCTGGTCAAGAAAAACGTCATCTTAATGGACCATATCTTTGATTACACATTTAAAGATCTAACACGTGACTTTTAATGCTGAGGATGTTTCTTTTCTTTTTTTTCAAAGGGACAGTGCATATTAATGAACATATAAATGTAAAAATGCCAGAATTAGCCAACGGCTACTTTCCATCTGCAGTCCCTGGCAGGTCAGAAGAAATAACACATTACAATAACAACAACACAATAAGAAATACAAAAAAGATTTACAACACGATAGAAGAACTGGACAACTGACACGCACCAATGACGGTAGCAAAGAACACTGAGAAGACGCACAAAAGCTTCAATTTCTCTTATTGGAGCTGGAATCTCATTCCTGACCTCAGTACCTTTGACTGATAACACCTGAGTACTAAAGGTTGTGTGTCTATGTGGTACTGCACAGTCACCTCTAGTGAGGGCTCTGGTTATTCTCCCACTGGTGCTGGATCTGAACATAATAATGTTTCACTGAAGCACCAGTATCTCAGACCCCCCCCCCCCCCCTTATATCAGATTTCTTGTTTCATTTTGAAACCATCAATATTTAGTTTTTTTAAAAAGTTGCCCCCTTTTTATTCATCCTGTACAGCAGTTCATGGAGCTTGAGCCGGAGATGTTGGCTACTGAGACCATCGTCCCCGTCTACTTTGCCATGGAGGATGATGAGCTGCTGTCCATCTACACCCAAACCTTGACCTCCTCCTCATCACAGGGCTCCTTATCTGCAGCTGAAGGTACAGAGTCTTTCTTTCTTTCTGGTCTGCACCTGCTCTACATGACCTGAAAACATTAATAATCATTTGATGTCTCCTCTGATTTAAATAGTGCTGCTGCATACGGCCACTGCCAACGGCTTCCAGATGGTGACCAGTGGAGCGCAGAGTAAAGCCATCAGTGACTGGGCCATCACAAGTTTAGAGGTGAGGGACTGAACTTTATATTTATAAACAGAATCTCATTGAAATGTTACTTTGAGACACATGAACCATATAATAAAGATCTAAAGAATAACCAAAAGCTGCTTCAAGATACCAGATGTTTGTGATCATAAGCTCCAGTATTGTAAACCCACTTTTCTTATAATTTCACTATTTGCTTGTTTGAAATGAAAGAGTTTAAATAACTTCAGAAACATCAGACACAGAGGGTTTCAGGGCCATTTCACAGTAACGTCAGGCAGAACAGAAGTGTGTGCTGTTGACTTTGAGCACGTATATTCTTGATTTAAAAAAAACCTGTATTGGTGCTTTTCTGTGTTAGTTTTAGTCTCGTATAGTTTTTTCTTTCTGGGCGCCTGGTCGAGTTTCGTCGCACGGCCAACAAGCATGAAGATAAGACCAACTCAAACCGGCTCTGAACGAGATAGTGTTCATGATCACATATTTCTGGTTTAGTGACGTCAGAACTAGTTTCACTTCTCTTTTTGGCTTCAGGATAAATTTTGTGTTTTTGCGCAAAGAAAAGAAGTAATGAATGATGTTGATCTAGGTGGATGGTGTCGGCTTGTCAAGGTTAACTGTATCAGCCGGCCCGTTAAAGGCTAAGCATGTGCTACGGTTAGACGTCACATCAGGGATTTATAAAGCCTGTTTAACCAGACCTAATGCTCTTTGAATGAATTTACTGAATCCCTTAAGAATGTTTATTAAGTTTTCCCACATTATATCTGTGTTTTAAGAGAGTGTTTTAAGAGCACAAAGTCAGCATTGGGCCCTCCCTGTTGTCGAGACCAATCATAATGTTACTTAACATAATGATACTGCCGTCATACATTTAGGCTTAATGGTTGGTTTAACCATTATAAATCAGCATATATACCACTAGTTATAAAGAAGTTAGTCCTAAGGCATTATAGAGCGGGTCAGAGTGAGTGTTCTGCCTGCTTTAGTGCTCATGAATGTTTTCTGATCACGTTGGTAGGCAGGAAAATCACAGAACAAAAACACTGACTGACGAGAAGAGGATCCTAAACTGATCTGAAATGGTGTTCAGAAACAACCAGTTATGAGACTGTATTTATACTGTACACACAGACTGGACAGAAGTCGCTCAGTGTTTTCTCTCTGTGTAATGGAAGTTAAAATGATCGTAACGCAACAAGGAGATTATGAAAACTCCATTGTAGTAGATGTAACTCTTACATTGGTTTTATGCTCAGCAGACAAGAATGCTACGAGGGAGATTTGGACGTCCTTCATCATTGTTTGAGTCAGAATGGTTGCAAAACAAATCGGGAATGAATGAAATTTTACTTCAGGACTTTCTAATCTGAGCTTTGTCACTTAATCAGAAAAAAAGAGGTTTAGTCTGACTGCAGAGGATAAGGTGAAAGGCTGAGCTTTTTACTTCAAAGCTCTGCTCAGGAGGTCAGCTGTGACTCTGTGCTCTGACATTTACTTTACACACACTGCCTGCTGGTTTTTCTAAACTGTTCTAACACCTCTGTTTTTAATCTCCAGGGTCGACTGGCTGGCGTCGGAGGAGAGGACTTGCCCACTATTGTTGTGGTTGCTCACTACGACTCCTTTGGTGTTGCTCCAGTATGTTCAATGCTTCTTTTCTTTTACATACATGACCTGGATGATTTATAAAAAAAACAACAACAAGGGAATTCTGGCAAGTGAGGGAAAAGTTAACCCTTTATAGGGCAAGTGACTATTTTTGGTCATTTTCTGTACACATTACATCCTTCTGCACCTCAGTAAGGTCGAGGAGCATGTGATCCTCTCTCAGCCAATCAGAAGAGACCACCCTGCGTCACTGATCCTGCTATTGTGCATTTGAACATTTTATTTTTCTACATGAAATTACATTTTTTTGAAAAATATTTTAACAGAAATAAAGTTCTGTTATGTCCCCCCCTATAACACTCGAATTTTTGAATTTCAAAGTATTTCAATGAGTGCCCTATAAAGGGTTAATCAGCAACAGAATGCAGGATTCTGTTAATGAAAGTTTTGTTTTTTTTGTGCTCGCAGATTAGTTAGACATGAAGCCTCCTCCTGAGTAAAAGTCTTGTCGTCAGTCAGAGAAGAAAGTGATGCTACCTGGCTGTTATTGAAAAAGGGAGCAGGCCTGGAAAGTAATGTTTCTCTCTCTCTCTCTCTCTGTGTTGTACCCAGTGGCTTTCGTACGGAGCAGACTCAAACGGCAGTGGGGTGTCCATGTTACTAGAGCTGGCTCGTCTCTTCTCCAAACTGTACACCTACAAGAGAACGCACGCTGCGTGAGTTTGATCCCAGCACTGAAACCACTGAGCCTCGAATCGAAGTTAAACTGATTATAAACACACAGAGCATGCATCAAAAGTACCCATCATTTTAGCTGCGCTCACTTTCTAAACTGGACATATGATGAAATGTAGACATGCTTTTGATTTTAGACTTTAAAAATGTATCTGATCACAACATGGAGTCTGGTTGTTATGTCCTTTACATTTGTTTTAAGAGCTCTAACACACTCAGCTGGCTCTAAGAATCACCACAGACTCTGTTCAACTCTCATAGCTGTCAATAATACAGTACAGGCTCCACAGCTGAGTGGAAGGAGGAGTTCATTCAAAGGCTTAGTAGGAAAGAGACTGTATGTCCTCAAGTTTGTTTTCTCATCACAGTCAGATAAGGCATGTGTTAGATTTACCAACAGTAATATTAACTGATACATTAGTACACTGGTCTCTGTGTTCATGCATCCAAGTATTCAACCGTCTCCTTCGGGGGATCTCTTCCTTTCGTTGACTCATGAGTGGCTCGTGGTGTGTTCAGGTACAACCTGCTGTTCTTTGTATCTGGAGGAGGAAAGTTTAACTACCAGGGCACCAAACGTTGGCTGGAAGACAATCTTGACCATACAGGTACCGTTACATGTCAAATACTATTCTTCCTGTTTTTTTCAATCAACCTGTTATTATTAAACATCACTAGTCGTAGTATTCCCCTTTTCCTTATCGTATTTTTCAACATGTTAAAAAAATACGTCCTCAATACGTGTCCCTCCCTTTAACCACAGACTCCAGTCTGCTGCAGGACAACGTAGCCTTCGTGTTGTGTTTGGACACCCTGGGTAACGGGGACTCCATGCACCTCCACGTGTCCAAACCTCCTAAAGAAGGAACTCCTCAGTATTCCCTGCTCAAGGAGCTGGAGATGGTAAGAATCCCAAAGACTTGACACACATGAGCTCCAAAACATGTCAGAAAACACACTTAACAGGCAGCGGATCCATACTTACTCGTGGCATCTAGTCAAATATGTCTGTCTTAAAAGCGGATTTCAGATTCAGCCATTTCGTTTGAGTTTTGTAGAAGGAAAGTTACGTGATTACATTTGTGCACTTGAATACTTTCTGAACCAATGCTAACATGTTTACAGTCCTACAGATGCCCTGAAGGTTTAACCTAGATGTGTTTTAAAATTCTGGAGATAGTTAAACTGCAGTGTTCTTCCTCTGTGGTCTCTCAGGTGGTCTCCAGTCAATACCCAGAAGTCAAGTTCTCCATGGTCCACAAGAAAATTAACCTCGCGGACGACATGTTGGCCTGGGAACACGAGCGCTTCGGGATCCGTCGGCTTCCAGCCTTCACATTGTCCCACCTGCCATCCCATCGCCTGGCTCAGCGCTCCAGCATCATGGACGTGCGGTCAGTGTCCCCCTCCTCTCGCCATGGAGCGGGAGAGCCCCCTGCTGGGTGGGTTCATTACTGCAAGTCTCTGAATCACCAAAAAGAAAAGGGTTTTTTGTTTTTTTTTCAAATCCTAAACAATTTCCCCTCATGTCATCGGTGTTTTAGATCAGTTCCTGTTCTGTCATGTTAAATCCCTCTTCCACGTAAAGAGAGGAGTCATGTGACCAGTGCATATTTAGCATCACGTATGACTGTATTCATGCACTTCGGTCGGTTTTTCATTTGCATCCTTTTTTTGAGGGGAAACCCCTTTTTATCTCTGTTTTTCCACATTTGTTTAATTCTATTCCTGAAGCTCTCCACCTCTCGGTCCTGCTGTCCGTTTGTAAACCGCTCAGCCTCTCAGTTCATTTGTGAAGAGCTTTTTTTTTTTTTTTTTTTTTTCCTTTCATACATTTGTGCATGTGCTCTCTAATGGGTTTATTCAAGCTCAGTTTTCTGTTCCCTTTTTTATTTTCAGTTCCCTCTCTAACTGTCTGCACGCTTGTGTTTGTGTCCCGTAGGCCTCATGTAGACGTGAAGAAACTCAGCAGGAACACCAAGTTGGTGGCAGAAGCCCTGGCGCGGGTCATATACAACCTCACTGAAAAGGTAAACATGGTGAAGGTGCATGGGCGAAAGATTCTGTTTGGAGAGTGTTGATGTGACGTGTTGTTTTATGTGCCTGGCAGGGGGCTCCTGGAGACCTGAAGATCTTCACTGAACAAATGGTAAGTTTCTATAGCCAACTGCCCGTCCTCTTTAAATCTTAAACTACATAAAGCCCATCACAGTGATTGAGCTTACCTCATGTGTGATGGAAGTTAACTTCAGTCTCAGTGTGGAGTATCTGTGAAAGATCAAACCTAGAGATACATGAGCGCTATAATAATAAGGAGCGCTTTCATATGGATGAACGCGTGCTCACAGGACCGACTGCATGTTGTAGATGAGATGTTGAAATGAGTTGCCTCGCATGAAATAAAGTGGTGGTGTTGAGTTAGGGACAGCTGTGGCCAAATGGTGTCCACATGTCGAAGTGTCCTCGATGGTCTAGCTAGTGGCACGTGAATGAACGAGATAGGTTAATACTGATTGACACTTTAAATAGCATCCTCTGCCATCAGTGTATTTATTTGATATGAGTGTGACAGGTGGTGTTAAGACTTGGAAAGCACGATCTAAACCCAGTCTGTTTAAGGAGCGCGACCGGGACTAAAAACATTGTAGGTTTGAGGTGCTCTTTGGATACAAGCAGTCACAAAAAACAAATCCAAGGGCTCTCTTTTAAACTCTTACTATGTGTTGCTTAATGTGCTTATTAAAGCCATCTTTACTATATCTGGATGCCACAGACTCACGCGTGGTTGTTTAGTGTGCAGCTCTCCGGTCTTAGGAGCGGCTGCGCTCATATTGTTGTTTACTTTTTATTTCTCCTGTCATTATCCCATCAGCAGGTGCAGGAGGAGCAGCTGTCAGCGGTGGTGGACTGGCTCACAGCACAGCCCCGAGCTGCTCAGCTGGTGGACAAAGACAGCAGCGTGGTGTCCACTCTGGAGTATCACCTGGGACACTACCTCAAAGACGTCAAGAGACACTACGTCAAAGCTGACAAAAGGTAAGGAGAAGGACGCAGACTGAAGCTCCTAATTGTGAGCAGAGGTACACTTTCCAGATCGAATCACGATGTATTCATCATAAGAAAAAACGTTTTTCTACCAAGTCACAAATGGTATATACCCTGTATTTTTCCTCGAATGTTTTGAATGTATTTCACATCCTGCTCAGCTTGATCACATTTCAGAATAAAAGCCTTTTAACTTGCTCCTCCTCAGGGATCCAGAGTTTGTATTCTACGACCAGCTAAAGCAGACAATGAATGCTTACAGGTAAAGAGCTCTCCTTGTCCTAACCCTTATTAAACACTCCTTTAGTTAAAAAGCTGCTATAACCATCTAGTCTGCATGCAGTTATGAACACAACATCCTTTCATTAAGAACTACCATCAGTTCATGTGTTGTATCTTGATATTTCTAAACTCTTGTTTTCTTCCTCTTATCCCGTCCTCCAGAGTCAAGCCTGCTATTTTTGACTTGCTGCTGGCGGTCTGCATTGCAGCATACTTAGGGATGATGTATCTGGCCATCCAGGTGAGTCAGTGTGTCCATCATGTAGCTCCTCTCACACATGCACCACATCACATACATCTTTGTCTATGTTTTCATGTTTAAAGCATCGATTACAGATATTTGACAAAATAATGTTGTTTTTTTCTCGGGTGGGTAAGTTTCAGATCTTAATTTAGCCGTCCAGCTCTTGAATTTAGCCATGCTGCTATCAGGGCAACATCTTCTGTCACAGTGGGGAGCAGGCAAACTAAGATCGAGGCTATCTGGTAGACATGGTGAAGCATCTGGCCCATTTTTTCCTCTCAAGGGAGGAGAGACCCAACACAACTATAACAATTGTATAACGACTCTAAGTGAATCGTGGTGGTGCTACTAAAAAATAAGAAACTATTCTCTGAGAAGCTTATCCATTTTAGCTTAAAGTCTTTTTGTTCCCGCTGTCCACAGTTAGCCAGAATGTCACTTAGATTAGTTGCAAATTGGTCTCTTGTGTTTTGTCCTACGAGGTCACACCCAGCAACATGTTGGTAACACCGAGTACGTGGTCCAACTGTGTGCTGTCATTTACGTAAAGGCAGAGCACACATCAATTTGTTATTAATCTATAATCTCTTGTACAAAAAGAGAAAAACAATCTGTGGAAGATTTGTCAACAAAAAAAAATAAATCCAATGTGTGAAATCCAAAATAGTGCGTTTTTGTTTGTCTGCAGATGTTTTTTTTTTTTTTTTTTCTTTTATTGACAAAATATGAAAGCTTCTTCTGTCCCGCTCCTTTTTCAGAACTTCGGCGTCCTGTACAGTGTTGTCCGCAGAATCACCCAACCCAAAACAAAGACCCATTAAGATGCACAACACAATTCTCCAGATCTCCACCCTTTTCCTCCAGTCGAGACACTTTAGCCAGTAAGAACACGTGTGCTGGGCAGAGCTGCTGTCGTCAGGATGGTTTTCAAACCAGCAGAATCACTTCAACATCCCTCATCCGGATCCACAAACTATGATGTCAGAGTCTGTCCTGCTGCCAACTGAATCCATTTGGTCTGCCGGACCAGAACAATCAGGAATCATTTTTCACTTGCCCTTTCTTCAACTCTGTTTTTTTCATTTGTTTATGTAAGACCCCTTACTTTGGAGCGTGTGTTAGAACTTATGCCCACCTTTAAGATTTGAGAGAATCTGATGTTGCTGTTCCAGCGGTCGCTCCTCCTGTATAAGTGATAGTTCTGCCAAACTGACTTCATGTGAGGCCAAGGGCAGCTACAGAGAGAATCTGAACACAGATTTAAGTTAGCTGTTCTGTTAAAGGATGTTTATACAGCAGTCTGTCTTAATACAATGCCCACATTTTATACAAACCTTAACAGAGTCATGTTGTTATTGTCTCCACTGTTCTGTGAAGTTTCACCACTACACCTGATCCTTGAAGCACATTGATTGAATTTCAAGAGAAATTACTTGATAGGTTTATAAATAAAAATGGTTGGAAAAAACCTACAATTAAATAATGTTAAAGAAAAAGAATCAAAATACCACATTAAAATCAAACACTGTTCAATAGATGATCTGGCCATTCTTCTTCTTGTGATAGGTGAATAATCATTCTCCTATGGTGTAATGTGCCTGAGTTGTTTTTATCTCGGACCCTTTGTGGAGAGAAGAAGTGATGGCAGCTTGGTAACATCCACAGGTGAGTATGTGAGCGTTGTATTGGGACAGACTCTGAAAACATGAAGTGAAAATGACTCCTATAATTCCATACTGAACGTTTACAGATAAAGCTCGTCGTCTGAATGAAATGTATAGGGTTTAGATACTGATTCTGATGCCCTGGTAGTGATTTTAGGAATGGAAAGAAATCCTCACTAAATTATAGTTGCCCCCCCCCTTTACCCAGCATTTAATATAAAAATAGTTGTAGAAATTTAAAACTGATTTCATCCTTTTTGTTTTTCCACTTTTCTCTGTTGCAGAAGATCGTGTTCCGTTACTGTTTGACCTGGTGTGTCTTATTTCTACTTTGCCTTGTTTTTTCTTTCTTTTTTACCTGTAATGATTTCAAGTGTCATGCTGTTAAGGCCATCTGAAAGCTCGTGTAAGTTAGGTGTCCAACACCAAACATGTTTTTTTTTTTCTCCCTCCGCTAAATCGGAGCACGTGTGTTTAAAGTTCAGAGTTCGAATCCAACACATCAGGATAGAACTCCCCCTTCCTTTTCTTTTATCAGTGAAAATGTGTTGACCTTTTTTTGCTGACTTTGTGAAATGAAAATGTGATTAAACGGAAGTCATAGATTTTAAAAACTGTTTAAAGATACTGGTTAAGGCGGCACTGCTCTATTTACACACTGGATGTCTTAAATGGGAATAATAGGAAGTCGTTTGAATTGAATTGGGGGGGGAAAGTCTTAAACACTTGGTAATAACATTTCTTAAGATGTTGGTGTTCATTAAATAAATACTGCAGTGTTTTCTCGACCTTATCTTTGCCCTGGTTGTGCCTTGTTGTGGGTGAATGATGTTTCCATGGTTTTTGTTTTTCTGCATGATTTCCCCCCCCCCCCCCCCATCCACCAACCCTCGGCCTCAGTACCAGGATTTTCTTTATTCAGAGTGAAATACTTTGTGGTACATTTTTAATTTATTGAATCAGTTTTGTTTGTGCACTGAAAGAACTCTCCACCGCTCTAAACTGTTTCATCTTATCCACAACACTTGATCTTTGCAATGAAAATGATATCAGTTGTGATTTCAAAAAATAAAGTCAAAAGGAAAAAAACAAACGAAAACGAAGCAAATGTTTTCTTTACTGACATGTTTTATTTTAAGGGAAAAAAGTGAAATGATAACATTGGCTGAATGGTATTAAAATTGCATAACAAAAGAGCAAGGATTCGTCTTTATCCAAAGGGTCAGATTCAGTTTGACAAAAAAGGGTCAATTTGTATGAATTACAGCACATATCAATGGTCCTTAATCACATATCATTAAAATACACATTGACTAAGTAAGAGTTTTAGTTGCCGATTCTTCCAAGAAAGTCATAAAAATTCCCCAAATTCTCCCTTCCCTTTTTCTAATCTTGATCTACTAATGAACAATAAAAATAATACTAATAAATTACAGTGCAATTCATAAGAAATACCTGCAGAGCTTTTCCGCTCTCCTTCACTACCAGCTTTCCTCGTCATAGTCACCAGCTCCCACAAACACTTCAGACAGTTCAGCACATTCAAACCATTCTCTAACGTTTGTGTCACGACGGAGCAAAGCCCGAGAGCTAGTTTAGATAGACAGCTCGCGTGTTCAAAAACATCCTCTGGAGTGAGACGACAGCTGCTGATTCACCACTTATCATCACTCCCTCATACGGGTTTTGTTCTGATCTTTATGTAAGCAAACAGAGTCAGAGACTATATTCATATCAGATCCTTTTTTTTTTTTTTTTTTTTTTTTTGCAACATCCACTACACACCAAGTGCACTAGACTTTGCAAAGCTTGCAGTTCTCTGCTCGGTTTAAAAACACTGCTTCCTCTATCGTCACCTCCTCATTGTGTCAGTGTTGATAGCTGTGGATGAAAACCCCCTACAGCCTGGCGATCTGAACCAGGAAGTGATGTGCTCAGGGTTGAGACAATGACTACATTTTGCCCTACACACAAATATCCACTGGAGCCTTGGTTCAAAGGTGGCCCTTTCAATGCTGCATCAAACACAGCTTCATTGTTTTGTATTATTACTCCCTTATTCTCTCCATCCTGATCAAGTGTATCCAATCAGGAAGTGATGAACCTATTGATGCTCTGCATTACTGCGCCGGCATCTTCTCATCACTCTCTGATCTCCTGTGTGCTGACTTCAGTCTATGCAAATGACACGGTTAGAGACTGCATATCAAATAACTTCAATGACAGGTGAGTTGTCTGACAGAACTAAGCTTCAGGCGCCGCATATCTATCTAAAACTTTAATTCAAAGATGACTGCGGGCCAATGTGGTCTAAAAAAGTCCAGAAATGTGTTTGATGTTTTTGTCAAATCGCCATCGCATGTAAAAGTGTCTCTTCCACAAGGACGTGTAGTATGACTGACAATGTGGGAGGGATTGAAGGTGCGTGTTTTGCACACAGTACCGTACCTGACATAAGGGAGAAGTCGCACGTAATTCAGATCAGAGGTTTTTGTGGGTTTACTGCCAACTTCACTCCCCTGTCATCTGTCATCAACAAAAATAAAATCAGCAAACCTGTCTCACAGTTGAGTTTGCAGAACATGTCCTGCCATAACACCATGCTAGTAAAACCTGTAAGCCACGGGGCTCTGATATATTACACATGGTAACACGTCTGATAAAGTATGTTACTACAGTACAGATGTCAAGGACTACAGAAAAAAGGAGTGTCTTATCAAATGAGCCAGCACTTAAATTCAAAGGAAGAGATCGGACGCTAAATCCAGATTGTAATGCAGATGAACACAATGACTCTCCCTGGTCCCTGGAAGCATCTGTTCTGAGCAGACAGTCCCCGACTCATCACTCACAGCAGAAAAAAACAAAACAAAAACAAAAAAACACAACTTGAAAACCAACAGTGCTCTCAGAGGAAAACAAAATAACAGCAGCAATTCCCAAAAAAAACAAAAAAACAAGAAACAAATCAACAATAATAACCTGAACTACATCAATAAAAGTGATAGGTTAATGTCAAATTTAAAAAAAAGCTTGTACTCCTCCTCCCCTCCTCCGAAGTGCAGACGAGAGGAGAGTGGAAGACGCAACTAAAACAAATGCTTTTTCTACGGACTGATGACATCTGCGGCCTGCTCCAGCAGCACAAGCATGCTGTTCATCGAAACAAGAGCTTGAATTTGATCGAGAAGGTGGGAGGAATAGAAACGTCCCTTATTTTCTACAGCGGCAGCAGCTGTTTCCACTGACACAGTAAACCAGTGAAACCACTTGAATTAAAAAGATCCCTTTTCACGGTCGTTTAATTTGATTGTGTTCGAATAATAGAAGCTTTGTGAGACATATGGGACTAAAAATAGAGCCAAATGTTCCTTCACGTCTCAAAGTGGGTCTTGAGACAGGTCTTAAATACACATTTAAAAAAACAGCTAGTTTTGATCACACACTGGTTTGAATGCGGGTCACGTGTTCAGTGGTCACTGCTGCTGCTAAACAGAAACGATCACTTTTTGGACAAGTTGTAGACGTAAATAAAGACATTATGATTACATAGCGAGAGGATTTTTTTTTCTTCGATGTTTGTAAGACATTTTCATAGCATATTTCCAAAATCATTCGATATCATGCATTCCTGAATACCATAATGTGTGCATACATAATGTTTTTATCAAACTGATTTTCATCTTTACACAAGTTCTGGGCTATTGTTCTAATTTCCTGTGTAGCAGAACCACCGTCCACAACCTGTTGAAGAATGTCATTGAAATCCTTATTTGTTTTAACAAATCAAATCATGATGATGATGATGCTGAAACCCAGTCAATCAATTCAAGCTATATGCTGTCATTAAACCAGCAATCAGCTTGTATGCCTTCATGTCAGTGCAGCAACAGATGCTTGCAACACAGCGGAAAGACTAAACACAAAAAAAACCTTTTTTCTATACATAAGTAAAAATGTCGCACGTCTGTTGATCGTCAGAAGAACAGGTAAAAAGATCAAAAGAATTCAAAGTGAGAGGTGAAATGTTGTGAAACTAAGGAGTTTAAAAGCTTCGGCTACAGCCATTTTCTCTGCGCACGCACGAGTACTTACACACACCACTAATGGACGCAGAGGAGGGCAGAGCTGTGTGGTCGCCACCACTGACATGTGAAATGATATGGAAATCAATACATGTGGTGAAACAGCATCAGACAACCCCAGGCAGGCTCTCCTGCATCGCTGCCGCAATGAGACGGAAAACCAAGAACAAAGCTTTGTTTCCCTTTTTTTTCTTTTTTTACTTTTCTCTTCATGTCTGGAGTCAGAGGGGATGGACGGAGTTTTGAACGCAGATAAAGGAGTGATGGAGTTCATTCAAAAAAACAACAAAAACAAAACACCTTTCACTGACGGCCAACATACCCTTCAAAATCAGCACATTGCTTGTTCACCAGATAACTAAAGGTTACAGTAGGTCTAATACTCTACAGGACCACTACATGCCTGAACCTTTTTTTTCTTATCTGGTTGCTGCAGAGTGCTGCTGTTCAGGGTGACAGTGACGATTACTCCACCAATGAACTACTGTACCGGACAATCACAGTCCAACTCTCACTCAAAGTGGTTTGTTTCTACTGAGACTATCAAATGTAAAGTTAGCCGAGATAAGACAAAAAAGTCACCTGAAATAACATTCACAGTGCTCTAATAAAAATAAAAAAAAGCTGAAAAAAATATCAGTGATGAAATGAAATGTCCTAAAACAAATAAAAGAGTAAATATGTATCGCAGCCTAACTTTTTTTTTTTTTTCTCCATTTCTTGTCTACTTGTGACACTCTTCCCTTCAGCCACCCTTGAGCACAAGCAGTCAAGGAGGGCGTCTTGTCTTGCTTTGTACTCGCAGCCCCGTGCCAGGTGGTGGAGACAAAGAGCCTGTTATAGATGCTTCTCCTTGGTGATCCCATTCTGCACGTGCTTCCTGTGACAGAGAGAGAGAGAGAGAGAGAGAGAGAGAGAGAGAGAGAGAGAGAGAGAGAGAGAGAGAGAGGGAGAGTGGTCATCATTGGTTCAGGCAGCTGAGAGCAAAGGCGTCTCGGGCAGGAAGAGGAGAGAATAAGCTTGTCAGGTGAGGTGATCAGCAGATGTGAGGCTTTAGCGAGCAGAGGGGATATCTGCAGGGTTCAAGGCCAGGCAGATAAGGTGAGCCACATAATCACATCTCCATATGGTCTCTTTGATCCTATCTACCTGTGAGGGCCGCTGCTTACACAAGCTCAGAGGCAGATCTCCTCCTTTGTGCATCAACCCTTCTTTTGAGGGGAGGAGAGGGTGCCTGTCCCACCTTCACATTCACAGTCCCTGGATGTTAGCCCAGAAACACAGGGTCTGTTTTGTCTTTGTTGTTATTAGAAATATAAAGGACTTTGTGCTTTCAGGGTCTTCACTGACGGTGGTCAAAGGCTGCAATGGTAATCAGCAGCAGATGATAGAGGGGCATCTGACAGAGAGGGGTCTAAAGGCAGCTCCTCAGATAAAGAGTGACGAGGCCATGACCTCAGATAAAGGCACAAACTGATACACGTCAGTTTTAGTCAACTTAGCTGTTTTTCTTTAAAGCTCGATATCGCAGAGCCCTCATAGCTCACTTACACATTCAGAGAAACACCTGTTACACAACACAATGACTCCAATTATATTATATTAATCACGATGGATCGTGATTTTAAGATGAACACCATCAGCCATCACCATAATCAATTCTAGAGTGCTTCCAAAAAGAGTAAGGCAGGAGGATTTTGTTTACTCGTGGTAGATACAGCTCTAATAAAGTTAAACCACATTTAGCTTAGCGAGATGCTAACATCATTCCCATAAGCCTCAGCTGCACTGTTTCCTCATCGATTATCAAGTAAAAAGCATGCTAGCACACTTTACCATGATGATGAATATGACCAACACCAACACTGTCACTTGTTAGCATGTTGCTAATAAAGCTGTTACACTGAACAGTCTCACAGATCAGCTAGAATGACTGCAGCTTCAAGGTCTGGCTCAAACGTTTTCATTTCAGACTAAATGTGTTCATTTCATAGTTTTAGGAGTAAAGCTTCGTCCTCAGTCTGGCAGCATCGTGTTGCCTTTACAATCAGAATGTAACACTCGCAACAGGCTAACTCAGTGATTTATCAATGTGGAAACTATCAAATAGAAAATCTGCCAACTGTTGGCTGCTGATAATTTGCTGATAATTTTCCACCTTGTGCTGAGGTCTCTCTTTCATATGAAACACGTTCTGGTGCAGCTTACCCCTGGGCAGAGATGTGATGTCCAGCATCATCATCATCATCATCATCATTGGATTTTGCCTTCTGCGCTCTGAGCAGTCCCGCTGCCGCCCTGCTGCCGTCCTCATCTTCGTACTCCCTGACGTCGTTCACCTCTTTCATCTTTAACACCTTCACCACAAAAACCACGATAAACTAGACGGAACGGGGAGAGAAGAGGGAAAGAGATCAGCGTACCACAAAAGTGATAATTACACGTAATTGTACATCTTCTAAACACAAGTACAAAGCTCTGCTTGCTTTTTCAGTCTCTGTTGAAGGATGATATTAGTAATTATATGAAGTCACATATCTGTAAAATCAGAGAAGACAAAGAGGATGATCCCAAACACAACCTGCTCCGAAAGCAGTTAAGGTCTACAGCATTAGTTACCATGGTGACCTTATCGTGTAAGAAGTGGACCACCTACGTAGTATTGAAGACCTGAATTAACCCTGAAGTTACTCAGATAACTGAAAACCCTGCTTAGTGGTATTTCCCCCCCCCCCAAAGATGATGACAGGTTTTCATCAAGACAAACCAAAGAAATGTGCTTCTTTGATTTGACGCAAACAAGCAGAGTTTCCTCACCAGGAACCAGTAGATGTTCATGAGTAGCAGTGCCAGCAGAAGAGTGTTGAAGAAGAAGTAGAAAGGTATACTGGGGACCGACTGGAGGCTGGATACACATGTGGCGTACAGCACTTTGAGAGGGAACCAGTAGAGACGGAACCAAAACCTGAGAGTGATTGAAAAAACAAAAACACTAGAAATAGCATTCATGGTTGTTGGTTTTTATTTCAGTGTGTATATGAGACCGTCAGTAGCTGCCGTGGCAACACAACGCTTAAGTAATAAGGGAAACAAAGGGGAGAAAGTGAGTCAACATTTGAGTGTTTGTGAGCCTCACCAAGTGATGCTGAAGCTGACGGAGCCCATGTTGGACAGCACGTCGTTGAGCAGGTAATATCCTCCCTGCCTGGACTTTAAGTAGACGTTTAGCTTGGTGAACTCCAGCTGGATGTCATTGATATCGTGGAGGAACAACACTAGGATCCCAACGTTGTGGTATCTGAAGGGACAGGGAATACAAACAGTATGTCTTTATATGTACTTTTTCTTCCCATAACAGAAACCAAAGAAAGAGAGAAGACAAAATGCAGTTTATTTTGAAGGCATTTTCAGTCTTAGCATTTTTCTAATTTGAATTTATAAAAAAAAATAAAAAAATCAAAAATCAAATCAAATCACATTTATAAGCTGTTCCAGTATTAACTGCACTGGGACCACAGTTTACGCTACAGCTGTTCATTTGACAGCAATACAACACACAAAAAACAGAAATGTTGTTGGTACTGTACTCTGTATAGCACCACTCTGCTCGGCGTGGGATTCACTCTTTCAGTTCAAAGTTTAATTAAGCTAAGTGCTAACGCTTAGCAAAGAGAAAGTAAACACAATATGCAACAGCACAGTTTTGAAATGTTAAAAAACACACACAAAAAAAACCCCCAGCCTAAAAGTGTTTTGTTTTGTTCCTACACACAAACAACGCCCTCGGGGAGTTAACCCCTACAAGCAAATAGTGCTCTAAAATCATAGAATAAAATATTAGAGCGTGACTGATTTGCAGCTGATATGCATGTTTTCACAGGCTGTTGCATTATTCACATCACTATCAAAGTTCTCCTGATGAAACGTCTTTACAGAACGATGCTTCAGCTGTGCAGTGGAGAGAGCAATGTGTGTTTCAAGAACATGTAGAGAAACGCTTTTTATGGAGCGTTAGGAAATACCTGCAGGTAGGCTAGCTGTGCTCCTTTAATCTGATCAGCGTATTTCCCTTCAGTTCTCCACACACACACACACACACACACACACACACACACACACACACACAAACTCTTTCTATGTTGTATATTTTGTACAGTTCACCCAAAGACCAAACTCAAGACAAGTGCTAGACAATACCTCTCAGCACATCAGTGTTCATGTTTGATATTGTGGAAAACTTTGTTCAATTGCGTCGTCACTATTAAATAAAATAACTTTCTTTAGATATTTTGAGCATACTCATAATTTTATAAAGAATCCAACTATCCCCACTCTGGTTTGAAAGAGGGGATCCCTGGGGAGTTTTTGTTTATAGTGTAGCGTAAACACAATCCAAAGCGACGAGTGCAGAGAAAAGTGGACAGAACTATTAAAGAAAGCAATTGAGATGATGAAGGATTTACGACCTTCTGACTTTACAGTGAGTGCTGTTCGACAAGCCAAGTGCTCGTGTAGCTTTGTGTCTGCTTTTTGTGTTCTGGTAATACAACTTAAACTAGATGAAAGACACGTTGAGATCAAGTCCTGGTGACAGATTATGGTCTGAATCCAGAGCTGGAGGATTTAGAGACAGATCCCTTTAAACGATCATGCACAACATTAAAGTCAATATAAAATACCTGAAGGCATAGGAGAAACTGATGAGTGCCAGTGTGATGATGTGGTGCACCACCATGACAGCGGAGTCCTTCCTCCATGCGTCCATGTACACTGTAGCGTAGATGGAGTGGCCGTAGAAGCTGCCTTGGATCAGGTAGGCTATGGCGATGTCTGTAGGCACTGACATACCACTCTTCCAGTCTGAACAGGCAGGGACAGAACATGAGGAGAGGTTAGTGACTGATACTGATGAGAAGGGAATTAAAGGTATCAACCAACAAGCTTTACTCGGCTTCAGTCAAACAAAAAAAGGGGGGAGATAAATGATTAAAAAATGAACTGAGGCTGATTCCACAGAGTGAGACGTACGGGCTTCTTTGTTATCTCGTCTTCGCCATGGAAAAACAGTCATGGATGAAAATGCGTCTTTTCCTTCTGCTTGTTGACCATTCAATCATGACTATTATTTTGATAAGAAAGTAAAGTTTATTGGGAGCACAATTCAACACGGCTTAGGCTGGGCCGTCGTTTTCCGACACTCCGCTGCTCTCTGTGTGTGACGTCGACAGCTCTGCTCCACGGCAAGTGACGCAAAAGTCGTGCGAGAGCGACCCAACGTATCGATAAACAAGTTAGTTGCACTTAAATGTGTCAATATTTATCGATTCGTTGTCGCAGCCTTATGCAGAAGAGTTTGGCGTATCTGTTTATGTCCTTTTGTAACAACAGTCTGTTTTACTCGACCATACTTGAAATATATGTGGTAAGGCTCAGTTTATCAGTGGCTCTCCGGCAACATCCTCTACAATTAAAGTCAGCGGGTTGTTTTGTGACTTTAACGTTTTTAGTATTCAGGGAAAATCTCAAGTGAGTCCTTCAAATCTGGGATCTGAAGGAGGGAGTAAAAACGAATGGTTCTTCTCTGGGATTGTGAATTGTTTGTCAGTGATTTTTACATTTTCTATTTGAATATTTCTTTAATTTATTTTTATTTATTTCCCTCTGTCATGATGCTTTTGATGTCGTGTGAAGCACTTTGAAATGCCTTGTTGTTGATGAAATGTGCTATAGAAATAAACATGCCTTGCCTAAAGTCTACCTCATCTGATCACAACTCATCTACTGTATGTTTACGGTACTTTCCAAAGATATTGGCTGACATCAGCCCATCACCTTAATTTGATCTTCATAAAAGTTTCTTAAGTAGATCTCAACCCAAGTACAGACTACAGATCTAATATTGTATCCTTAAGTGAAGTCCACTTTGTTGTGCAGTGTTATGCACTTTGTGATAGCTTTCTTAAGTTTATGTTCATTGAATATGTTTGTTCAGATAGATATTCTGTGTTCTCAGTTTTATGGAGGGATCTCAGGAGACCTTTTCTGGGTACTTTTTTTTCAGTTCATTAACTAAGAAGTAGAAAAAAACACTGATCTTTAATTTAGAGAAACTTCCCATTAATTGAAAGGCAGACAGCTAATGTCCAGCCCAGGGCAAAGTAATTATGAGTTTGTCTTATCTGAATGACAAAGAAGTTTAAACAGCAGGTTCGTTAGTGTTATACACCCCTATAGATTTAAATAGAGTACAACCACTATCCCCATATAGGGTCAGCTGGGTGAGTAGGATGGAGAGGGGGCTTGAGGGATCAGGTTTAACCTCAGGAGAATTTAAAAGTATAACTACAAAAACAGGTCAAATGTATGTTAAGGCAGCTCGGCTAGCTCATGTCTCAGAAACCTATCGGATGATGGACGGAAACTTTCTCCACCAATGTTTGAGTTTGGTTGGTCTCTAGCAGGATGAGGTTACAGGGGCCTTGTGTAATGTTTATTGATTGGACCTTCCGTCATTAAACATTGAGAACAGGGCTGCTAGATGTATCACAACAGAGGAGCTGCCAAGAGGAGGCATGGGAACTGGAGAGTTTATTCTCTCTGAGAGAATAAAGCTCTTTTTGCCTGGTCCTTCCTTCAGAATACCAAAACTCGTTCCCTCCCCACTCCTTTAATTTGTTTAAACTCTTACCGTCTCTTTTAAACTTCTTTCATCCTTCTTTCTTTCTTTCTCTCTCTGCCTCTGTAATAGTAGAGCCACATTACACTGCCTCAATACACATCTCAGGCTGACAGATATTAGAGGTGATGCAGCTCTTGAAGATGAACCTGGCACTGTCAAACAGCCTTTGCTAGCTCCACTCAGAGTGATGGAGTTTGACTTGAGACCTGACACCTCCATATCTAATGGAAGAGACAGAGAGACTCTGAAAGACATCCTTGAATTATAAGTGGACTGCCCATTACATATCCATATCCAACATTGGCAACATTATTCCTTCATGACTCCCAATTTTATCAACGATTAAGTGATGCAGTGAACGATTTCCGTCACTTAGCGTTGTCATGTTGGAGCCGTACGTAATGTATAAAGACAAATAGTAATGGGAAATCTAATTTATTTATTTTTATTACATATTTATATTGACTTTAAGAAGATTGTATTGGATTGTTTCAGTAGGTATTGTTCATTTGATATGATTTGTGAAAGACAACAGTCACTTTCATTATTAAGGAAAGGGACGGTTTTTCTTCTCCCTGCTTCTGTTTGTTCATTAACAGTGTAAAAGCATTTTGAGAAAATATTGCATGTGTGCTGTGTTTATTGTGTTGGAACCATACAGTGAAATGAGCAAATAAATCAAATATGGATGAATGACATTCCCTGTTGTACTCTTATCAGTATTATAGGGCTTATGCACTTGAAGAAGACTACTAAAGAAGTCGGAGCAGCTCTATGTGAGAACACAGCAGGATATTCTCCGGAGAATTCACCTCGAGCCAATAGGACAGGGGGGAGACGCTTATATTCTGTGACTGCTGCATGATGCAAAGAAAGAGTGTATTGTATGCGACCGCTACGATCTCCATGCACGTGTTTAACGACTGCCTTACATTTTCTCTTTGTTCCTGTACAGGAATGAAACCAACATCCATGGAAAACTAAGGTCAGTTCGTTTTATTAGGTCTACTGAATTATTGAGGAGCCTTTATTTGGTTTTGCTTTCTAACGGTGGTAAAATACTGTCCTGAGTGGATATTGTCAACGTCTGCTGACTGATCTAACTCACCTCAAATTCTAACCTTAGATTAGAAATGTTTGTTGATCCCTAGCGGGGAAACTCAAAGTTTACTTGCTCTCTGATACTGTTGCTGGAGAACAGCAACTGAATTAATATTTGAGCTATTGTGATCTATGTAATGTAGTAATATATTTTAACAAAAAGTGTTATTTAGCCAACAATACATGGAGTAATTATCAAGTAACAAAGCAAAGGTGAACACAGCTGACATGATGTCGGTCTGTGGGTCAGTCAGTTTTATGAATGTTACTAGTTCATAAAAAAATATCAATGAAAAACCATAATGTTAACAGATCAGACAAGGGTCAAACTTTAAAAGGAATAAACCTTCAAATAAATCTTTCTCCAACACTTGTTGTGTTCTGATAGTTACCATGAAGATTTGACTTTACTTTTAGTTTGTTATTCGAAGCAAACAAGAGACAGATCTGTTGACAAATGCTCCTGTAGCATTCTCTACCAGATGAGCAAAGTCGGGACAAGAGGAAAAGTAAAAAGAACTCACAGAAGACTTGTTGAACATTTTAAGATCATGTCTGCTTTATAAACAGGAATCTGTTCTTGTGTGGACTGTACCCACCTAAGGGATCTTTGCCATGCTTTACTGGTAAGTTAAACGCATGTTTTAGTTTCCCCAGCAAGATTCCCTCTGGGCATATGTTGCCTCCAAATAATGTGATCAGAGAAATATGTCAGCACGAAACTAGCCTCTCATACCTACTGGACCAGTTATGGTACAATTAAACACAGGTTTTCCAAGTCAAAATGTAATTAGCTATTCAAAAATATTTAAACAATTCAAATGAATTTAAAGGAGCTAATTTACATTGAATAGGACATATTAAAAGCTGAAAAATAATTTGGACAATTAAGTGCTGTTCTATTAATGTGATGAGTAGATGTATAACAGATCTTTTAAGGATCCCAATGTTGTGTTTCTTACTGTAGAAAACAGAGGGTGGGTCGTGGAAAAAGGAGTAGGAGGTAAAGAAGAGCAGGTAGGTGCTATATGACCACGACATGGTGTAGAAGACCAGCTTCCATGCGCTCTCGGGCATCTTGGCAGCATCTTTGGGCAGCAGCCTCCACCACTGTGCTAGAGGCTGTAAGAAGAAAAAATAAGCTGTCAGACAAAGGAGAGGAAGTTTAAGAAAGTCACACTTAGCATAAATGTGGCGGTTTTCCTCAGACATTCAGCTGGGTATACTGGGTATTGACACAAGACCTGATTAATTTAGAGGGTGTTGTTTTACACTGAGCTCTCAGTTCAGTCTGTGTGGTGAAGCAAACAATTCTGTTAATGCACTGTTGTGGCTACGACAGCAAGATTAAATACTTGGGGGCTCAGTGTCAAGTAAATGAAGGTTTATGTTGTCAAATGTGTGAATGATGGATTAAATAAGCAGTCTTCCATTTAATAGATAGTTAAAAACAGAAGGTCAATTTAAAAAACACACTTGCCCTCAGTAACTTCAATGGTTGCTTAATCTTCAACCAACAAAGTTATTGAGAGTATTTCAGGACAGCACACCAACATTTCCAATGTCCACTTGTTTACGCAAATAAAAAAGTGGATATTTAAACCACATCTAATGAAAGGAAATATAAGTGCATTTATTTATGGCTGGATTGAAAGCTGATAGAAGTCACCATAAGCCATGTGGGATAAGCTAAGCTAATTTTGTTCATTTTAACAAACTGAAACAGATGGTGACTGTGTGTCATATCAAAATGATAAAGACTGTATATAAAAGGTGAACATAAAACTAGAAAAAAGTCATTTTTGATCATACAAACTCCCTAAACGATCAACATCGACAACTGAATTGAAAGAAGTAGCCAGTTAGCTAGTTAGCAGCCTTTGAGCTAAGCTAGCACACTGTCTCTAAATTCTGCAGCAAAAGTTGACATTTCTCAATGTACTCGAGGCACATTACAGGTCGAAATATTACACAGGGGAGGAGTTAAGTAGGTACACATCGGATATCTTTTCTCAAAGTAATGAACTTGCCTCATTACTCCCAACGAGGCGAGGACAAGGTGTAAACAAAACAATGCAGATGTTGCAATAATACCCCACAAATGACCTAAAACAGCTAAGGTTTGTTCTATCTGTAACAATTAGGACAATAATAACATATTTTACGCTACAAGGGAAAATAATTATGAAGTGCAATCATTTAGTAGTTTTAATTGAGATCTTGATAGAAAGTGTAAGATGACCCACTGTGGTCCTGCTCTCAGAACTGTTGACACTGAAACTTTTGCTCCCTTCCTCTTTTGTACGATATTGCGATCCTGACAAACGTTTGTAATAACCCACAGTACACTACATGCATGTGACTGTCTGAACTCAGAAATGCATGTGTCTTTCACAAGTCTGCTTATGTTTTGCTTTGCAAGCAGAAATAGAGGAAGTCAGAGAGAAGTGCCCCTAATGCCCTGATGTTGCCTGATAACGGGCCCCCACCTTTTCGCTAGAGGGGCTATGTTATCTTCCTCCCTTTCCTGCTCAGTCTTACCGACTATGTGCCTGTGTCTATCTTCCTTAGGCTGTAACTTCGTTGTGGAAGCCAACACTGAATCATAATCTTTCAATTGTCTTTTGAAATCAAATGAAAAACAAATGATCAAGGAACTGATGTCACAAACACACACACACACACACACATACAGGAAGAAAGGAGATAAGAGAGAAAGAATTAGAAGGAAAAAAAGAACGATTTTTTAAAGAGTAAGACCAGAATGTCAGCTGGGCAATGAGATAGGCAGGTGTTTGGTTTGTCATTGTAGTGCCAAGATAAGAAACCAAACCCAGCTCACTGCATAATAAACAATATGCCCCATACACACACAGGTGTACACAGAAACACACACACACACACACCACTGAAAGGCAATGAAATGTAACAGGAGGCAGAAAGTGAAAGTTGCCAGTGTCTAGTGACACAGTACGTCTCAGTCAGTTGTTACCAAGCAGATCCTCTGCAGGATGTGATCCGAGACGGCTCAGTGACAGATTACATGACAAATTAATGGAGGTAAAAGTAAGCCATGCCATTTTTGAAAGTCACATTGAAATAAAACACACAAATATATACAATGTCCTGCCTTTATCTATTTATTTTTTTCTTTGTCTTTTTCCTTTCTTTATGTGTCGTTTTGTGGATTCCATGAGTCACAAATGAGTCAAACAGGACAAGGAAGGAAGCTGACAGAGAAACGCTGATATAAATGTAACAGAAACAGACTCTGCGGGCCTCAGATGTGAAAAAGATGGCATCGCACACAGGAGGCACATGATCCCAGCAGAGGCAGTTGATTGGCTGAGACTGAGGCAACATGTGGTGTGTGTTCAGCAAGTCATGACCAGAGCACAGTGGAGAGCAGGACACTCAACACATTCTTTTCAGTCCCGGTCTCAGTACATCTGTATCAGTCCCTCTCTGTCAGCCCACCCATCCTCTGTCTCCCCCTCTCATCACTCCACCTCCTTCCCCATAATTTCTCACCCTTCTCAGCTTCCTCGTTCTTTCTGTCCCCACTCTACGTCTCCCCCCTGCCTGCGACATTTATTTATAGAAGCCAGCTGTCAGTACAACACATACCCCCTAAGTCTTCTACCACATCACATCTCTCTGACACACAAAATTACAAGCCTACACGCAATTGTGCACATTCACAAGGCTGATACACATTAGCGGCAGACACATGTAACTGCAAAAACCAGCTGTGCCTCAGCAGTTCATGTCTGATTTGCCTTCCTCACTTCTGGCACCTCTGAATATAAACCGACATATCTGCTGTTTTCTTTCATTTAATCTGTGTCATTAAGTGTATGACACTGTCGTAGACCTGGGCGATAAAACAACGATAATTATCGCAATAGAATTTATCTTACAATTAGAGTAGAATTTAACCTGTAATTGCATGCCTTGCCTAACCGCTGGGAAATGGGGGGTGCGACAGTGCATCAAACGCTAGTTGCCATCCGACATTAAAGAGAAGAAGAAATTGAACGCTGAACAGCCAATCATGTTGCAGGGATATGGGTAGGCGGGCTTACAGACGTTCAGAGCAGAATGAAAACATAGCTGAAATTAGCGCTAGCGATTAGTGTTGCCAGGTCTGTGACCATGGTTACCACCCAGGCGCCCGATCTGGCAACCACACACACACACAAATGCACGGCTACACCTGACCAGAGTGACAGAGCCCAGATGCCCAGCGGGGATGCCCGAGAGGGAGAAGAGACGAACCAGATTGGCTCCGCAATGAACCAGAAAGCTCACGTTTTCTAGCAATAACTTTATGTACTATTAACAAACAGTAAATATAATTTGATCAACAACAATAGCCTATAGCTAGCTATCCAGTCATGCCAATCTCATGCCAAATTCACGAACATGTGTCGCTTGTCAGCCGCAGTCAGGACATTCATTCTTGTGATAATTTACGATTCAAGATGGTGAAAAGGAAGAAACGTTTTTTTTATTTTTTTTTATTTATTTTGGGCTTTCTGCCTTTATTGGAGAGACAGAGAGTGGAAAGTGGATAGTGTCGGAAATCAGGGAGCGAGAGAGAGAGAGAGAGAGAGAGAGAGGGGATCGAAATGGGCCACAGGCTAGAGTCGAACCCTGGCCGCCTGCGTGAAGACTGTAGCCTCAATACATTGTGACGCATGCGCTATCACTGCACTACTGGCACCCCAGGAAGAAGGTTTTTGACTGTAGTTTGAGAGCAGAGATGCTTGGCAGTGAAAATGTAAATCACATTTCGACTTAATATATGCTTCAATGCATCACAGCAAAAAAAACACTAAATGATTGCTAAGTAGCCTACACATGTTTGTGAAAATCTTGATTTTGATTTAACAAAACAACATGTTTTGTTAACTGTGCCGAAGACGAGTGCAGCTAAGACGTGCAACATTAACAGACCCTTCACTGTTAACACAACATGAGCCGTTAAAAACACAATGAAGGAAAGAAATGAGCAAACGTCACGAACCAGTGTTAGTGTGGACCGTAATGTAAATAAGATAAACAGTGTATGGTGTGGACCCTCAGTAAACAGTGGGCCAGTAGGCTTCTTTTGAAAACCTGGACAGAAGTAGACCCCCCCCTCCCCAAACCCAGGAGCTTATTCTGCTGTTTAAACAAAACAAACAGCTAGGATAAAATCTCTGTTTTAAATGCAGATTGTAAGTGATTACATAACAGCCTGCCAATGGCCACATTCTTGTTACTGTGTGCCAGCCAGCCCACCATCACACTGTCCTTTCCACCCACTCTATCTATCTACCCTTTACTTTTCTATGGCAGCCTACAAAGTGGGGGTATAGTGGGTCAAGGACACCGAGCTAATCCACTCGTCCTCTGTCGCATAAAATGAGAGCCTTGAATTACACTCAGCTGGGACCTAAGGCCATTCAACAGCTCCCTTCTTCTCTTCCTCGCTCTCTTACAGACGGACTCTTGCTGACTTCAAGGTATCAATGGATATTGTTTCACTGTCTGCTTCTTCTGGCCAAAGAAGGGAGATGAGCAGTCTTCAAATCTAAGGACAAAAGGAAATTACAGAGGCAGTGTAAACGATTCATGACAATATGTGTTTCCCTTAGCAACCATACAGGGATGCTAGCAAAACCCTGCATCCCTGTTGCGGCTAAAACCGACCTCCATCTTGCTTCCACTACAGTCCTTCCTCATTCATCATTTCCTCATCTGCAGCTGCATCCCATCCCAACCCCCAACTCTCTAAAAGTCCTCCCCCCCGGCCTTTTTAACGAGTAATGAGAGAGCAGAGCAGGTGAATTGACTCCACTGGATTGTTGCGTAAGAAAGTTAACTCGGCCAGTGAGTCAGGATGACAGGTCATCTGTTCAATAAGACGTGCAAATCCATTCAACCTTTTTCAATCAGTCAGCTCTGTCCAACTTCTATCTCTCTCTTAATCGGACGTCACTCTCTCCCTCCCAGAGTTCTGTCACAGTTTCCTTCCCAAATTGGATTTACAGCAGCTAATCAACTGGACCAGTTTTGGAGTCACAAATAAAACATTGCGTGGGGAGGTTTTTCTAGACCTTTCTGAAGCTCAAGCTGCATCTTAATGTAATTTTTCGAGTCTCTGAATGAAATATTTCAGTCTTTAACCATCTACTCTTCCTCTTCTTAAACAGAGAACATGAGCTCAGTCAGAGTGGACAGCTGTCATGGGGGATAAAGCTCTTGCTTCTGACGGATGAGGTGGGACTAGAATGCACTTTCGCTGCTGAGTATTATCCAACGTTGGGACTGCTGATGTGATTGATGAGTGATTGGTGGTTTGTAAAGTGATATTACTGATGTGTTGTAATTGTTGTTAATACATGTTGCTTCCTTTGAAGTTTGCCTGCCCTGGCTTTAAATCGTTCAAATACTGGTTCAAACTCCGGACTGATTAAAGGTGAGTTATTTCAGTAGCCCGTCAACCATGCTAAATAGTGTTTTAATTCATTTCACTAATTCATCCTGACAATGTGTTTAAGGTTATCTAATTTCATTGGGAGTTATTTGTTTGTTTTTCTGTACACCAACCGATTGGATCCATCTGTCCTGATGTATTTTTGAGTTTAGATGGGGGCTATCATTTTTCAAATTGATCCTTCATTTAAATGATTTGAAATATCATTCTGTATACCGACTAAGAAGGACACACTAGTGTTATGTTGTACAGAACGTTATCATCCCAATAAACTCCCATCCTGTCTCTCTCTCTCTCTTGTTTTCTGTTCTGTGCACATACTTACATGTAGGAGTGTAAAGGTAAACATACTCGTACCAGACTATTACAGTAAAGGACTTTCAGAACGCTCTGCAGGTTTACCCATCCCACTATGTGCATAACAAAAGTTCTTCCATCCAGACCCACAAAGCGGGAACGCACCCCAGGCAGCATGCTAAGAACGTAATGGAAGTCACAACATAAGAGCAGCAAGAGCACGGATTCACCATTGAGGTGTTGGGATGTAACGGTTCACTCAACTCGCAATACGATTGACGATATTGGGTTCAAGATAAGATTCTTTCAAGAAAAATGATGACTAAAAAGATTTTAACGAAAACGCCTATGCACCTTGTAATTTCTTGAACTCTTAAACTTGTTTGAGTGAGCGGGGCTACAAACCTGCTTGTAGTCTTTACAGCTGCCACGGTAACGCCTGCTTCTTACACCCAACCACCTCTGCTCCAAAGCTGACGCTCACCATATTACTGACAGGGTCCCAAATTAACTTTTTGACTAACTAGCCCAGGTGGCAGGTAAATATTTTTCATGGCTGAAATAACAAACAGTGTTTTTCTGTCACATACACATCTGTGACAGTACATTTCATTGAGGAAGCATTATGTTCTGTCGAATCAATCACATATTTCAGTCAAAGATTCAATCATTCTATCAAATCGGGGAATTGAGCAATTTAAAAATTATATTTGCGTGTCTTTATTTTTTAAATAGGTAGCCTAGTTCTCAGACCCCCTCTGAAGCCCCCCACTGCACTACAACATTACAGACTAATAAATGATAATAAATCATTCAATCAGCATAGCAAACATAACTTTTGGCTGGTAAACATGTCGACAGCGTAACTAATGCTAATGACCTTATAAATACATTAGATCCACTTGTATATTATATATACATGTATATATACATTTGGATGTCGCTGCTGCAGTTAAGACAAAGTGAAAAATTGAAATTTAAAAAAAACAAAACATGGTGCATTTGATCCCTTACTTCAGGTTGTCTTGGTTTCTTTCAATGACTCGGTAGGCTGCTGTGAAACTGAATTGCCCTTCTGGGATTATTGAAGTTGTTTGACTCTGAATCTTTAAAGTGGTCATCAATATTAGCTAGTTCCATTTATACACATTCATGCGCCGCTGACAAAGCAGATGGAACAACTTCGGCTTAAGTGTCTTGTCCAAGGACACAATGGACATCCGACCTCCCGGTTGCACTGAGTCACAGTCCACATATCAGATAATTATAAGGGTGATAACCAACTAATATACGCAAAGACATTAAGCACATGTTCTTACAAACATGTCCTTAAAGTATGTACCTATAAAAGGTTAAACGTGCTCCAAAGAGGTTCACCTGCTCTCTGTTTCCTCTCTCACTCATACACAAACACATTCATGTTCCCACACAGAAAACAGAACGGCTTTACATCCATCCCTCATTTAAATAAATATTAAGTTTCTATTTGTATAACAGGAACTGAAACTGTTGCATGTGTAATGTAGACTTAACAGGCTGTTTGCTGTGAGGAGCAGATGAAGTTGTGAGTTTATTGGCTGCATTAGCGTCTATTAGCTATTGAGTGTATCATTGTGTTGACGTCTAGAGGAAAATGTTTTGAAGTGTTCAAATTTATTGGTATGTAAGGTTTTCGATGATATGTAAACACCTGAAACTTTTGAATAGTATCTGCATATTTGTCAAGTCTCTTTGGGAAGCAGGGTGCATACCAATTTGCCTAATCTTTAATGGTCACAGGCCAGAGCGCACCTAATGCAGTCTTTAAAAATATGCCTGTCAGTCATACGTTTTGTGGTCATTGTCTCTCTCATACATGAACATGAGTGATCGTTCGGTCACGTACTTAGTTGCAAATCAGTTTGCTTTAGAACGAAGGTGCCTCTGGTTGTCATGTGTTTAATCAAATCCAGTTCAAATATTCAGTCTGCCTCTCAGTTCAGCATCAGTGTTACAGCTCTGTTGAACTGGCCATCTGCAGAAACATCTCCTCGTGGACCGGAAGATAAGCAACACCCATGAAAAACAGTGCATGCTGTGTGAAGTAGGCTTCATCCAGATGTGCTTTAATACATTCACTTCATGTGATGACCTTGTCATTTTTTGTTATGATAAAAAAAACAAAAAAAACTTCTCTGGGTATATTGGATTAAGCTCAGTAAATGAATTCCTACAGCCATCACCCTGGAACATGTATAAATACATAATAAAAAAAGACAACAGAAAAATGAAAGATTTTAGTGTACATACTGAGCGTATCATAGAAGCTGAGCTAAAGTGACCTGTATTAAACAGTGGTAAATATAGGATAATAATCATTTTCTTCAGCTCAGAGTTTGACCCAAATGTATATGCTTCTATTTTAAAAGTAGCCTACCAAAAGTACAGGATTCATTTAAGGGAGGGGAGAACTGAAAGAATTAAAAATTTAGACAGAAAACATCTGTCGATGAAGATGAATGAACGACGGCCTGTAAAAGATACTGCTGCTGTGTCGAAACAATGAACATAAATAATCTTCACCAAGTCACACACTACTTTTCAGTCAGTGAACTGATTGATCAAACATCTGAGTTTTTTTCCTAAACGAGGCATGTACGATTTAACAGCTAAGTCATCTCAGCAACGAGTACATCAACAGGAGGGGTGGGTGACTGATAAAGCTGCCATTACCCAACATTCTTGCTCTGGAGAGGTGCTCTAAGTTAGTAAGGATGTTACATTAAACAAAAACCTCTGTTCGGTTCAAATCTCGGTTTTTGAAGTGACAGTTTGGTACATGCTCAGTGCAGGATGGAAGCACAGCCACAGCTGCATTCAGACAGTTTCATTCACTTAAGTAACAACAACTAAACAGACAAAACGGGTCGCCAAACGAGAAGCCAGCGACTAGCAATCTAGATTTCATAAATACAACAGCAGGAATGTGTCTTAGAGACATAAAATGAATAGACCTCACAGGTTACGTCAGCATACAGTAACCGACCATACAGTAAGTTCATTACCTCTACAATGGTTCAGCATTCAAAAAGCCTGCGAGCTGAAGGGATAAAATAGTTTATCTGTTGGATCTCCTCAAAGGTGCAAGATAGCGCCACCCAGGGGGCATTAAAGAAAAGACTAGGAGAAAAGAGACGAGCCTGCTGTCGGGTGCTCTTGGCGCAGTGATTAGTGCGCATGGCCCATGTGTAGGAAGCGTGTGGCGTCCGTCCCAACCCTCTCTCTCCGTTATCTGACTCTACCCACTGTCCTTTCTCTTCAACAAAAACATTTTTTAAAAAAAGCCAAAAATCAAACTTCAAAAAAGAAAAAAGTGAATGTGGTATGATGGTAGGTGTGACCTGTGGTGTAAAAGTACTTTGAGAAGTCATAAGACTTTATATGCCCTATACAAGCTCATGTCCATTTACTGTGTTTAAATTCCATCGAGTGTCCATCCTGTATTAATAAATAGAGTCTTTAATACACAATGACAGAAGAGCTTTCAGCTCACTTATTCTCTCCAGTGGCATGCTTCATATTCTATTATCCTGGAGTCTAAATGTCTTCCTGGCAGTGGATTATTCTTCAACGGTTCTTCTTCTATTTTATTCATTTATACACCAAGGATGTTGTATTGGCGGGGGATGGTATTTGTCCTCTCCACTGGTACCAACCTTACTTTGCTACCCTGCCGCATGTACTTTCCACACGACAAGAAAAATCAACAGAGTTAAAACAAACTGAAGCAAACAAAAGGCATGCAGCGTGATCTCTGTCGGATGAAGCACGACATCGACTTCTTGTTATTTTGCCGCGAGCGACAAAACTCGAGCTTGTGATGTGGGACTATTTATACAAGTGTCTGATGACTTTGGTAGAACGTGTTTTCTGTCTGTTCTGTCGTATATATCTTTAAAAACCTCGGTGCGAAAACAATCCTCCTTTTGCTTCTGTATTAGTTAAAAGAACAAGAAGAGTGAGTGCGGTATTAAGAGACTAAATGGGAGAGTCTCAATGAAGTGTTAAGATATTCACTCAAGCTGCTCCCTGTTCAAGCTGACGGCTAGGAGACATATGGCTGCCATTCATTATGCACTAACCATGCCGACTAGCAACACAGAGTTGAAAAGAGTGTGCACTGGTATAAAAGTGTGTGTGTGTGTGTGTGTGTGTGTGTTCAACAGGACAATCTATGTGTGCATCAACAAGCAACAGTTCACAAGCTCACCATAATCATCCACCCACAGACAATCTAAAGCTTGTTCCACACTCTCCAACACGCTGGCGTTCATGGACAAACAGCAGAGATACGTGTTTTATAACTTACCTTCATGTACCCTTACATATTTTAAATGGAGTGAATGACTCTCTAAGCTAATAAATGGTTAGTCATGCTGTCTTTCTTTTGAATCCAAAGTGGCCACAATGATGTTGACTCATATTGTTTTTGAATAAATGTGCACACATGCGTTGAAAACAAATGATAACAAACGCAAAGTGGGATGATGAACTTCAAGCTGCCCACGCACTGTGCTAGTACGTTCTAGTTGCTGAGTTCAGGATTGAATGAGTTTTCCCCGTTTTCTTAAATTGACAATCAAATTGATTTGAAGGGAGAGAGAGGGGAAAGCCATGCAGGAAAGCAACCCCAGGCCGGACCAGAACCCGGGCCTCCAGTCTGGAGGACCAGATCCTCCCGACATGAGGCGCACCCACCAATGTGTTACACAGTGCTTTACTGTTCTTCATGTGTTACACACTCAGCCTGACTTTGTGGGACCTTGTTTCTTCGAGGTCTAAAATATTCCACGCAGCTGAATCATCTTTCTCTTTTACCACATTGCATTTGCTCCTCTCTTCCTCCTCAGCCATTGCGCGACTGCCTATCATCAAAGTTGCCACATAATTGATGCAATCTAAATGAAAAGTTTCAGTGCTGAATATTGGGCTTGTGTCCCAAAAAAAAAAAAATTGGAATGCTTTCAGGTTTTTAGGCAGACTTTTTTTAAGCATGTTCATACCTTTTTGAGATTGACACTAAAAATCAACTGCAGTCTGACTCGGAGCTGCCCCTGTTCTGACGTCTCTACACCCAGCTACTTGCTAGTTGTTGGTGACTGTGCTGAGGACTGATGATTCTTGTAGCTGATGACATTCTGGAGACCTGAACATGCTGCTTCAATCACGACCTCCGCATCCTGAAAACAGGATTTTTATTGCCAAACAGATAAGTGACCGAGCTCCGTATCATAACACCCGTTTTACTCATGTTTAGAAGAATTTGAACACATTCTGAAACTATACAGCTTTCGATGGAGAATTGTGCTCGTAGTCAACGACCACACGGTTGCTTGAACTTTTGTCACAGTATGTGTGCATATGATTTTTCAAGCCAGATTTACAGGGTGCTGAAACATCGTCAAAATATCTTTCATTCTTTGCGAAGATGTCACGGCTGTCAGAGCTCCTTAAGGGTAAAAAGAAAGGTGCGTTAGGTGTCGTCACTTTGACTCATTTTATTAGAACAACCTTTTTTTAATCACTGCCAGACGTGAGCTTGTTAACCTTAAGATCCAAAACACTCCCAATCCTCTGGTCTGGGCTGAACAGCTAAGTTGCTATGCAAAACCCAAAAGCAAAAGAGAGGGGAGAGAGGGACAGTGAGGGAAGAAAAGAGGAAAGCTATTTACATCACATTTAAAAGAGGATAGTGCACTTGTGAGGCTGCACCGGACTTTTCTAAAGATCGGAGGGAGGAAAACCTGAGAGAGTTCAACTGTTCCAAATGAATCCCAAGAATACTTCTGAGATACTACACTTGACAAAAGTAAAGAGAGAGATCCAAAACATTATAAACACCCCATACACACAAGCACGATAGGCACGTAGGAAAAAATTCACTTTGGTTTCCTTTGACCACTTGCTCTCTTTCACTATTATAGAGAGGAGAGACAGCTGCCAAGTGTGAGTCCTGCACTGACAGTGTGCTTTTGTCTGCCTGTCCATAGTGTCTATCCAGAGACGAGTAAGTGAGACACATACTGAGAGGAAGAGAGAAACATTGAGAGGCGGCCACAGCAGCGGTCAAGGCCTCACAGCGCATTCCAGCTATCGAGAAAAGAGTTCGACTGTCACAGTCGGCAAACAGAGCTGATTCATGGTGCTTCTTTGTAGCTGGTGCTACATATGGCTGCTCTGGCTATGATTCACCGTATTAAAGAGAGCACAGCCACCCCCCTGTTCTTCCTTCAGCGGAATAATTTATAGACCTGCTGTCTGCTTTGTATGACTACAGCAACTCCAGGATCAGTCTCTATAACGTGTAGAGTCCTTTACCAACTTGGTTTTTAAATGCTGAAAACGTATGAAAATTTATCAGCTAATAGTTTGGCATTGAGATGTTAAGACTATGACATCTTTAATTGTCATGTAATGTTTAAATAACAGCCAAAAAGTAAATGTATTGAATCAAGACTCATAGTAAGGAGAAGACAGAAAATCACAGAATCATTAAAAACATGGACTACAGCTTTTTTTTTTAAAAAAAAAAGGCCAAGTTCACTGTCATACCGACACCCTGCTTTACTTCCAAACATTTGCAGATGCTGGTTTGATTGAGGAGATATCTTTGTGTGTGTGTGTGTGGGGGGGGGGGCTGACACTAATGTGAAAATATGTGTGAATAATGTATGACACAATGAAGCTCTCCAAGCAATATATCAAGTGACAATAAGATGTGATGACAACTTATTTAGCCAACTGACGTAAGGAGAGGAGAGGAGAGGAGAGGAGAGGAGAGGAGAGGAGAGGAGGGGAGAGGAGAGGAGAGGAGAGGAGAGGAGAGGAGAGGAGAGGAGGGGAGAGGAGAGGAGAGGAGAGGAGAGGAGGGGAGAGGAGAGGAGAGGAGGGGAGGGGAGAGGAGAGGAGAGGAGAGGAGAGGAGAGGAGAGGAGAGGAGGGGAGAGGAGGAGAGGAGAGGAGAGGAGAGGAGAGGAGAGGAGAGGAGGGGAGAGGAGAGGAGAGGAGGGGAGCATAAAAATCAATCTCCATTTACAATTGCACACAATCAGTGTCAAAATTACAAGCAAGTTTCACCTGAGTGGGCACTTTTAGCTGAATGGATAGCACTTCCCCGTCACCACAAATCCAGTATCAGGTGTCTCACTGCGGCTAATGTAAGACAATGAGCAGGGGCTTAGTGGAACGTGATCTGGGATACGTGGTCGAGTACCTTGTCAAACCTCAGGCTGCTTTCACATTTAGAACAACAGCAGGCGATGAGGTGCTACTCAGCTGCTCTATGCAGGAAGATAAGCTCTGCAACGAGGATGGAGCTGGCAAGCACTACTGCTCTCCTCTTCGAGTCACTGCCTCTGTGTCTGTGTGTGTGCGTGTGTGTCTGTGTGTGTGTGTGTGTGTGGGGCTAAGGGAGGCATTTAAGAGAGTGGTTATAAACTGCTGCTACTGGAGAGGTTTGGCCACAGCTTGAGCAAAGAGTGTTTTTCCGTCTTCAAAATGCGTGCTCTTATAAATGTTCAAGTGGCCACATATCGCTATGCGTGTAAGCGCTGATTTTCTTCTACCAACATATGCGTGTTATTGGGTGTGTGTATGAAATTGTGTTAATGATTGGCTGTTGCATGCTGAGTCAGCAGACTTGGCCCCAGCGACACAACCCCTCTGTCCACTTCTCTTCTCCCTTCCTTCCTTCCTCTCTCGCTCCTCTCTCTCTCTCTCTCTCTCGCTCCTCTCTCTCTCTCTCTCTCTCTCTCTCTCTCTTCCGCCTCTGTTTTATTTATCCCCTCCCTTCTTCTAACCCAGTGTCATTACTCTGCGATTCACGAAAGCTTTATACTCATACATCAGGAAGTTGCACATGCTTGCTTTTGACATCCAAAACTTATGCAAAAACAGACCCATCTGAAACCTCAGATGATGACAAACACAACCCCACGCAAGGTTGTAGATGTAGCTCGTAAAAAACCCCAGCAGCATTTACATCAAGCAGGCTCAGACACATTGAACTGCTTTGACAGAGATGTGCAGAGCAAAGTTAAAAGAATGAGGAAGGAACGCAGCCATACAGTACATGCCACACAAAATGTGTGAGACTACGAGGTTTGTAAAACATTTTTTTTACAAATCTCTGTTCAGGAGGTAAATGGTAAGCTTTACTGGAATACTCAGTTTTAGTTTTAGGAGGTTCTGATGCTTCCTTGTGGAACAATAACCATCAAGAATCTTATCAACAAGCTGCGTCTCGTTCGACATGTGCTCCTCTCACTTGTTCACACAGGCAAAAAGAACAGGAGTAAAACACGATGAAAACCCCTTGCTCCACCACAGACTGCTTTGCACAGATGGAAACCTTTTGACCCAAGTTTTCTTGAATTAACGGCTTTAAAAATAGATCCATTCAACATCCGAAAGCAGTCACTCGATGCATGAAGAGCCAGCTGGGTCCAGTTGACAAATAATGAAGATACATAAAACTTAGCAACCAAAGCGAACTGCATTTGACTAACAAATGTCCAAGTGGACATTAATGCCGATGAAACCATTCTTCGAGCTTCATGTTTTCATAGAACAACCCTTTCATGGTAACAACACCATAGCAGGGTAAGATTACACAGAGTTTTGTTCCCTGATGTCTAAGCCAATATTTAATGTCCATGAGGTTAAATGAGCTCTGAACCTATTGAAGTGTTTGTGCTCATCATTGTCCATGCTATGATATTTGTTGTGCTCACACCGTTTGACTGCTAGTTCACCTCACCACGCACCAGAGCTTATGAAAATGTGTATTACAACACAGAGAAAACTACCCGTACCATTATTACATACAGGAACTATTACAGCACTTTAAATCCTAGTTTGTGCTCTGCTCAGGTCATGTAGTCTTATCATTCTGATGAGACAGCGAAGGTTTTTTCGTGATGACCAGCGTAAGTAATTGGATGGCGTTTGAGGAGCATGGCGGGCCTAACACTGTAAAGGTGATATTACACATTAAATAACGAGGGGCACACTGGCTTATTGTTATGTCCCCTGGAACAAGAAAAAAAAGATCCAGCCACATCCTTCTCAGCCGTTAAAGTATCTAGGTCATTAATATGGCCCATCCCATACTGTTCCATAGGGGAAACCCACAGAGACCCCCCCCCCAACATAATGTGTGTGTGTGTGTGTGGGGGGGGGGGGGGGGGGGGACAGGCCTCATTCCTTGCATTTTCAGGCCACATCTGGTTTCAAATATGGGGCCCTGGACTACATTGTACTACAGTAACACCATCATCAGAGCATCCACCACGTGGAGACACTCCACCCCCACCCATAATCATGGCAGAGTAATGAGCTACATTCAGGCTATCGCTGGGAGAAGGAGCCCCTCCCTGCTTTGGGTGGAGGTACTCGGGACTCAGCTGGGTGAAGGGAATATAGGAGTCCTGGGCATCGAGCCAGTCTATCAGAGCATTGGTAGCCTGCGCGTCTGTTCTCTCTGTAAGGGGAAGAATGATGCTGCCATGACGCTTGAAGAGACACTGCAGTTTAGTAAGTGCTCATCCTCAGGTGACTAAAGAAAGGCAGGCCTTTACTCTCCTTGATATGAGCGTGTAAATGTCACGATGGTCCCATTTCTCAAATAAAAGCCATTCATGTGATGTAAATGCATTGACCGGCTAATAGAACATCAATACATTTGTTTACAACAGAGATTTGGTTTTTTTTTGTTCTCACAGGTTTCAAACCGGAGTAACCTCTCCTCTTTATGGAAGATGTCAAAGTGCAACACAGACAAGTGTGTTGCAAGGCAGTTATCACATCACAACGACTGATCGCTTTGAATCTGTGCTCCAAAAAGTGTTCAATAAAAAAAAATGAAGGATTGTATCAACTTCTGCAGCATCTGGATGAAATGTACGTTTGGCTTGTAGTCACAGCATAACATTTATAAAACATACATATACATACTATTATCGTGTTCAAATTCACCTGAAAAACCATATTAGTAATCTAGCCTAAGATTACTAAACTGAATAACTCAAAATGAAGAAAGGTTCTTTGATTTTAGTTTAAGTTTGTGCAGTCTTTATTTGCATTAGCAGGGTCGTTATGTCTTTAGCAATAAAGTGACAGAAGGTGTCTTTGTATGAGCTTTCTGTTGAGATAAATGAGTTAATGGATAAAAATGTACCAGTAAGAGATCCCTCATATTATCATCTTCGTGTAGTATTTTGTTGCACCTGGTCAAGTCACATGTTTGCTCAACACAAGTGCAGATAAGGTTGTTCACTGGCTTTATCTGTACCTACAACACATGGATCTAATATGTGGTCGGTACGGTGTAATGCTTACAACACACCTTGAGTTTGCGTCTGCAGCTCAGAGCATGTTGCTCCTGAGGGAGGGGAAGGCTCCGAGGCCACACTTAGTGCAGATCTGTGGCTCTAATTAGAGGAAGAATCCACTAAGCCCGGTAATTAATGGTGTCAGTGTGTTTTGGGAGTGTGTGTGTGTGTGTGTGTGTGTGTGTGTGTGTGTGTGTGTGTGTGTGTGTGTGTGTCACCCACCTTAAACAGACTTTCTGTCAGTCCACGTCTGACCTGCGTCCACAAAAAGGCGCAAAAGAAGAAGAGGGCGATTTCGGTCAGTGTAATGTAAGCGTTATCCAAGAGAGTCCGTTTGGAGAGCTCGAGCCCGCACGTGCTACAGTCTCTCCATGCGCCCAACATAACGGTGGAGGCTCTGCTGATGAGGTCTAAGTATCCCGGCATGGGCTCCACTTCCACCGGCGCTTCTTCCCCGGTGTCGCTGCCCATTGTGATGCGGCGGCGGCGGCGACGCAGCAGACGGAACAAAAAACGAGCAATAAAAAAAAAACACAGAGGAAGAGAGCAAAGGAGCTGTACTGTCCAGACTGTGTGACTAATCCGCCAACCAGCTTGTTAGCTAGCCTAAAAACGCTAAAACAAGCTTATCTAACCAGCTTAACCTCTTCAGTAGCCTAATTCTTTGTTGTCCAAATTAAGACATGGGCCCACTCTTCGCCTTCACAACACTTTTATGAATGATATCGGGGCCCACCGGATCTGAAAAAAAGAAACCCATCCAATCGGCTGTGTGACTGTATTTGATAATCACATAGATCAATAATTAGACGGGGATTGTACAGTTAGTCAGAGCCATCAGCGCCTGTATGCAGGTTTCTTCTGATCATCATTCCGCTATTCACACACAGCTCGTCCTGGTTAGCCGCCTAGCTACGTTCAATCACACACAGCGCACACAATGGCGTGTGGTCCAGCATTTGGCAGCGGCTTCAAAAGCTAGCTATCTATTTGAATAAATTAACCTAAAGGGTAATATAGCACACATACGGTACATGAACGGATTCAGTTTGAGATGTGTCGTATCGGTCACCTTTTACAGCGCCAAACCTCCGCAGACAGACACATGCGTTGATTACTGTGCCGCTGTGCTGTCACCTCCGTCGCTCATCTCTCTGCCCGTTATTCTTATATAAGGTCCGTGTGAACCGCCACAGCAGACCGGAGACAACCAGGGGAAGCTCATTCGTAGCAAAGTTATTCCAGTGAAGAGGAGGAAGGATTGTAAATAAAGAAGAAAATGATCCTTTCAGGAGGCTGTCGTTGCCTCCTCTCCTCCGCTACTGTAAACGTGTTCAACGCTGCGTTTTGACAAGTCGCGCGCTCTGCGTAAAGATTCAACTGGTACGTTAACAAGAGGAGAGAGAGAGAAACGCACACAGGGGCGTGACGTAACAAGGGGGAGCAATCTCCTATCTGAACCCTCTGCTTGAACCGCTGAAGGGTTAAAAAAGGATAACTTAAAGAGACAGTGCACGCAACTGTTAGATACAAGATGACACGTAAGACTCTTTTTTAATGTCGTACACACGTTTCAGAGAGCACACACACAACATTTTTGTTTGTTTATTTATTTGTTTTTAAATGGTGTTTGCAGGAGCTGTTTTACCCTCACAGCAAACACTCAACAAAAACACAAGACATAGTTACTAGACATTGTTCATTATTTCAAAGGGAATGTTTCCATTAAACAGTTGAGTTTATGTCAAAGAGAAATGAACATTTATACAGAATGAATATACAAATAAAGATGTGTTTTCTCTGCATCCGAGTTTGGATAATTTATCTTATGGTTTAAATAAAATAGCCAAATATCAATCAAACCGATTTTTTTCTCACAAGTAAAAAATATCAAATTTAAAGAGAGAAAGGGGAGACTGTTGACTTTGCATGATGTTATACTGAAGTCCATTAGCGATAGGTCTCAGTGAGAGCTGCTGTCTTATGCTGTAGCAGTTGGAGCGTACTGCATCACTAGTCTGTCAAACTCATTCTCCTGCAATAAAATCAAAGAGTAGAGGAAACAGTTACACATAAGGAACACATTAAACATTTGGAACAGTTGTAAATCACATGCTGTCTTTAGTAACACTACAACCCAGTTAAAACACGTTTATGTACATCTGTGTCCCAGCATAATTACAAAAGAATGTACGACAAAGGCTCAAGATACATTCTGCTCGACTTCATCTCGAGGACACCGGATTGTGCAAAACCATGAAAACAAGACAACACAACACACAGGAAGTTACCTTGGCTAAGTAGTCTCTGAGGAACGGATGGGCTCTGTGTGCGTCTTTCAGCTGAGAGAGGTAGCGATTGGTTACCTGTGAACAGAAGTTATGGATCATACATTTACAAAGTGTAAACTGGAGCCATAAAGCCCCTGTATACACATACCCATAAAGCCTGCTATACAGGCAGGGACTTAAAGACACCAAAACATAACAAAGTTCATCAACAAAAAGAAAAAATGCTCATCGGGACTCTTGAAACACAATTTTCTACCATATATAGGAAATGTTGGACAGCAATGTTTCATTGTCTTTGCATCACACTTGGGTTGTTGTCTTTTCTCACTACTACCAAGTGTTTTAGGCTCTGCTGGAAGGTTATTTATTTGTTTGTCCATACTGTTAAACTTCAAAGTGAAACTAAATTTATGCTGTGGCAAACTTCAATATGAACTCTCTTGAAGGCAAATATATGATGTGTTTTACAGAGTAAAACTTGAATGTGACTATCAACTACCAAGAGGCTGGCTGTTTTGCTGAAATTTCACACCTTACTAATACTGCAGTTAACCTTGAGGGCCATGTGTTAATCAGCTGTAATCACACGTGGAAACTTTTGACCTATGCTCTATGTCAGTGTTCTATTGCATTACTATCAAGATCATCAAACGTAAAACAGATAGAGTCTTTATCCTTTTGAACTCTGAATTCATGACTGGATAACACACACACAGCACTAAACCAGAAGAAATGCTTAGGTGACACTTCTCGCGATAGAGGACTAATGCAATCAAGAAATTGCCTGGTTGAATGCTTTCGCCTGCTTTAATCAAAGCAAACACTGATAAAATCGCTGAGGAGAGCATCTTGGACTCCAAGCGCAGTTTGTCATTGGAGAAAGATTTTCAAGTCGGTTTTGACTGAGGATGAGTTTGTCTTAAGAAAATGCTTAACTGATGAACGTTAAAAGAGGCCCCTCCTTAACAGCAGAGAAGTCCAAAGTCTCACCTCAGGAGCTTTGCCCAGGTGCTGAGTAAGCACAATTAGGTTGATCAACGTCTCAGGGTGGCTGCTGTCCTAAAGGGGGGGAGAGAGAATGACAAGAGATGGACAAATACAAAGTTAGTCATTGTCATAGAGAGCACAGAAGCCTTGAAGAAAAGCAGAGGAAAAACAGCAAGAGAGAAGAGAACCTTTGGTTGATTATCTTTCATCAGGTCCAATATTTTTGATGAATAACTAAATAATTTTGATTTCTCCTATCACAATAACAGCAGGGTGGTTAATCTAGCTTTTGTGCAGCTTTGCGGACAAAAGTTAACATCCCACATGAATGGATATATATGTATAAGTCTACATATGCATGCATTATTTTGACATTACTTCTGGTAATGTTTTCAGGTTGTTTATTGTTGTATTGCCATTGAAGCATTTTTCTACTTTGTGCAGGCACATACTTCATTCCACAGGTGAAATTGTTCTTGTGTTCTTTCTGCTGAATGGAAGAGAACATGACTAAATATTCAGCCTGTGATTGTTGAACCAGTAAACTTTGTGTTGGGCTGTCCAATCAAGTCATCAATGAACAGCCTGCCCCAATGAGGCAAGAGGACAGCAAACCTTTGTTTGGAAAAAAAAAAAACTGATCAACATTTACCTTAAGCTTCACTAGTTTATCGAAACAAGTTGTTTTGTTTTTGCGGCACTCAAGAAAGGCCTTTTAGTTTCTGTTTAACTCAGGTCTGGTTTTATTATTCATTATCAATCATAGTGCAATTAAAATAAAAACAGATCTGCGCGGCAGACAGCCTCTAGGTTAGTTAGTCCCCATGTACGGAGTCCTTCCTCACACTCTCTCTCTCTCTCCCCCAGATGTCTCTTGTTAAGGACAAGAAATGAATACTTTGGACTTTGAAAGAGTATGTGGTGCCATCTGCTGCTACAATGTGAGACAGGCACTAAAAGAACACCAACATAACACGGGTACACTTGCGCTGTTTTCACTCGGGGCTGCGTCCATAAACTATATTTAAGGCTGTACGTGGTATTACACAGGCCTTCATCTAAATGTAAAAGTGTCTTGAAGTGTTGAAAGTATCTTCAAGATAGGGCATTAACAAAAAGGGAACAAGACTATCATCTTAAGGCTTTTTGTTTGGAAAAATAAAAAAAAGGCCTTACAAGTAAAGAAAATCATATATTTATAACATTTCTTATAGCCATAAGTAAGGTCCTTTACCTGCTTTTTGTAAACATAACAATGAGCATGGTCTTGTTACCTGCTCTTTCGTTAATGTTAAAAGACAAACAGTAAGGTCCTTTACTTGCTTTTGTAAAGTGTCTCGAGACAACGCCTGTTATGAATTGACGCTATGCAAATAAAGATTGATTGATTCTAACTTAAAATAAATTATGTGATACTAGACATTTATTGTCTATACCCCCAAATCCTCTTAGATTAGTATTTTGTATTCAATTCTTGATTGGGTTTGACCTCGTAAGGAGAGGACTTTAAGGATTTAATTCTAAAGATACAAATGGATCCCCAGACACACAGAAAAGCCAATGAGAGCATCTGATGAGTATACACCAGTGAGATAATGTCATGTGTGACAGGTGGAAAAACAACCTTGTCAAGTGCCTCCTGCAGCACTCCCTCAGCCTCCTCCCACTTGTTCTGAGCCATGTAACAGGCCGCCTGCCCGTTGAGGAGCAGCAGCGTCGATGAATACTTGTCCGACATCTCCTGGAAAATGTAGTAAGCATCCTGAAGCTTCTCTCCGCCCTGGATCAACAAGCACAACGTAAACATATGCAGTAAGAACGAATCCATTCAGCAGCACTTATTACGCTGAGACGCCAGTTAAAAGAGCGAGACGTTTTCTATTTGTCTTGTAATGGAGTCATGAGGCTCTTAAGTCAGAGCGCTCTAAAAGGAGATGAGCTTTATATGGCACCAACAATTACTTCACACTATATTCCCTGCCAATCATTTCAAACCATACTCTTCCAATTTTTAGCACACAAATGATTAGGTGAACATGCAGCCTCTGCCATTTGATCTAATATGTGTTGAGTAATTCATGAAAATGTTTATTTTTAATCTCTGGTCTCCTCACCACAGCAATATTAACCCAGGCTGTGGCCAGCTGGGTGAGAGTAGCATCCTCATCCTGCTCCTGCATCTTCTTCAGCTCTTTCCTGTCAATCAGAAAGCACAGTCCCACGTCAAAAAAGACAAGATAAACGTACATGTCTTTTTTTTAATGTCAGAGCCTAAACCTGTTACCCTGCTGGAGGTTTAAAAAAAAAGAGAGAATACAATGGGGGACATGTTCACTGTCACATCACATTAGTACACACATTCCTAAAGTACCTGGATGTTTTCAATGAGTTTTCAGACAATAAAGCTGACAACAATTAAATGCAGCTTATGCACTGGTGATGAGTTTAACCATACCTGGCAAGGTCAACACGATCCAGACCGAGCAACACCTGAATGCTCATGGCCATGCTGAAAAACACAGAAACGTTCAGGTCAACTTCAGTCAGTTACAAGCCGGTGTCTTCAACATGACAGCCACCTTACAAACCCAGCGACCCATCAGAGAGTTCCTGTCAAGCGCTAACACCGAAATTTACATTTTACAAACTGCCAAACAAGATGTGAGAGAACAATGAGTGCAAAGTGAATGCAAATTCATGCAAATGATGTTCATGTCTGACACATGTTTTAATAACAGTTTGTTTTTCTGCTGATGTATTAACTTGGAATATGTCAAGATTGTAAACAAACAAATCCTGCTAAGATGTTTTCAAATTAAATGTTAAACCTCTCTTACCACTCCAGACTTTCTCCCTGGTGCAAAGTCCTCAGAGCAGCATCACTGTTCAGCTCATGGTAGTAGATGGACGCAGCCATCAGGAGGAAGGTGGTGTTGGCAGCATCCACACTCTTGGCCATCTTTTTTTCCAGATCAGCAACAATTGCATCCCTGCCAGGAGAAATAAAAAACAGAATAAGGATTTTACACTCAAGAGAAACTTTGCACCAACATAATGTACTACTAATGTATGCGTAGTATTCTGTAATTATAATAATCATAACCGTCTCTGATGAAGCCAACACTTTCTCTTCATAGAAAGGAGCGGGTAAAAGACCTTATTTATTGTTGTATTAACTACAAAGACACAACATTAATCCATCATGAGCACTAAGAAATATTTAAGTTACAGTGGCAAGATGACACTTCCTTTGAGAAACCTCGAGCAGAGCTCAGGCTAAACAGCAAACTGCTGGAACTGTGTTGGGCTCACACTGCGGGATAGAGGATGAAGGACAAGGACAGACAAACAACAACAATGAATAAGGTAGAGTTACAGCTATAATGTCACTTATAATGTAAACTGTATGTGGAGATGGCCCAACGAATAGATGTCATGAATCCCTCTATCCCAGCTATCTGAGGCACGAGCAGTCATAGCTGCTGTCAACACCTCTGAACCAGAGAACAGTAACAACTGAAACAAGACGATACGGACCAAAACTCACATCTTCATATTTTTTTCGTTGGACGGCGATACTTTATATATAGACATGTCATATATTACCGGTCAGTTGTACAAGAAAATAAACTACCTGTTTGTGAAATTAATCAATTGGAGAGAGAGAAAGATAGAGAGAGAGAAAGAGAGAGAGAGAGGATATAGGGGAACTGGCAGCTCTACAGAAGACACATAACATTAGTTTAATGGAAGATAAACTATATTGATATTAACGATACTGTCTTGCCCTTTATCTTGCTTGAAAATATATCGATCTTAAAAACACGACATATCGCCCAGCCCTAAACTGAAACAACATTCACTGCATACGATCAAGCCTAGCAGGACATATACTTGTGTGCATGCGTGTTCTGAACACTTGCAATGTTCACTCGTCACAACATTGGCTTAGCTACACGCATGGTTAAATTTACAATGGGTAACAAAACACAAACATCATCAGCATCTGAATCAAAGTCTTTAGATTTAATTGCTCAATGTGGATTCTCCTAATTCGCATGGAGGTGGTTTGACTTTGAAAAAGACGCCAATCTGCAGGCTACATCGGAAAGCAGATGCTTTTAAAGTCAGTGATCGGAAAGCTTGACAACTACTTAGTTTTACCACCTGCAGTTTAACCACAGTGCAGACAAAATATAAATAGCTTCAGAAGTTGGCGGTTGACTAAAACTGACCAGTTGAAGTGCCTTTGGCAAAGTCATTAAGAAAACGCCTGCCTTTAGTATGACAAGAAGGGCAACAGTAGTCCTGTAGGCCGCTTTGGAATGATGTTCGCAGACCTGCACTTTTTGATCTCAGTACTTAATCTGATGATTTCACTGTTTTGTGTTACTTGAATGACTCAGGTTTAAACTAATGGATTAGTCATGTATTTCTTAAGTAGGCTTTTTTATTGATATTAACACAATCTACTTAACAAGTGCAAGCTACCACAATACAGGACTTCAACAAACATATTTTTAAATGATGTGGAAGCAAAATATAATCAATGATCCTTATGGACAAAGATATCTAATATTTCAATATGAGACAAAAGGAGTGTATGTAGTCTCACATTACCTTTTACTTTCACTGGACAGATACTCAGCAAACATCCGGACAGCCTGAAGCTCAGGTGATGAGTTGTCCTTGATATCATCCAGGACTACAGCATACTTCCTCTGCAGAGCACAACACAGAGCAGACAGATAGTGAGGCAGAGACATACACAGGAGCATGATGAGGCTAATGACAACAACTGAACTTAATACAACAAGATTTAAAAACACCGGTTTACCTGGGCAATGTAGGCTCTGTACAAAAATATGTCCCTTTCCGTCTCCTTTTCTGGCGTTGAAGGCTTTAGAAACAATGAACAGTCAAGTATTTCATAGTAAAGTAGCTGCTAACATGTTTAGCATGTTTTGCTAAAGGAAGTCGTTAGCTTCAGACGTTAAGAGTTAACAGTGGATTAATTTATAAAATTGGTGATGTTAGATACTTACCTTCACCTTTTGAGCCTCGTTAATACACTGTTGATAGCTGCCGATATAATAGGCATTTTTCACATCGAAGAGCTCATCAACATCACCCTGTTGTGCCGCCATGTTGACAACAGTGGTTCCTGACACGTAGCTAAAACACGTCAGCTTCCTGCTTCCTCCCGAGATTTCTGGGAGTTTGAGTTCAACAACAAAAACACAAATATAAATTGTAAAGGATTCTGAAGCGTCATTGTTAACATTTAATGTTGTTTTTTGTATAATGCATGGTTTATGCAAAAGACCCTTAGGAGGATAAAAATAGAAACATCTATTTTTAAACCCGTCTCGCTGTGTTAGTTATCTGTTTTTCTGTATGTTTTTGGGGCTGTTATTTTCTGCTACACTCCTGTCAGTCATTATATTTCAGACGTCCATAAGTGCATTTCTCCTATACTCCTAAATGTATGTAACCCCGTAAAAACTGTCAAAAATTATATTTACTAATAATATGTTTATGAAATTGTATTTCAAGATATCTAAGACTTTAAGTAGGATAATAATTTGATAGATGGATTTTAACAGATGTGTTTTTTCCAAGTTAAAATGCGCACTCCAAACATCCATGATATTAATTTCTATCCTCAAAGGTCATTTCAGAAATGTGTCATGTCATTTATATGGAAATTTAAATTTTGCTGTTAAAATTTCGATGTCAAAGATTGTGCTATCCAGCATCATTCTTCCTATCCAGATAATTATACCAAATATCTTACAATAGAATATTTATTTTCAAAGAAAAAACATCTAAAAAAAACATTAACTTTTTATATACCAAAATGAAAAAAAAATCCACAATAATATTATTTGAATATCTCAACTACATTTTTACTATTAAAAATGTCATATCCTCACTTCTCATTAAGGCAATATAGTCGATTCAGATTAGACATGTAGATATCTACAATTGCCATTTGAAAAACCAATCTCTGGTATACAAAATAATTAATAATAAAAAGAGATTCATATGGTAAACCTAAATATCATGAGTCTTGAGAAATACATTTTTTGAGTATAAAGGTTTAAAGATTAATGATGCCTTTATGTAAAAAATCTTTATATTATATAATCATTATATAGCCATCAACAAATATCCACATGTACATTTTTGGATATAATGATTTTTGTCTTGCTATAATTCAGAATAAAGATGAAATTTAATTCATAGTATACCAATGTGTATATATTTTAAATTAAAATGTGTTCACAATGTACAACGGATATTGAAAAGTACCTTCTGGATCAGAAATATATATTTTTTTATTTTGAAAATCAGTAATCAAAAGTACAACTAATAATCATTGGTTCATAAATATCTGAAACAGGAGATTGTCCTATTTATATGCAAGATTTACAGAGAGTTCCTTCTCTAAAGGAAGAAAGAGATTGTACATATATGAAATTCAAACTTAATTCACACACAAGTGACAAAAGGTCCACCATCACACAGTTTTACGTCTTTTCTCCTATACAAGAATGACTTGGATATCTGAAATAGCAACCATGGATAGGACGAAAGTCAGTCTGGGCGTCCAAAATGCTTATCTGGACGAGAAGGAATTGGATGACAAATAACTTTGTGACTAAACTGCTTGCATATCTGCTACAGTTATGGGCTTAAAAGATTGATCAGAGAAATATGTAAAATACTTACTCTAAATTTTTTCTCAGAACTACTAGACCAGGTTGGATACAAGTTTTCAATATATGCATATAAAATTAAGATTATATATTATGTTGCATGTTCATATTATAGCGTTGGCCATGTTTACATACTGGCTTCAGCACACTTTATAACTACACATTACTTTTACTTATTAGGTTATACCACTAGAGGGCGCGACAGTTCAATTTCAACACTACAGCTGTCTGACGTTGGATTTAAAGGTTAATATTGAGGATGGGTAGACCTAGGCAACAACAAAAAAGATTTACAAGATACCAGTATTGATATGTTATGTTTTATGTTAATATTATTAGGCTAATTATAAATAATATCATTTACTTAATAACGTACGACCTCGGTTTTCAGGCCTAAAACTCTTAACGTATTATCTAATACTGTAAAATGAGTTCAGCGCAAGTTAACAATGTAAGGCTATTTTGACCTCGGGAGTTCCTGTGTCCTCATTTCACAGATGAGGAAAAACTTCCTGTGTCCTAAAAACATCCGCTGACAAAATCTCCCCCTCCCTCCTTTCTCATAATTTTTTACTCTGATCTAATGAAATAATGGAAAATTAAAAGGCATTTCATAATAATAAATAAAAAATAGCCTTAGTATATTTGATTTAGTTTTCGACTTTAGAGTGTAATGCATAACCTGGGCCTGGTCTCTCATTATGCCAATGACAGAAAAAAAAAACTGCTCCCCACAGTTCCTGTTCATTGTTCCCTTAACACAGCTTCCTCTGGGAAACTCTCTGCCTTGGGACTGGGAGCTGGACAAGGATAATTACTGGAAACCCTAATGGGGGCAGGGAATGTGCTGGTCGTAAATGGTCCTTTCTTTCGGCCTGATTGGGCTGGCCCACTTACTCCACTCCCCTTATGTCTCCTCCATTGGCCCAACCCAACTTCAATCTGTTGATTTCCAAATCCCCCTCAAGTTTGAAACTTTGTTTTTACGAGGAGGAGGAGGGGGAATCGGGTTACAACAAACTCTTGTAACCGATCGAACAAGAGCCGAGGGAAGAAAACAGCCGTTCAATAATTGAACATCTGTGTCTGATCCTCGGGTACAAACAGGAGGCAGCAGTCTGCAGCAGCGAGGGGAGGACGTGTTTGTGTCCTTATCGAGATCCAACAACCATAAACATGCTGTGAAGCAACTTTCCCCTGCGCTGCCAGGATGAAGACCTGAGAGACATTGCTCAGATTACCTCGTCCTGTTTCTGGCTGACAACTCCTGTCCTGTGTCCCACTGAGCTGACAGAAAGGTGAGTTCACCGGTCGAGCGGTTTCATAACCAGCGGTCACTGAAAACTTTATCCACACTCAACATTTGGACGCTGAAAGCATAACTTGTGTCAGCATAGAGCAACTTTTTGAACGTTCAGTAGACACAATCATTTGAGCAAGACTTAGTTTAGTTTTGTAGGTCGGTATTACTCACTCAAAGTGAGCGGAAGTGACGGTCAGTCATTGCATGCTTATCAGTCAGGCCGTGATTCAAATACAGCTTTTTATATATCAAGAGAGCAGCAGCTGGAAACAAAATGGCCCCAGTTTATTATGCCAAACAGAGCCATTGTAGACCACAATGGGTGCTATTAAAGTAATGACACTGATTGATGACTTTTGGACTTAATGTGATAGGCAATTTATCAGCTTACATTATTGGAAGTCAATTATATTTTGCAACTATTATTCTAATTATTATGAGATGGGAAAGTGTCCCCCCCCCAACACCAAAAAAAAAGAAGCTGTCATGTGGATAACTATAAAGTTTACTCATCAGGTCAAGAGGTTAAGGATAAGAAAGGGGAAATGTTGAATCGTTGAATAGCTAATCTTGTTCAGTATTACATAAAACCAAGGACTGGAAACAGTAACACTTTTTTGTAGTTTTTGATAAGTTTGAATAAAGTTATCATCATTGAATGCTAACTTGAAAATACAATTTCCTCAGTAGATATTAACTTAATATAATTTAATTTAGAAGAAATTACATAAAAAATATGATATCAAGCAGCAACAATTGTATCATGTTACCAGTTAAGGTAAGATGTTGTTCTGGTTGGACACAAACTACACCCTTTAAAGAATTTGAGGGTATGTGTGAATCATGAGAACAAAGCAGAACAAAATGTATTTTGTTTCTGCAAGGTTAAACATATAATGTGCATGCATAAGCCTTGTGTTCTCAAAACTAGACTGAAAAAGGTTAAAGGAAACATATGTTTTGCAAACACTGATGTGTTTTGTAACACATTGCAGTGTTGACATTGTAAAGCTCTCCTCCAAGACTAGACTGTGGATGAATGGCTCCAGTGTGCAGCAGAGGCTCTGGCAGGTAGTAGCACACATTATCATGCACGGCCTCAACAGACATGTCAGATGAATTATGATCCTGGATCAAGACTCTGAGTTGCCTCTCTCCTTGCATTAGCTGTATCAGTGGTGATATGATTAGCCATTTTTGGATCCCCTTTTTTCCCTTTGTGGCTTTGTTGTTGTGTGTTGCCATAGCTGATGTCTCTTGAACTTGTGCGTTGGTTAAAAACTCAGTCAGAGAAATCTATTTTTAGCTTTGAAACATAAATGCCAAATATTTCCCAGTTTTAGTCACTGTATTTTAATGTTTCTCTCGTTCATATCACAGTACTTTCTACATCTTTGGGCTAAAGACGTTTCATTATATCGTTGGCAATTTGAAGAACACTTCCTGCCTAACCTTGGTATGTGGCCCATTAAAAAGAACTAATGCCTTCATTATCAGTTCATTTGATGCACTTCAGGGTTTCTTCAGCTTGTCAGACCAAACACATGAAGGCTTGAAGGCCTCACATTAAGTTTAAGATTGGTTTTTTTTTTTGCTGTTAAATAACAGTTTGTTGTAAAGAACAGTTAAATTAAATGATGATTCAAATAATCTCTAATTACAGCCTTAAAATAATGACATTGGTAGAGAATGAAAATATTGTGTGAATGAAATGAAATACAACGAAGTAGAGCAATTACAGTCAGTTTGTTTTAGATTTCATCCTTGGCTGCTCTTAATGAGCATTTGCTGTTCACCATTAATCATAGCCTTGTGCTTCACAACAGCCTTATTATTGTTTCAGTAGATGCACAATGTGATTTTGAAAAACACGTTTTAATACTGTCAGGCTGGATTAAGTAGATACTGGTAAGCCTTGATTATGTATATTTAATTGAAACTGTATCATTGCTGTATATCCCTGCCCGTGTGTGTCTTTTAGAAATGGACAATACAGTCACGTTGCCAAACATTTCCCATGTAGTGTTATTAAGCACAGGCAGAGCTGGAAATGCAGCCTTAATGTTAGAGATACTGTGGAGTCCTGCTGAGGAGGATCCATGGTAACTCACCAACAAGACAGGAGAGGTGTTTGACCTGCTTTTTACTGGGCTGCAAAGTTCAGCCCAGCACGCTGGTCGCCTCCAGTTTCCGTGGAAACCCAAAACACTTGGAGCATGTGCACTTGGATGAAGTAGTAGAGCTGTCTGCCCTGCAAATATCAGGACATTGTTTAAAACAGAGAAGGCTGAGGGGTGTTGACATCTGCCAATAGAAGAGACTCGTTTGAGGTCTCACTTGAGTTATGAATTACTCACAGTCTTTTCCTCTTTATGAGGAGAACCCCCCGCCCCCGCCCCTGTATTCACTGATCTCCATCTCTCCAGCTATTACAACGGCACACACTGATATTTTCCACTCTTGACAGAGTTAACAAATGACACTCTCAGGGCTTCATGTGATTGAAATGAGTCATGTTGGCCTTAATTAACATGTGATAGGCCCAGACATCAGGTGTAGCACAAATTTGCACCTTGTCTTTGTCATGCAATATGTGCAGGGCTGTTAAGTTGCACGTTATGCTGTGATGAAAATCTGAATCTGTCAGGTCGTACTGGTCTTTCTGCAAACATGTATAAAGTTGTTAGATGATGCGTTTTTATTGCCACAACAAATGTTGTCAGTGAGTGTTGTTGGCTCAGCCTCAGGCAGCACATCAGCTCCTGTATTCCCAGGCTTAATATACATGCATAACGCTGACTGACATTGCAGAATTAACAACATCAGCTCACGCACACTGTCTCTCACTGTACAGTATGTGCTGCGAGTCCAGAACTCTTCCCCCCCCCCACCCCATCTCACATCTCTGCCCTAACCTGTTGCACCGTAGCCTTCTCCTCTTTGCCCCAGGTCTATTTTAGTCCAAATCGGCAGGCTGAATTATTAATCTGCAATCCATTATATAGCGGTGCGTTAATTATTAATTTTGCACAGGGCTCTCTGGCAGATCTGAGAAAACTGTTAAAAAAAGGAGTAGGACAAGGCAGGATGTCTGAGCACTGATTGCCTCCTTTCTCAGCAGATCTGCACAAGTCTTCACAGATAGAGACTGTGTGGGAAGATGAGAGTGACAGAACATCATACAAAGATCCACTATTAAATCCAAAACCTGCATGCTCGCGTATGTGCGTCGCTTTCATTTAGATGAAATTATAACGCACATGTCAGACCTGCTGAACTAGATGAGTGTGTGTACATTAAGAGCCTTACACATTCACATATGACCTGGCATTCATAATTGTAAAACAAGCAAGCAAGCACTACACAACTTGATGAAAGATAAAGTTGCTGCGTTCACTTGTCCTGAAATCCTGCTGTTTATTCCCTAACAGTGGAGTGGTTCCAGTAGCAGCACTTGTTTGAGTGGTTACTTGTCCTCTCTGCACACAAAGCACGGATGTACCTTATATAACAAGGAGGATTGTCTATTGTTTCTCAAAGTGGAGAGCGATTATACCATGCAGCTGGGCAGGATCTGTCAGGGAAGAAGTTTTTTCTTTCAAGATTTTCTCAGAAGAATTAGTTCTAATGACATCCGCAATGCTTTTAGTCATGAAAAATATACTTTCCTACAAATGTCTCGCATGGTGTGCCCAATATTTATTTTCAATTGTATTTTTTTAGTAACTTGTGCAATTTGATTTTGAACTTTTTTTTGATAAGTTGTTGGAAAAGGTACAGGGAGTTGCTCTGCAGACGCCCTGCTTCTCACACGGCGACAGTTTTGTATTTACTTTTTACTCACAGGAGTTCAACCGAAAGGCAGCAAGGTAAATACAATATGTTCACACAGTGTACACAGTACAGTGACATCAAACCCACTTCCACTGCACTGCCATAAATACAACCTTTACGCTGCTTATCATGTTTACTTTGTGGTGGCAGCATGTCAAAATGGAGTTCATTCAAGTCTGCAAGGAGTTGGTTGTATTAGACGGTGAAGCATTGTAGAAATAGGAGACTTGGGAACAGGGAAAAGGGCATATGGTGGAACTTATCCCCTTAAAAACTCATTGTGTCAGTTCGATTGTTTGTGCCTTGAACCTCCCAGTTACCAAGGTGGGTGCTTTGAAAATGGGAATGAGTTAAACCAAACACTACCTTTTATCATTTACATGTAAAATGTTAACTAAGCTTCTGGATGGTGACTGAATATGTTAAGTACACATTAGAAAAGGGCAACTGTCAAAATAAGAGGTAATTTTGGACATACTTTATGTTGAGGGAAGATAATTGGGCTGTTTCCGCCCCCTGGTGTTGTTTGGTGCAGGATTGAGGTACAATTTTATGTCTGTCCAGAGCAGTCAATCTCTACAAATACAGAGCTGTTCTCTGTAATCGCCTCCATCTTCTAGCACTGAAGATCCTCTTTGCTGATGGAGTCGTCTCTGTCAGGGTCACAGTGCCCCAATCCATGTGACTACTGATCCCTGAAGAGAATGAAAGTCGTGACATTTTCTGCTGCCATCAACCAATCACTTTTAAAACGATGTGTCATGAAAAGTTCTACCATCTCTACCAAAGCCTTTTTAAGAAACTTGATGTGGCCAAGTACATGAAAAAAACACATTTTTTTGTCATTGCTTTTTCTCTATATGGTGGCTGTTATCAGTGCACACCATGCTGCTGGCAGCAAGTATCAGAGTGGGGATATTTCGGGTGCTGTGGGTTTTTTCTTTCTTACAAAGTGTGATGCCATTGGCTAGCGTGGGCGGAAGCCACAGGTGTATAATTTCTGGCTCATTCTCACCTGTCAAACCTTTAGTTTGACAGACATGTAAGTTCAGCGGATGCAAAGGTTTCAACCAGGAGCCTGGTCAATACCCACATTTAGAAGACGAACACACACTCACTTTAGGCGAAATAGATTCATGCAATTAGTATGTGTTGAAACTCTGCACAGTATGTATGTAATACCTCTTCTTTTTGGTTGTATAAAAATGGTTTTAAATCAACAAATGAAAAGGATTTTTGAAAAACCCTCCACATACTGATTTTAGCTTGTGAATTATAAGGAATTTCAAGCTCCTCTCTTTCTGTATGAATTTAATTTCCATATCTTTGGGACTGTTGGAGAGATAAAACAAGACATTTTAATTTGTCTTCTCTGACTTTGAAATTGTGATGAACACTTTCTTTTTTGGTTTTCTTAACATTTTAAACCAGCAACTTTCCTCTTCTTTTATTTATTTTTTTTGGCTGAATACCTCATACATAGACTTCTTTACTCATTTTCGCCTCCAATGAAACTCTTTCACAAATATTTGTCCCCCCCATGATGTGAAGGACCATTGAGCGAGAGGTCATGGGTCATCATCACCGTGTTTATGCTTGAACATTTTCAGTCTGTACCGATGACTACTCTGAACGCCAGACTTCATCTGATTCGTCATGCAAATCCAGTTTTTACCGGAAACGCAAACTTAAAAATCTGTAAAATCTCTCTGCTAGGTGTTTCATCGCTACTTAAAATTAAACAGTAAAATTTCTTTGCTGTTTCAGATCCGAGAAACATGAGTCGAGAACAAGAATAAAGCCAACAGACGCCAGTTATGCAGCAAATTTGTGGCCCTGCTTGAACAGTGTTGCCTTGAGCTTAATGCTAACGTTTGCACATGTCGACAGAGGCAACGCTAACATGTTGTTGTTCATCTGATTTAATGTCTCCTGTGAAAACAATACTAGTTTTACAGTGTTAGCATGCCGATGAACTCTCAGCCCAAAGTGTCGCTTCATCTCACCAGAAGTGTTTAGAGTTTGAAGGCACGTCTTCATGGTCTTCACACACAAGCCTTCGGTTATATATAAAAAAAAAGAAGGCAGTCAGGCCGTCTCTGTGTGGCTGACGCTTCGAGGAGGAAGACACAAACACTTGAAGGACTCGTGTTTCTTTTAATGACAGCGGTCCCTATAACAACGAAACTATTTGAACTCTGCATTGAACTACACATCACAACATTTATTTTTATGACAATTATCCACAAAGTGTGCAGCTTTTGTTACTGCAGTTTATCTTTCTGCGCTTCTGTAAGAACATTTCTATCGCCTCTTAAAATGCTTTTTTAGGTGGTTGACGTGACAGAATTGTAGACTCGGTGACCGTGTCGAGACAGAAATGACTTTCCGTTGTGTCAATAGAATACATGACATGAGGCTATTTAGTTTGTTTAATACATGGACATGGTATAAACCTGTTCTATAGGAAATGTATCCTTAAATGACTTCTGTTGCGATCTGGCACTAAATAGAAAATAAAACATGACCTTCAAGGAGGGTGCCATATAGATGTCATTTGTACAGTCCTTTTTCCTGGCATGAGTCCCAAAGTTCTCCACAAAGGCCACATTGTCAAACAGCTAAATGAAAACGACAGGCAATAGGAGTTGTTGTCGTCCCACGCATTTCCCTTTTTTCCCAAATGAATTGGGAAAAGCTTTTGGCTGAAATGTCCCCGATGCAGACGTCAGCTTCTGCATGCTCTGAAACTGAAAGAGACTACGCAAATTAAACCCAGATAATGAAGGGGACTATCTGGCTTCATCTGACCCAGCTCCAATAATCCTCCAAGGACCAGAGAGGACAGCTGGGTTATTACTTCGTCATCACAGCTTCTTTTTGATCTCAATCCCTCAGTCGGGCTGTCATGCAGGGCAGACAGAGCTGTCTGCACCTGCAGGAGGGTGTGGGAGTCCCTGAATGCATCACTCAGGCTCCCTCAGGGTTATAAGACATCCATCCCACTCTGTGTAGGGTCCGGTTTCATTTCCCCGAGTTCTGTTTGCTCAGCTCATGCTTTTGTGAGTGAATCTATGGAGGCTTTTTCTAAACCATTTGATGATTTTGTAGCCCTTCTAACTGCTGTAATTATGCCGAGAATCTGTTGGCGGCCACAATCTGTCTTTGTTTTTCATTTTCAGCTGCTCAGCAAATCAGTCCTATCAGGGATGCAGATGTCGGTTTGTGCGATTCCTGTGTGCAGTGCTGGCTGTTGCTTTTATGTTTCTGCAAAAACACTCATCAGGGTATGCTGCTGTCATGTCTTGTTCTGCCTTAAATCCGTAACATTTTTTGCCTCCTATAAATTCTGCAGAGGCGCTGTGTCAGGCCTGGCCCGGCTTGTCCCTGGGCACAGGACTACACAGGCCATTTAGATTTGGCACTAACCGCTCTCATGCTGCAAAGTCACACACAAAAAAAAAAAAAAGATTCCTTGATCGAAAACCTTTTCATCACTGCAACACCTGTCCCTTGAGGAACCGTTTTCTCACAGCCTTTAGTTTTCTCTGCTTTGGGGGAAATGGATGGATGGGGTGGAAGTGACAGCCACAGTGAGGATCTCGCTCTATCTTTCGGAGTGCATGTGTCACTTTTCAGCCTTGAGTGAATCCTCGGACAGACACTCCTAGTGGCGCTGTGTTAAAAGTATTTGAAAGCAAAACACTCCTCCCTTTCTGATTCTTCCACTTTCTCCTCCTGCTTTTTTTTTTTTTGTGTTTTTGTCTGCGGGCGACACAGAGTTGACAGCTATGATGGCACCGGTCCTTGACGAGAGAGAGGAATTTAACGAGCACTATGAAATCACCCTCCAATCTGAGAAAGAGGTCCCTCGTCTTAATGTTCCCATTATCCATTTGCACTTCTCAAAACTCTTACATGTCCATCAGCAAGGGCACAGAGCATGTGAGGATGAGAGGGTGCTGAATGGAGACTTCCTCTAAGTGTTTTTCAATGGCCAATTGTCCTCTTCAGGTCCTCTGCTGTGATTAGAGGGTGATGGCACAACTCGGGATTGTTTCAGACTCAGCTTAAACAGGAAAGAAAGATGCAAGTTTCTTTCTTTTTTTCTCTCAGTCTGATAATTAGAGTCCTTCTCCTTGTTATCCGTTTCACACACGTTGCATCAGGGCAGGATATTCTGTAACAAGTGCAGCTTGGCAAGTTTGGCGTAACTATCATGAGGAAACAGTGGATGGGGATCTAAAAGTTTTCCAACAGAAACACCTGATTGAAAAATGTCGAGCATCTGCAAAAAAAGAAAAAGAGCGAGTAATCTAGATTCAGCGTGCGACAGAGTTAAAAATGACCTCTCATTCAAACACCTACATTTTGCTCTATGTTCCTGGATTGATTTATAACACACACACACACACCCGCCCTTTGTGTCTCCATCGCTCTGCCTCTTGTCTTTGCTCTCTTTCTTCTCGTGTGTCTCCTCCCTGGGAAGCATCCTGCTGACACTCTCTCCAAGGAGTCTTATTGATATTCTTGGAGAGGCATTGCAGAGTGGGGGAGAGGGAGAGGGAGAATTAAAGTCACACACAGTAGCAACAGACACACTGCCTTCTAGTACCAACAGTAAAAAGTGAAATAAAAACACAAGTCACCCAGCAGGGATATGTCATCGTTCATATTGTCTGCTGCACTAATAGAATCTCTCCTGCTTTGGATCTTTATTATCCGCTGTCATGTGGAAAAAGGAACCTGCCAGTCATAGAGAAAGCTTTAAGGATTCCGGAGGAGGGATACTGTAGGAAATTAAACCCCTTTTTTTTGATTTAAACAGGACATTTTTGTCACAGTGAAAACAAAATAATTATATTTGTGCAGGCTCTAAAGGCTAAATAAAGGCCTCCTAGAGCTTAAGAATCGGACTGGTGACTACTTATTTTTCTTCCTGTGGTAAACAAGTATCCTACTTGTCGGGTGAGAATGGTCTCCTTCCACTCCTGAGATGTCAATCTGGAGAAATACATATACAGCTGTCTGTTGTTAGGATCATTTAAAAGCACTTACTAGAACTTCTGTTTTGTCGTAGCTTATCTGTTTTAAATCTCATTAACTCATAATCCTGATGTTGTGGGGCTGTGTGTGTGACTCTGGTTGATTAGGTTGCTAGTTTTTAAAGCAACATGTAAAAGATTCATGCTGTGCTGTTTTCGCAAAGTTTTTTTTTAAAACCGACGAAGCACGCACTTAAAGATGTCGATGTTGTGCCTTTGCACTGCCTGTCAACGCTGCTGTCTCTCTCTGGTCAAACTTATTTCACTTAATTTCAATCATTGAAGTTTAATTTGTGCAAGACAAACAATCAATCTTTAGAATGTTGTAATTCATGCCACATATTTGGAGCAAATAAGCTCTATTGCGGAACCAGCAATAGTGAGTAGGTCCAATCCAATCCAACTTTATTTAATTAAGCACTTTAAAACAACCACAGCTGACCAAAGTGCTGGACAATAAAACAAAAAGTTAAAAAAAAGGCATAATACACAAAACAGAATAATTTAAAAGATATAAAAACATGGCTCATGGTATGCTGTAAAATAAGTAAAATACATAAAATAAATAAAATCATCTTACTCGGTGTCAAAGGCCAGGGAGAAGAGATGGGTTTTAAGACACGATTTAAAAACAGACAGAGAAGGAGCCTGTTTAAGGGGCTGAGGTAGTTCGTTCCATAGTTTAGGAGCTGCAACAGAAAACGCACGGTCCCCTCTGAGCCTCCGTTTAGTTTTGGGCACCCTCAGGAGCAGCTGATCAGCTGACCTGAGGGTGCGGGTCGGTGTGTAAGAGTGTAGAAGCTCAGAGAGGTAGGGCGGGGCAAGACCAGTAGGTGGTCCAGTTCATCAGAGATGTTCTATAAAAAAGTGTCCAATAAGGGATTTATAGATAAAGACGTGTGATAATCACGTCTCTGTGCCAGAGAAGACCAAACAGCTTTGTTATAGAGAATAAAATGATGTGTTATAGTTGTTTCTGGTTATAAATCAGAGTGATGAACTGTGTCTAAGGAATCGTAGAATTGTTGAATGGAAAATGTTCCCTTTGTGAAAAACAGCAAGCATCATTTCTGGGTGTTCTAGCACATAATTTAAAACATTATATACACAGTATTTGAAAATAAAACACTGTTTAAAGGTTACTCAAATGTAAAATGTTTTTTTTTTGATCTACACATTTTTCAAGAAAACCTGTTTCAAGCACAGTTTCCTTAGTCATCCTAAAAAATCTTTCTTTTCTTGCCTGTTTCCTTTCATGTTCTCCTCAGTTATCCTTAGAGTTTGAGTCAGGTCAGGTCAAGTAAAAAGTCATGAGGAAAATAGTTGAATTTAGAGGGTGACCTCCAGAATGCTTTAAGACGCACTACCTGAAATGACGTGGCCGTGCATTTTTTTTTTTGGGAGGAGAGATAGGTTGTTGTTATGAAAGCTGTCAACCCCTGTGACCTCCACCATATACGCCTCTCTGGTGGGCGCAGCCCTTCACTGAGTCACCCTACTTTGGCACACAGACACACACTTGGAGACAGTGTTGTACATAAATCAAGCTACATGCGTGTGGTGGATGACTTTGGACCATCTGTATTCTCCCTCTCTTTCACACATACATGCACACCTTGTTCTCCCGATGACTTCTCTTCATGAGGCGTCTACATTACACTGCCCCTTCTTTGCATTGTCTTGCTGTAACTGACTTTAATCCTGCGAGCGCTATGATGCTGTTGTCTAACTATGTTGTAGGCTTGGAGCTAGGGGGTTGCTGGGGCTAATTTGACAGCTGCCAGGGCTCATTATCTAATAAAGGGGACAGTTCTTGGCCCTGCAGATTAGTGTAAATGTTATTTGTAATAACCTCACACATCGCAGGCTGTCACTGTGTTTATGCCGTTTCCTCTAAATGAGAAAATGTCAGCTTCCAATTAAGAAACTGTACAAAGTTAAAACCAAGCAAATGTTCATTCAGTCATTATTTGAAATAGGAAAAGAACTATTTCCACAGTCGTTGAATGCATGAACATTTAACTCAACATTTTGCCCTTTTCCTGTCTCATCTTGACTCAGACTGGACCATGGACTCCTTCAGCACCAAGAGCTTAGCCCTGCAGGCGCAGAAGAAGTTGATGAGCAAGATGGCCACAAAAAGCATGGCCAACCTCTTCATTGATGACACCAGTAGCGAGGTGCTGGACGAGCTGTACCGCGTCACCAAGGAGTACACCCGCAACCGCAAAGAGTCGCAGAAGATCATCAAGAACCTGATCAAGATGGTGGTGAAGCTGGGCGTGCTCTACAGAAACAACCAGTTCAACGGCGAGGAGCTGATCCTGGTCGACAACTTCAGGTATGCGGTTGAGTCGAGAACTTTTTTTCCGCAAATGCATGCATAGCTTCCTCCTTTTATTGGAAATGTTATGCCTGTGCTCTGAGAATGGAGAAAAAGTCTTAAAACCAGGAATCCACAGCTAGCAAAAACTGAGTTTATCTTGTTTGTTTAATGTCCACACGTACAGTAAAAATAGTAGTTTTAGACATGGTGAGACGCAACAATACAAAAGTAGCTCTTTTGTTCTACTAAAATAAAGTGACTTCACAGCTAGCAGTTGGTGAAAGTATGTTTGAACTCTCTTCAATCCTGAAGCAGCTAGCTATTTATGGTCTTTATGCTAAGTTAGGCTAATTGCCTCCTGGTTCTTGCTCTAAATTTGACACACATGACCTAAGTATCAATTGTATCATCTTAAACGTTAAACGAGGGCACAGAATAATATTCTAAACATGTTAAAAAGTTCTATCCTGCCATATATGTATTAAACCTCGTCTGATTATGACAGACCTTGAGCTGGTCCGGGTTGAAGGTTTCATGCGAGGGAGGTCGGCAGTTCAAGTGTATTCTAGTGTGCTGATGGAGGCAAACTAAGGAAATTGTCTGTCACATCAGTTAATGTATTTCCCAGTTAAAAAAGTAAAAGTCAGCTTGGAGGCATTTGAAGCAGACATTAGTGCACAGTATGGAGAATGGTGATTATGTTAGCATAGAGATGCAACGCTGTGAAGGACAATCCTATAACTGATAGTGTGTGTGTGTGTGTGTGTGTGTGTGTGTGTGTGTGTGTGTGTGTGTGTGTGTGTGTGTGTGTGAAACTTTTCAAAAGAAAATCATAAGACAGCAGTTTCTATTTTTACTTCCCTCTGCTGCTCCAGTCAGAATTAGAAACTGACAGCATCTCCTCTCTCCTGTCGTCTCACAGGAAGAAAGTTCACACTCTGGCCATGACGGCGGTCAGTTTCCACCAGATCGAGTTCACCTTTGACCGCCGCGTCATGAGCGCCATTTTGAATGATTGCCGTGAACTGCTGCACCAGGCCATCAAACGCCACCTGACAGCCAAGAGCCACGCACGAGTCAACCATGTGTTCAATCACTTCGCTGACTGTGACTTCCTGGCGGCTCTGTACGGGCCCTCGGAGGTTTACCGCGCTCACCTGCAGAGGATTTGTAACGGGGTCAACAAGATGCTCGACGAGGGGAACCTCTGACCTCTTGCGACCTTGTCTTCAAACACCTTTACCTCTAATCACCCCTCATGAACCATCCGGCAGGATTTCCTTTTTTTATAAGGTGACAATAATGGACATTTGACCATTTCTCGTATGTTTTTGTGTGTTCTTTTCAGCCATAACCGTAACACTGTAACTCTCTTTATTTTGTCCAAAGTCAGATTGTTTGGTTAATCCACAGCAGATGTTTCATTTTGAATGAATGTAAAACTTTAAGCTCTTATCAGTATATTCAGGAGTAGGAGCCTTGACAACTGTGCCTTAGAAAAACATATTTTTATCTTCATTCCAAGGGCACAAAGCTTGCTCTCCTACTCAATCAAAAAGACATGAATCCAGGCACAGGCCTTCAGTTTTATCTCTGCGAGGTGCTTTTTAATGGACTAATGGTTTGGGAGCAACAGACAAGAAACTACATGTCTGTCTTACACATACACTAAAGGACACAAAAGAAGATAGAAAAGAAGTTTTTTTTTTTCTTGTATATTTTTCTATAAGTAGTATTGCACTCTAGCCTTAACAAGCGCTGTACTGTACCTCCCTGCATACATGGCACCATGTGAGCAGTAAAATAATCCTGCTTTACAGCCCTACCCATCATGCACTGAAGTCCGCTTCGTAGACAGGCAAAGCTTAGGTTTAGAAGGCACCTATAAACCTAGTTTTCCTTATAATAGACTGGTTTATAGCTGCCACATCAAGTATTTAGGTCAGAGAAGTCCCCTAAACATGAAGCAATCTGATTGTGCATTGTTGACATGAATGTCTCGCTCGCTGTATGCTCATCGACTTTCTTTTTCTTTTCTTTTTTTTTTGAGTCTATAAATGTTTGAATCACAGCAGGGAAGAAGCACGATATGACATCAGGTGCAAAGGTTGCCTTGTCACTTTGTCTGAGGGGAATAAAGCGCGCATACAGTTGAAACACTCATCATGATAGATGTATGAGCCTGGGGGTCAGCTGTGTTTCAGGTTTATCAGCATTGCCACGGGTTGACTCATAAAAGCACAAAAACTGTGGTTCACATTCTGACAGATCTGGACCCCGAAGAATCCCCATGAGCCGTCAGATGAAAGGCTGGACCAAAACTGCAGCTCCTATGAAAAGGACCAGGCAGGATATATAGAGATTAGAGCAGAGACAAACACAGTACCTGATTGTACTCTCCCTCTGCAATTATAGCTCCACACTCCAGGGTGGTATAATGGCCTGAAGCCTGCCACTGTCGAGCAGCCTCTCCATTTCACCACACAGCAGCCTCATGTAATGTGATGGAGATTACCATCACGGTTTGTCAGATGCAAGTGCTTTTAATGGAGTGTAAGATGCTGTTGTTGTTTCTTCCTTATAAAAGAGCATATGAATAGTTACTACTATCCTTCTCCAAGCTCACATATAATAGCTGTCTTTCCTTTTTGTCTATGTGTTTTTGTATCACTGAGCCTGTCTGGGAGATTGTTTTGTGCTGCGGCCTCATTTCGTATTCTCTGTGTGTGAGTGTGTGCGCTTCTGTGTGTTTGTGTGCGTACCTGTGAGAGAATTGGAAATTGAGCCGTGTAATAAGCGCTGTGCTTTTCCAGATAGGATTGCTGAAACTTTAACTCCATCCACAGCAGCTCTGCCAAAGAAAAGAAGACTGATGTCACTTAAGATGCAGTCTCTTTCCAGGGGAACATTAAAAGAAACGTTAAGCACTTGATAACGATGACTCTGTTTATGGTGATAATGAAGACAAAGGTGTGGTGGCTGTTTGTTATTTTTTTCTTTTTTATTTCACCTTTAAGAAATGCTTCGATTTCAACCCTGAGTGTGTTCTCATTTGTTGTGCCCATTTGACTCTGACTCTGACTGCACCATTTTGGCAGGCTTTGAAGTAAATCCTTTTTCCTAATTCCCAAAAAACAGTTGACTTTAATTGTCTTTGGATGTCATTTTCTCCAATCCCTCCACATCTCAGGGTTAGTTTAAATCTCCCCTGCTTTAAAATGCATGACACACTTTGCAGACATTACCACAAAGCTCTACAACAGCCCCACTTGTTTTACTGAAGTCCTTTAAATAAAAATAAAAAATCGACACATCTTATTGCCTTTTTACTTTTGGGTATTGACAACTTTTTATTTTCACTCATGTACATATAATTTGTTTTGTGTCTTCATATTGTATCCAGGCACAACAAACATAATAAAAATATACTTTTTTAAATGAATAAATATCTTGTCTTTATTGTCCTGTCATTCCCTGAGAGTCTTCCCATCTGTACGTTGGATGCTGGAATTTTCCGGCCAGATCAGGAGGGTAATCTGACTGAATGTCTGACCTGGATTAAGTCGGCCAAATCCCTTCTTCCTGTTTGCAGCATTGTTGCGAAGCCATGAAAGCGAACACTAACCCATCTGACTGAAAAAACAATCCAAGTTTTGGGTAATGTTTTTTCCACTTCCGACAGGCCCACTCCATGCTCAGAGGTAGAGCAGGAAACGAGTGAGTCGAAAAGACTCTGTCCTTCTGTTTTTTAGAAAATTAAACATTCTGCTCAGATGCAAGTGTAGCAGGAGAACCACTTGAAGTGAATTCAGTTTGAGTTTAATCTGTCAATGACTTTGCTTCTCCTCAGACTTTGGAATGATAATTTGGCCAGTAGCACGTCTGCACATCCTCCCTGCAGCCCACTTGAAAGGCTTCTGCAGTACCAAGCGCCCAATTATCATCTAATGGTCATTATCTCAACGTGCATTTCTTCTTTTTAGTGAATGCACCCTGGAGTTGAGAGAGTTATGACTAAACTGAGATGTGAGCGCGGCCCAGTCACGTCTTGCTGTTTACCTCTTCCCGTTATTATTTGATGCAACTATGATGTCAAATAATGCAAAAAAAAAAAAAAACGTGTCCTGAAATCAACTTTAATGATTAATTTCTGCCCGTCTTTTCCTTCTGTGCAGTTGTGTAAGACGTAGAATAAAAGGAACGGAGGGGTGGATTAAAGTTGAGAATTCAGTTTGCTTATTTTTCTACTTCCCAGTGTATATGTGTCTCGCTCAAACACTTGAGCGAGACACTGAAATTTTTAATTTGGAAATGACTGTCACGACGTGATTATCAGTGGATGTGACTGAGGGCTCTTCATACATTTGGTTGAGCGAGCTTCCACTTGGGTATAATTATCATTTTGACATAATGAAGTTACTACAAAGGGGCTGTCCTGCATCCAAAGATGGGGTGGAAAATTAAGCATGCAGAGGACCCCATTACTCTTTCTTCTTGTGCTCAAGCACAGCTTACTGAGTAATGATTTGTGCAACGGACCTCTAACCTGAAGTAAACAAAGTTGAGCTGGGGCATTGTAGCATGTGACTCTTCTCCCGGATCAAAGGAGCAATTCTCCTGCGTAGTCGCAAAACCCTTTTAGGAAGGACAAACCCAGCCGGATTAACACGGTCCATTCCTGCAAGGATACAGGCAGTTGGTTTTGGCATAACACTACAAAGTCTGGCCGCCTGTCAATACGGGCTCAAACACCCTAATGTTTGAGTTCTGGGTGGTGCAACAAAACAAACCACAGGGCATTGTGTTCAAACAGCAGGCTATTCTCTGCACTGGTACAACATCACACGGCCATATTTCTAGACTTTCTTTTATCATCTGAGCTGCTGAAAATGCCTTTTAGGCCTAATGAAAGAAAAAAAAGCCCAGTGATTGCAGTCAAAATATGAGTGGTACTAAAGAAACCATTGCTGCTACTTCAATGATTGCAGCGTTGACGACAGAAGAAAATATGTATTTGTTGATTTATGCTGCAGCCTATAAAAGAGAAGCAGGTTTTATGCTCTGATGATGACCTGCAAGTGAATTACTCTGCCAATAAACTCAGTGTTTGTCACAGCATGCAAAACACTGTGTCACGTTTTTGATTTAGACACCACACTGTCTGTTTTCGTTCCTCATTTCTATGGAAATGTTCGTGTCAAGGCCAACATCTCAGTCTAACAGCTTCATCTGTATTTTCTAAATCTTATTACAGTGTGTGCAAGGCGTTTAAGGAGAAGCACCTTTTACACCTGGTCTTTGCTGACCTTTCAAGCACTTCCAAATTTGTTCTCCCCACCAATCTCATGTAGGTTAGCTGGCAGAGTAGAGCAGAGCAAGCACTGCTTATTATGTATTACTTTGCTTTTGTAGTCCCTCCACATCGTTACTCATCCAGTATGCTTAAAGGTGCTCTACCCTCTGGCAAGCACATCTATGACAGTCAGCTTTGAAAGTTAGAAGTCTTTCAAAATTCTTTTTTTTCCCTGTCTTTTCTCTGCCTCTCTTTTATTCTTTCTCGGTGTCCCCGCTCCTCACTCTCTCTTCCTTTTCTCGAGTCCTCGGAGAGCACCTGACTGACGTGTTGTTCAAGGAGGAGGAGGGGAGGGGAATCCAAAAGCAAACAATACGAGAAAAAAAAATATGAGTCTACGGCAAAGACACTGCAGTACGCACATAAACACACAACTCAGTGCCGGAGCCCTGAGGATTATCAACAGCGTGACACTGGACACTTCAGGGAAGACAGCATCTGCTCAGTTCCATATTTAATGCCTCAAAAGTGAACAATGTGTTCTCAGGAAATGTTTCTTTGTATCATAACAGAGCCAAATTCATTGTTGCAAACACAAGTAATCCCTAAGAAACTGCACATTGTAGCTGTCCAGGTGGCTATAGAATGCTCCCAAAAGCCCAAACCCATTCACACTGTGACTAAATGCCATTTTTCACAGGACATTTGGACAGACATGGGGCCTTTTGCTTTCAAAGCTTTGCTTTAACAGCTATCTTTTCCGCCGAGTTATGTAAGGTATTCAGTGATGTCCTCTCTCTATTTTTCTCTGTGTCTGCTCAGAGAAATTTAAACGGGGAAACTGTACCTGCAGTGGGAGCAGAGTTCAGCAGACACACATTCATACAGCTGTAGAGTCCCAGCATGCAACGCTCCGCTGCTTCTGGATGGGCCGTCAGTTTGTTACAGGACTCAAAACAAGTGAGGGGAGCTCTACAGGAGGCAGCGGACAAGGTTACAATGAGGCCATATGGTCTGTTTGCTTCTCCCTTTCACCAACTGTTACCAAGCATACTGAGTCTATGACGGTGACAAAACACCTTCTGCATTGGAGGAGTTATAAGAGACACATGTAGCTCAAAGGAGACTTCTTTCCAGCTCTGAAACAGTATCAGTTCATCTTGACCCATCCATCAGTCTCACTTTCATCACATGAAAAGTGGAGTGAAAGCAGCAGGACTTAAGTGGTTAACCAGCCAAAACGCAAACAGACAGCAACTGTGACAGCTACTTATTATTCCACATTGACTTTAAATGGTTGTGCAACGATAGTGTGTGTTTTCCTGCAGTGTTAATCCTGGACCTCAAAAAGTTGCAAGCTGATTTAGAGGTCCCATATTCTGCAAAATACACTTTACTATGTTTTCCTAATACTAGTATGTGTCCCTATCATCAAAAAACAATTATGTATTAAAAGTACATTCTCCCTGTCTTTTTCCTGCTCCACTTTTCAAGATAATGCTCAAACAGGCCTTTTGGAGATGTAGTCATAGTTATATTCTTTCAACATAGTGATGAGGGAAGACAGAGATTCTTGTGTGGTGGGAGGTTTTGCCCGCTGAGTAGGAACTGCCTGGCCAGCGACTTTCACTCATAAAATGGTGATTAACCTCGACATCAATATAACGGTTTGGGATATGGCTAGCAGCATTACTTTGGACAGTGCAAGCGTTTGTAAGGGCCTCAGTTGCCTCTCCAGGAGTGCTGATACAAGATTTTGTGCAGACTCACGTAAAGTGACACACCTCTGGGATAAACAGACAACAGATGTTTCAAATATTAAAATTCAGATTCCATTTGTTTCCTCTTCAACTTCTTAAGGATTAGATTTCATATTTTCAAACTTTCACTTCCTTTCTTTTATGTATTCAGGTTTCATTGTATTTGCTGAGTCTCTCTTCTCTTTATGTTTGGTGTTATTTCATTTACTGAAATATCAACATATATACATACCTTCCAAGTATATATATTTTTTCCTTGTTAAGTTTGTGGATACATAGTTCTGACTGGACAGTAATCTCTTTATCATCCATATTCAGGTTAACATGCACTGACACTAAATAACATGTTTAGCTGAGCTATTATTAAACCTGAATGTCTATCGTTTTTTCTTTTGCACAATCTGTCTGTATGTTTTAATTTTCTTTCATTATTTATTCACTCTTGTGGGGACCTTATTAGTTTTTATGCTCTTCCATTAAATGTAAATAATTGAAACATTATTTCACAGTGAGTTTCAGTTTTAAATGAGTTTTTGAGCTTTTGTAAGCTTTCAGCACTGACATGCACAGATATATATTAAATCTCTAAATGCAGAAGCGACCCAAACACTGTACAGAAATAGTCTTTAACTCTGAGCGCTCACATGCCGTGAGGAACAATCCTCTAAAGGATTAATAGTGGCTGCTCCATTACTTCCACTCTTTATAGGCTTTTTCTATCCAGACTAGCGGTCATTACGCGCTGACAGCAGTCTGTCGACATGTAGGCAGGAATCTTCTTAAAGCCTGCAGATTACACAGAGCCTCTGTCTGTCTCCTCTCCACCCCCCTCCTACCTGTATTGTAAAAAAATATGTCAGTGAATGAAGTCATGTTTTCACAGGGCACTACCAGAGGAATACATTGCCATGCTGACTAACAGAATGACAGATGCTTTGAATGTCTTACTGCTGAGTGACAGAAAACTGTCAGGGCTTTTTGTGTGGCTGTGTTTCTGCCTTTTCATTTCAGATGCTGCCAGGGAGGGTCCCATCCAAGCAGCCACAGTGAAAAAATAGACACCTAGGAGGCATTTTTTGGGCTTGTCAGACACAAGAAATCTAATCCAGACTGCCAAGAATTTGAATTTGAATGAGAAACCCGAAAATAGCAGCTGTCTCCGCATAATTGGAACAAATGGAAGTTGGATATGCGGCAGAAAATAAAACAGGGAAAACAACTGGGATGTAACGGGACACTATTTGCTGACAGTTAGAATAATCTGGGGAGAGCCGTGCCACGGGCAGGCTGTTGTTTAGAAGCAGGCAGCTTATAGTTTCTGTCAAACTGCTGCTGATCTGTGATCTTGTGGGTCGCAATTATGTGCCCCCCTACTATTTCTCCTCCATCCCTTCCCATTGCCATCCTCCCCTCTAAACCCCCTTTGGACTCCTAAGCAGCATTTAATTGTGAGGGGCTGAGCCGAGGAAGGAGTAATCAGATGAGAAAGGAGGTAAGGGGGGAATCATGTGGTATACATTGGCTAACGGAGGGATTAACAACACTAGTTCAGCTGCACTGCCAGGCACATAGGAGGTGGGGGGGGGGGAAAGGAGAGTGACAGAAAGAGGGAGGAAAAGAAAGTAAGGAGAGAGTTGCAAAGCCAAAGGACGATAAGATGAGAGCAGCTAGTTGCAGTGAGAAGAGACAGAGATGGGGAGAGAGGAGGGTAATAGAGAAAGGGAGTTAGAGCAGTGAGAGGGAGTGGGAGGAAGAAAGAGCCAGGAGAGGAGGCAGCGCAGCGCAGTGTAGGGGGGTGGTGGAGAGAGTGCGCGAGAGAGAGAGAGATGTAGAGACAGGAAGCCTCGACTGCTTCTGAGCCAGTGAGACGCAGGCAGGCGGAGAGAGAAGACGGAGCGGGAGAGAGAAAGAGAGAGAGGCCCTCCAAGGCATCTCGGAGACCAGCCCAATGAGGGGATGAGGGGCTAAGGAGCACAACAACAGAAAGGATAGTGGGAAGAGAAGAAGAAACGGAGAAATAACAGAAAGGTTGGTTAAATTAAAAAAAAAAAAAAAAAAAAAAGGCTTCAGCGGAAGAAGGGGAGTCGGGTTGGTGGGTGGGATCTGAAATGAGGAAGGGAAGGAGCAGATAAAAGTTTTGGAGAGGGAGAGAGAAGGAAAAAAAAGATACTGATAGTCAGATAGTGTCATCAAAAAGACAGGAGAAGATTCATGGAAAAAAAGGAAGAAGCTCTGTGTCCCAGGAGTCCTCCTGTTCCTCTTCTTTTTCTCCTTCTGTCTGCGAGGCTGCTGGACATCATCCATCACCATGTTCTCTGACAGCAGAGCTCCAGCGCCGGGGGAGCAGAAAGGCTTCAAACCTCACACCCCTCACTTCATCCCCTGGCTGCGAAATAGTCTGAAACCTCACCAAAGCGGAGACATAGGGCTCAATGGACAGTTCAAATCTGGCTCAGAGGCCCGCAACAACCTGACCCCTCTGGAGAGAGCCAAAGGCATTGGTTTCTTCTCCATCCAGGGGAAGGACCGAGCCAAGAAGGGTGAGCTGCGGTGTAATGGCGTGGGGATGGCGAGGATGCTGCCGGTGGTGCTTAGGGGGCACAACATCCTGCAGGGGAGTCTGGGAAAGCAGAGGGAAGAGAGTCCTGCAAGGTGGAACCAGTCTCCAGAACTGCAACCAGACCCAAGCACCCAGATCAGTCAAGAAGAGGCACCGCAAGGTGTAAGCAAGGGCTCAACAAGGGACCATATTGGAACCCTTCAGCCCCAGAATGACAGGACCAGCACCAAGGTTAGAAAATATGGGCCGCTTATAGGACCACCTCCTACGCCTGCTCCTGAAGAGAAAAACTGTAACGTCCCTGTGGCGATTGGCATGGAAAACACAAGCAAGAAGTTATTGGACTACAGCAGCAACACCACCTACCGCCATAGAGACCTGCATTCCTCCAGTTGGGTTGGCCCAGACAGGCAGGGGCTCATAGAGAGGCAGCATGGCTTCACCTCCAGCTTCAGCTACATTAAACAGCAGAGCAGAAACTCACAGAGCCAGAGAGACCTGAGGGAACCACCTGTGGAGGGTTTCCCCAAGCCACTCAATGGAGTCCTCTTCTCTACTGAGGTTCCTCAGAGTGGACTGGGCTGCACCATGACACTACAAGGACCTAGGAAAGCCAGACAAAATTTGGACCGTATCTCCATCCTAGGCCAGAATCAGACGTGGGTGCAGTACAGGAAGAGAGATGGAGGACAGTCGCAAAAGATGGAGGAAGGCTGCAGCAGGAAAGTGGTTCGGAACCAGATCAAACGAGTGGTGGACAATCTGGAGCATGTCCTTACAGCATTGAGAGATGTACAGCAGGAGATGAGAGAGGTAATGTATTTTTGATAGAACAAGACAGTGTTTATTTAACCACTTTGCCTGCACAATTGTCATGTTTCTTTCCCAGACTGATAAGAAAATCACATAGACCAGTTCAGAACAATCTGAAAAAGTTACTCTATCCTCCCTCATTAATTTACATGTTTCCTCACGCAGGAAATGTTCATGCTAACTCCATTAAACCTTAAGGGCTTGTAGATAACATTGCATGTCCTCAGCAGAATTTAACATGCATTGAAAAGTCAGCAGCAGGATTGCAAGAATCACCCAGAGTCTGCAAACTGCTACTCATACTCTCCTCTGTCATCTGTCACCAAACATTTGCACCACCCTCACTCAAACATTTACATAGGGGTGATTGAGACAATAGCTATGCCCCATTTGCATGATGCATTCAGAGGTTGCTGATATGACGCTCTGTTACTTCAGGCAAAGCAGTTTGCATCTCTAGTCCCCTCTTTCTGTCTCTCCTCCTCCCACATCTCCTCATCCTGCACTCTCTCCACATATGGACAGATGTCACTCACTCCAGGCACAGCTGGATCTGTCCGACTCTTTGTTTATAATCCATTTACGTCCGAGAATTTCTGCCTCATCCAGTAAGTGTGACATGTAAAATCTTGCCTCTCGCAATTTGATCTGGATCTACGAGGTTACAGCTAAGCCTGAGCTAGTAACCTCATCATCCTGGCTGGGAAGGTTTTGTGTGACAGCATTAATATAAAATTGATGAAAGTGCATATAAGCTACACAAAAAGAACAGAGATAAGGAGGGGGAGGAGGAGGAGGGGGAGTTTGCAGACAGTGTGATAGAAAATCTTAAATTTTCACAACAGACATGACAGATCAAAGAAAGATAAGGCACCCGAGAAGACTTTGGTCGCATATTTATTTCAAAGCCCTGTTTTATCATTCTGTTGCATGAGCAGCAACCCTCCGTTTTATTTAATAATCAATCACTGCTATAAAAGGAATTTGAAAGAGCCTGTAAAGCATTCTAGAGAGACTACACAAATATTAAAGCAACACTAAAGACCTCTTATACAACAAGAAGAATAAATCTGATTTTGACACACTGAAAAACTGTGTTATGACTCAACCTCAAGGAAAACAAAAGTCAAACTAAAAGAGTTACTCAACTGACTGATCTCACCAACAGACGAGTCTCAGTGCACATCAGCAGCATATATAAAGACCTGAGGGGTCAATACACACAGTTTTTAATAAACACCCTGGGAACCACAGATAAAAAAAAATAGGGTCCTCTGCTCTCTTTTATCTCCTCTGATTTCTGACATTAACAAGACTGCTCAGTCACTCCTTGTGCGTACACGTGCTGCACTTCAAAGTAAAATGAAATGCCTCACGCAAAGGGCTACAATTTAAAAAAAAAAAAGAAGATGAAGAAGAAAGAAGCAAAGACAAACCAGGTCATCTTTTGACATCAGCAAGGATGTTGTTGAACACACAGAACAAAACAATAATTCATCTGTTCCAGCAGGGCTGAGGATTTATCTGTGCACACAGAGCAGGTGGAGAGATAGGTCAAACATTTTCCCCAGTGTAATTTTCTCCAATCTCTCCTGCCTCTGTGTGTGTGCGTGCATGTGTGTGTGACTGTCTCTGTATGACCTTTAATTAATATGTTTATCTGAATTGTGCATATACGCTGTGCTCACTTAAATATGTAAATTCAGCTGTACACTTACATGATTAATTGTAAAGAGTGTTTGTTTATTTATTCATTTTGCACAAAGAGGTATCGACCTACAATGTTTCTACATATTGCCTGTAGAAGTAATGTTCCCTTTTTTAGGTTTTATTTTCCCTCAGTTGTAGCTCATGTGACACACTTAAAGATTAGTCCTTCACAACCGGTCAGAAGGCGCTTTTACAAGAGTCAACATCTGGAGTGCAGAGCAGAAAATCACTATTTCACACGAGCGTTGTTGTAGAGGCCACAGCCATAAGATTGCTTGTTTTTATATGTTCTTGTATTTTGTTTGAGATTAATGAAATTGGAAAAAGGGGTTTTGGATTATTGTTGGACTGTCCTATTGACGTAAGGGGTTTAAGCTGCTGGTCATGTAAACTCAGTGTATGCAAAGTAAATCTACCATTTTTGATTTATCCTCTTCCTTTCACACGTTGTGCTGAAAGTTAATGAAAAGAATGCTTTTAATGTTTAAAAACTCTCACAGCTCACATAACTGAGTATCTGACCGTAGATTTTTATTGGCTCCAGCCTCTCATCGGGGAGGGTTTGCTGCTTTATGTGTTTTATTTATGAATTCAAGTTGAACTGAGTTTGGTTTTAGACCGTGGAACAAAATAAAAACATTTGCAGATGTCACCTTGGGCTCAGTAGTTTTTAGGTGTTCTTAAAAGCCACTGCAGCATTTGAGTGCTGCACTTTCATTCATTGTGAACATTCAAGAAAAAAGAGATTCAATAAATAATTGCACAAATTGCAAAAGCAAGATACTAGACTTAATCCTTACTGGTGATGAGTGTTTTAAAAAAAATTAGCTGTATCCAACCTTTTCCTTGCCCAGCCTACAAATGCCAGTCTTTACACTGTATACTCAAACGCATGCGCTTTAGTTCGTTTATGTAGTCGGTAATTTGACGTTCCCTGCCTGATAAACGTCCACATCCTTGTTCTCGGTCCATCCTTTCAGTTAGAGCTTTTAGTCAAAGTTTCTGATGCCAAGCTGGGGTAACCCTGATGACATCATCATGACATCAGCAGCAGCTAATTCTCTCAAACAACAAAGCTCGATTCAGAGTCACACCACACACAACTCTTGAAAGTGCTACTCATGAGTAAAACCAGCATAGTCCCTTATTTTCCAATCGCTGTTTCAAGTTCATCACCAGGCTGAATGAATTCATCTGTCCTTGTGTTGTTCCTTCCAGGTGGTGCATCAGATTGACTATCTCACCTCATCCATTGATCTGAATGAGGAGGAGCAGTGGAGGACTGAAGGAGACGACAGCGCCAAGCCTTCCAGCGACAGCAGCTCTGGTTCAGGTTCCAGCTCTGGTGATGTCATGGTGGGAAGCACCAATCAGAGACCATCAGTGAGAGAACATCAGCCAGGAGCGTCAGTCTCATCTGGCATCCTCAGGAGAGATCATTGTCTCAACAGGAGCCAATCTCCGCCAAATGCTCTGTTGTGCCCGAGTCGTACTATTCGCTTCACCTGCAGTCTGGGGTCTTCTCCCAGACGAGGTGGGCGCAGTCTTTCGTCATCAAACGCGCCTCGACTGCAAAACCATGCCACGAATGACCCTAACATGTCTCCCCAAAGAACCCTTCCTGTGAGGCCTCCCACTCCTGGTCTTTCCCCTTTGACCATAAACCTCCACCCCTCCAACAGCCCTGTCTCTCAGCCTCCCTCCCCTGTACCTCTCTCCACTGTGTCTCCAGAGCCTCCCCCGCCTTCCATCAACAACCCTTCTGTCATCAGAGAGAACAAAGTTGGGGAATATGAGACGCCAAAAATCGACGACCAGTCTGTCCAATCTCCATCTGTGAGCTGCCCACCCACAGACCCAAAAACTCAACCTGTTTCTGATACCAACAGAGAGAGGCGAGCGTCCTCAGCAGGCCCCGTTCACAGAAATTCAGAGGCTACACTACAGAAAGGACACTGCCGTAGAGGTCGCAAGCCCCCGCCCTACCCCCACCACAGACTTTCTGATCCAACAGAGAAAGTAAAAGAGCCCCGCAAAGCTCCCCCGTACCCCGAAAAAAGAAGGCTGCTCTCGACCACAGTGTGAGACAATGCAGCGGCAGGAGCAGGAGGCTGAACGAGACGAAGCCATATACACAACAACCAGCCACAAGTCGGCTATAGTGGAGAATGACTTAAGGCTCGTCAAGTTGAGCTGAGACCAAGTTTCTGAGGTCACAGGACGTAACTTCGGGTGAGTATGTCAGGATGAACAGCTCGGCTCTCCGGACATCCTCCTATACAAATCTCCTGAGTGTTTTGGCTTCACAGGGCAATAAAACATCTGTCTGAGTAACAAGAGCTTCTAAACAAATGTTCACTGTGCAATGCACACAGGCTCTCAGATTCACTCAGATTCCCCACATAAAGGGCAAAAGGCAAAGGCCTAACTAGTTAGAATAAGATGGAATTTCAAATCCGACCTTGTGTAATGACAAGAAAACCTGATTGCTGCAATGCACATATGCAGCCAGACACATCCAGTCACATACTGTATGTCAGCCTTTTTTGGGTTGGATAATTGCTGTCAACAGTCGGGATGATTTAACAAGAACTCGGCTACATTGGCCATCAGGGGAGGGAAAAGGTCTGGAGATCTGTGAGGGATTTTGAGACAGACAAGGTTGCAAAATATGAAGAAGTAAGCAAGGCTATATAAGAAGTTAACCGAACATGAGACAGGGGGCAGCTGGTCGTTTGCTGTACCCTTCACAGGGCCCCTGGTGTTCCAGAAATCGCATCTCCTTTGCTGCCTCTGGCTTGACCGACCCAGCCACGATCTCCATCTGTTCCCCTTAAAATGTCAGGAGACACAAAAAGGGCGAAATCAAGGGAAGGTGATTACAAAAGGAAATGGGAAAGAAAACTTAGCTGCAAATCAAGCTTAAAAATCTAATCGATGGCACTTTATCTTGGCCATCTGAGGTTATTCTTTCTGAAATATTACAATACCTTCTTGTGGCGTCTTTTATAAGAATATTATAATATTGGATTTTTGTCAGTTATATTAAGGTGATGTCTATTCCTAAAACTGGTAAAGTAAAATACAGTGCAAGTGTGTAGTGTTTGTAGTTTATGAAGGAAAATTTGATCAAAGTCAGAAATGTAGTTGCTTTATGAGTGTTTAAGTTTATTGGATAACTAAGTGTCACAGAGGAAGGAGATAAATGCTCGGATACACTAAAACATTGGTGAATTGGCTCAGGATAATTTCAGATTTTTTACATTTTGAGTCTTCATACTGTGTCTAAACGCTCAATGCTGGCAGCTAAATGAGAAGCTTAGATTAACATGCTCCAGAGCTTAAAATGACTCACGCTATATTCACCATCTATGTATTCGATTACTGCAACTGTTATGCCATTACTAATTATGGGGTGAAATTAAATTCTTACCTGATGATAGCGCAAACGTTGTCCTGAGGGTTTAGAGGTGCAAGATAAATGTGTACTGAAATATGTGATGTTCAAAAAGGGGATGCTAAATGACCAAATATATTGTTACATCTATCTCTGGCTTAGCTGCTGGGCTTATAACCAATGACAGCAAGGTTACAAGTATACATTTGTTTTTATGTTTGGTCTACTGCAGTCAGACAGTCAACCGGCACTAGAAATGGAGTCATGGACTATCAAAGTTTCATTGTTTCAAAATGTTGTATTGCAATACACTGAATAGTTGATACAGTATTTCAGCCTGTTGTGTTGGACTGACTCAAAGAGCCTTCTCTGGAGGCTATTTACTAGCTAGTCTTAAAAAGTCTCTAATCAAGGCTTTTTCATGCAAGCTATTTTAATGTAAGCCAGTGTTTGGCAGCATCAAGTGTATCTAACTTCCTGGTTCTGGCACAATAGGGGAAAAGGTTGAAGTAAACATCTTTACTGGTACCAGATGGTAACAGTTGTTATATGTGTTTAGGGTCTAAATGACAGCACGGCAGTTCTGAGTCTCAGAGCAGGGCTGAACAGGTCGTTAACAAAGAGCTATTGTACTAGAGACACTTGTTACTTAATGGAACAACCAGCTTGAGAACAAAGAGACAAATTCTTTTCTACATAAGGCCACAAAAATGGAAATGAGAGTCTAAAATGGTCACATCTTTGCAGTAGGATGCTTTAATCTGTGGGAGTTTCTTGGCACAGCTTTTCCCAGCTCTGCTCTTACCAGTGGTGCTACAAAATGGATTTTCTCGACATGAAATACAGGTGTTCAGTATTAACAGACATTGTTAGATTTTACAGCAAAGCAACGGTAACTATGCAATTCAATGATGCTTGTTGAGTTCTCAAATCAGAGAACTTAAACTAACGGATGATAATTTCAGGACAATCACGATTACTGATTTACTCTTGGCTTAACATGAATGAATAAATCCCTCCGGACTCTATTTCTCTATAAGCTCTCAAAGGTCAACATACTATGAATTCCCATATGTGAAGCTGGATTTAGCAGATCCACACTGTAAAGCCTTATTCCCGAGAAATTAACAAGAAACAATGGAAGCTCTTTATCTCATGGAAAACGTTTATCCGAGGACAATATGCATTAATTGAAGTGATTACAGAGAACATTTTTCGCATTGTTTATTTTAATATAAAGTTTCATTTGTCTGCTCTGTATGCAAACCGACTTTAATTTAGGAATACATTGGTGCTAGAATCACAATTGCTGTTTGTTAGGACAGATATGACAGGGGCATTAAATTTTTTTAAAAAAAAAGCCCTGCACCGTGTAATGTTACCCTTAAGCAATGTTGTAGGAGGTTCAATCAGATCATGACTGACATAACGAGAGAGGAATTTGACAGTTATCTCCGAAATTGTGACATTGCGTCTTTATTGAAACATCCATCACATTTCATCATGAATCAGGACAGCAAAGAAGAAAGAGAAAACATGTACAAAAAAAGTAACTCCTTTTGTTTGCTTATCTATCCTGGGTCAGCAACCGGATGTGGTTTTTTCTTTGTTGTGATACCAGAGGGAGCCTCGACTTTGACAACGGGACGAACAAACGGAGCATGTCTTCAACTCCTCAGCAGAACTTCTCACGACAGATGAGAGAATCCAAACCCAGACGAGGCGACGTTCGAATCTCTGTGAGTAATCCCACCTCAGAATCAAATCAGCAAAATCCTCAAATCTGAAATCAATCCCCAGAACTCATCTTGTGGACACTTGTGTGGCTCTAAGAGGGTTGGATCAATGTAAGGAAGATAAAGGCAATCCTATACGCCACATAGGGGATCAGGGAAAGGAGGAGGACCTGTAATCACAGGGATGTACTTCTGAAACCTGCACAATCCGCGCTGATCCACACATGTGGCACAGAAAGATGAAAGTAAAAGTTTCAAAAAGGCCTCCAGAATACGGGATGACATCTCTTTGCCGTAAATACTCTTTGATCTAAATGCCTGTGCACGCTTGGCGTTTGATTTATATTGGGTTATTAAAATTGCAAAGTGACTGAAATTTCCTGTAATAAGGAACTTCACCATTGTATCCAGAAGGTATCACATTCAAAGGATCAATATCAAGAATAATCTTTAGTTTACAGTAGATTTGTTTTTTCATTTCTGAATCTGCTATCAGCTCTATAACAAGTATCCCCTCTGATCAAAAACAGCACAGAAAGTCATGAAAATGGTACTAATTGGTGATTTATGGGATGAAATGCATGCAGAGAATGAGATTGAGAAAAATGTAATTATTTTTGCGCGTGTAATGTCGCTGTAGAGGATTACTCACTTCCTTCTCAGGATTACATAGGATGGATAAATCCCTCCCTACTCTAAATATGTAATCTATACTCTCAATCCCTATAACATCAATCCTCTACACATTCACATACATTCCCACCGGATCAGAACTACATTTGCTTTCAGTAAATCTCACAGCTTCAGTCACCAAGAAACAACGATGGAAGCACTTTATCTTATGGCAGAATTTTAACTAGGACATTATGTAGTAAAAAAAATTGGAAAACTCAACAGATTCCTCTCTGTGTTTTTATCACATGAAGTATTTCCATGCATAAATCCATCATTAAAACATGGCAGATGGTTTATATACTGACACACAAAGTGCGGCAATAGCAGAATCCTTCCTTTCAAGTTTTGGTCGTCAGTCCAGAAATTCTCTCTCCTAAATCCATCCTTCATTTACTAAAGAGCTGAAACCAAGAGGCTCCTTCCCCAAGCTCATCAAGCTGATCTGATTGGTCAAAAAAATCCACCGAACAAAGTCAGTCATCCGACCATCTACAGCTCATCATGTCGAGTCCGTCCAATGGCAGTCAGCTTGGAGAGTTGAGCGCTGAACTTTCCATCCACGTGGGTCACTGGAGGTTAGAGAGAAGAGAGAGTTTATGTCACAGACAATTTTAAGACAGAAACAAGGACACACGGCTTCACTGGTGATCCTGAAACTAGCAAGCATCATCATGAGAAGGAGAGGGGTCTTCAGGGCTGCAGAGCCAGCAGTTTGAGGCCTGCAGGTCCAGACAAGTCTGCACTAACTGCAGAGGAAACTAACAGATCAGCAGCTCAGACTGGATGTAGATGTGCACCATCTTTGGGTTAAAACGGTTATAGCTGCTACCACATGCATACAACAAATGATGTCTTTACTCAATCTATTGATCATTGTTAATATGTGAGGTATTTAATCTAAAATGTATCAGTGTTGTTCACAAGAATATATTTTCTACTGAATAGAGAGCGTGTTTTGCTCTACTGTGTATTGGAACAATTGACTTGGTGGTGCTTTAACACAAGTACTGTCTGCTGTATTCACTAGCTGGCTTTGGATTGGCCACCAGTGATACTGTTAATAACGTCAAATAGGCTAATCAGTCTGATGTTTGTTGGTCTGAAAAGTGTGATTCATGGCTACAATCTGTTAATGTGTTTGCAAACTTACAGACAGTTGGTGTTGTGCTTTTACTTACATACCAACTCGTGGTACTTAAAAAAAAAAATAATCTCCTGCAGCCAGAAGAGCAATTTCTCATACATCTTCATTGTAAAAGTAAAAAAAACTGTTGAATAACCATCTTGAATTAAAAACAAGGACGTGGTCTTTTTCCATTCAAAATGTGTCAACCATTTACATTTAGAACACATAACAGAGCCGAGGAAAACTGTTGTATTGGTAAACACAGGCCAGATTATAACAGCTGCTCCAGATTGGTTTTAATACATGACTTTAAACCTACTCTACACGTGTGGCTTTCATTGCCTGCAGGAGGCGCAAATGAAAAAATTGTAAACATGGCAATCAGTCTGCCTGTAGGAGGCGACACCTACAGGCATCTGCAGGTGCAAATACACTTCCTTTCTATAGGTAGAGAAGATCGGCAGGTTGAGCGGGTAAAAAAAAAAAAAAGCCTTCCACAACACAGTATCCCCCCCACCCTGCGGATTTTTCAACCTTCTTATTGTAAACATTGTGAGTGAAAGTTTATCATAGTGTAGTAATGCTAAGGCGTCTCGCCCTGTATTTCAAACAGAAAGTGTTCTCCCGAGGTCTCACGGGGAGGGGATTATCATTAAGTCTGTGATAGCTGTGGGACTTGAGTCAATAAGCCTCTGTTCTGTAGCGTCTGATCTGATGCTACAGCGAAGTTTTGTGTGACTTGTCAAATCCTGCTAATCACAGTCCGGAACTGAAGTCACAGTGGGGATTTGTGCAGAAAACTGAAAAAACAACAAACAATGCTACAGGGACAAATGGCAGCCCACTCACGGCTGCAGCATGTGCTTAAGAGGGAAATCAGCAGGGAACTGGCAACTCAATGAAGCGAGGTAGAGAGGGAGCAAGAGATTGACATAACAAGCAGAGAGTTGATTGAACACTTGGAAATACAATCGATTTCTCACCTGTTGAGTCTCCTACAGTAAATTCCTCCGGTTTCAAAGGCACGTCACTTTGTCCTGCTGCCGCTGTCTGCGACTGGAAACAGCAGCGATGAAGAGGAGGGGGAGGAGATGGGGGGGAGGAAAAAATAAACAAAACAGAATGAGAGGCGGCACAGGAGACAGCTATTTTTCGCAACAAATTGGAGAGGAAAGTAGGAGGATGTCTTGCCAAGGTCAAGGAAATGCTGTGTGGGGGTGGCAGGTGTGCTTGTTTGCGAGCTTATTTTTGCCCAATCATTTAGTGAAGTTTTTTTTTCTTTTCGGTGTGTCTTCTACTTTCAGGGCAAAGCGAACGAGCAGGAGGAGGAAAACATGTGCTCGCACTAATGACAATGTCAGGCTTGTCCTTGCTGGGGGAAAGGAGGCGTGTCAAGGTGCGCTTCACTTCACAGACGACCACATCAGACACGGCAGACCTCTGCTAAGTGACCGAACTCGGAGAGAGTCCAGACATTAACCTTCATCGAAACATTACGAGCAAAGACACTACGTTTTAAGTTTGACTTCCAGGAGAAATAACGAGTTTCTCTTCCTCTGACTGTCTGTCCCTGTTTTAGTTTTTCCTAGGAGGTGTTACTGGCTGAGCTGGAGCTCATCAATCATCAATCAGGGATAAAAGATCTCAAATGTACAGGTTCTACATGTGGGGCGTATAATGGGTTTCCATGGACACTTGAGTGGTAATAGAAGGATAAGTGCAGTAAAGCTAAAGACAGGTCCAAATGACAGGTGAGACTGCAGCTCTATTCATACTGTACGGTCGAGTGCACTCTGCACTGATAATGTCAGGTATCTTTAGTGTAGAAAAGCCTTTATATAATCCAAACTGGGCTCTAAAGTATGCCCCTGCAGCCCCCGCATGGTGGAGGGGAGGTGTCCCGCCCATGCCTGTCAGATTGTTTTTATACATGTATGCTTCATATAAATGCACAATATGTGATGCATGTGATGATACTGTTGTATTTTCAGTGTGCAAAATAAAAAGATATCTATTTTTTTTTAATTGTTGCTGGTTGTTAGTTTTCCTAAAATAACATCTGTATGATGAGGAACGGTTCGTCCTGTCAGCAGTGAAGGATGCAGCGTGGCAGGTGTGAAGTTACATCTTTGTGTTTCGGGGCTGAGTCAAAATATTCAGTAAAATGTAAAACTTTAGAGAAAACATGGAAGCTTGGCTGGTTCATAGTGTAAGAACAGGGACTTGTTGCCCCATTTAAAAAGAGATTTGAGCTAAGTCATAACGGTGTGATTCTAAAAAAAATACCTACAACTAGTTTTGTTACTGATTACTCCAAGGCAGTATCATGCCGACATTGTCTCTCTTTGATTCCAGCTTCTGGTTTTCACCTGTCCTCTGCTTTCTTATATCATATAGGAACATCCTGGGGTTTTATATTACTGCATCTGCTGAAAATGGTAGCTCTATCTTCATTTTAAAAATATGATTATGTTATACAGACTTTTTCAAAATGTCCAGCTAAGTGAGCATAAGACGTTTAAATTAGAGTAGATCAATAAGTGATACTTTATTCTATTCATGAATGATGATATCTTTTGACTCATCTAATCCCCACCTTTACATTTACTTCACACAAACATGAATATCTAAGAATCAGGCCCATAACATTCAAATGAGCGTGATGTGTTTTTCTTCTCTCACTGAAGACATGATCAGAGTGTTAGTCTTTATCTCACATCCCCATCACATGTGCTGACCAAAAGCAAAGTGAAGAAGCTAAGCATCCTGGCTTTGATGTTCTCCCTCAGCCTGATTTATGTGCTTGCAGTATTTGGACGTGTGTAGGTGTTAGGGTTATTATTTACTGGCCACACAAAGATGTTCATCAAGTGTATTTAGATTCTGGCACACACACGAAATGTTACGCTCAGATATTATTTGCGGATAAGAATGAGGAGCTTTATCTCAACACTGACAGGGAAAAGTCTGTTCTGCCGTTTGTCTTTGTTAAGCCGTTAAGTCGAATAAGCTTTTTTTTGCTGTCCAACATATTTCATCTTTAAATCAGTTAGAGAAAACTTGGGTACTTAGAGTCAGGATATATTAACGTTGATTGTTGAAGAAGCTAAAACCCCTCAATAACTTAAAGTAAACACTCCCCAGTAAATACTAAGATCAGTTGACAACAGAAACAAATATACAGTATGTGTAGGCAGAAAACATTTACATCTCATCGTTGAAGGTAAACTGGTTCTTTGATACTTACATATGCATTGGCATATTCAATTTTGGTTCCCTTCATTTCAGCTTTGAACTGAGTGAAAAACAGGTATGACTTCCCCTGGGGCCTGGTAGAGAGGACAAAGAAACAAGTTTCAGCAACATTAATTAATTTGTATTCATTCATTCGCTTATTAAGTCAATGTCGGACATGAATACATTTAAACCATGAGCTCTGCCGAGTTGTTTTTTTCTCCTCCACTCTTCAGGGACTGTCATGATTAACTAAACTCAGAGAGTGACTCAGTGGAAAGAGAAACAGACGGCGATGATTCTCACTGAAGATGTGCTGAACATCAGGGTCACTGAGCTAAAGAGGAGGGTTTGCATAGAAAGCTTAGTATCCTCTGTGTGTGTGTGTGTGTGTGTGTGTGTGTGTGTGTGTGTGTGTGTGTGTGTGTGTGTGTGTGTGTGTGTGTGTCTCACCTCCACACAGAGCACGAAAACAGTCTGTCATCGTCACTCAGACCCACACTCATTAGCCATTGCTGTTTGAAGAAACAAACAGAAGACAATATTTATGCATAACCTGCTGCATTTTAATTAATCATATGATACAAACAGCTTAATGGAGTAAGCGGTGTGTGTGTGTGTGCGCGCGGCAGAGAGAGAGAGAGAGAGAGAGAGAGAGAGAGAGAGAGAGAGAGAGAGAGAGAGAGAGAGAGAGAGAGAGACTCACCTCATTGGTTCCCCCTTGTGAGGCATATGTGAATGAGCATTCATACTCCCTCTGTAATAAATAGAGTAACAAAGTGTTAATGAAGAATTTAATCTCTCATTACTGGTGTTATTGACTTTTTATGTTTTTAATTTAACACAATTAGGGAAAAGACTGCTGACCAGTGTTAGTGTTGATTTCATGCCTTTATCAAATTAACGTTATTTAACAAACCTGCAAAAACACTTTGCAGCTTTAAAAGGCAAGCAGCAGGCAAATAGCAGTTTTGCGTAAAGCAGTCAATAATGTGACAGCCTTTCATGTCAGGTTGCGATCCTTTTTCAGAGTGCTTTATTTTTAGTGGAAATACTGATTAGAAACTTTTGAATTAAACATTAAACAGTTTTGTCAGAAGAACTTTACTACATTTCAGTTTAGAAAGGCCTGGTTTTTGGTTAATTCTCTGCTATCAATGTGCCTTTATCTTTATAGTTTCTACTATTATTTTTAAGGCTTTAAAAAAAAAAAAATCTTTTATCCCCTTTATATAAGTCCATATACATGTTCTATTATTATTGTGTCTTATACTATGTATGATAGATATCTAGATAGATAGATCCCGAGGGAAATTCAAGAAGCCATTTGCTTCATGTTCTGTTTATTAAATGGGCCACATAAAGACGTTTGCTCATATTACTAATAATATTATGATAATGTCAGCTCACACATATCACCACTAACACCAATTGTAACTCTTGTTGCTGCTATGGCTTCTCAAATCGTCTTCTTAAAGGATTGTATTGATGTCTGTTACGTCATGATATTTTATGGACACGTTATTGATTAATTTAGAGTGAATAACGGATTTAAAACCTCATAGATTACTTTAAATTGTCACATAGAATGAATCATAAGAGATAATTGAAGTTATCAATATTAGCTTGAAACTTCATAAGGGATATCTGTCAGCCAATGAATGGAGCCGTTGTGGCACTATGGCACGTGTCAGCCTCTCACGGGCTGTGTCGTCATCACGCTGCGTCAACAGCTGACCAGCGGAATGTAGTTTTTCCACTTTTGATAACAACACAGATGTAAAAACGAATGTGGCGAAAGAAACAAACCTTGTATAACCAAAAATAAAAGTGTAACATGTATTATTATATAATTATTGAGGAAACAACATTTTTAATACGAAGGAGCACCTAACATAAATCACCTGACAGGACGACGGTGGACGGTTCAAGTTGTCCGATTAATCTGTTTTTATTTTATGCCCAGATGGAGGTTATCACATTGTTTCCTATTTATGGAGAGAATAAGATTTAATACAGTCCAGTTACTTACAAGTCCTTCGGTGAAGGTGTGCACAACTCCTCCCGGTTTCACGTTAAACTCCACCGTCTTTGTGGACTCAGCAGAGGAATGGACCGGGACCAACGCTGCTATCCACATTATCAGCAAAAAGGCCAAGTGAACAGAACTAAAGTGGTTTTGTCTCGCCATCTCTCCTTCCTTCTCTGATGTGTGTGTCGCTACTTGGCTGAGCAGGAATCCCGTCGACTATGATAATCGTCACAAGTTGCGTCACAAACCTAGAACCCACAGAGTTTACGTTGAAGCTGCCACGTGTGGCCTCACGATGTCGCCCTCGTGCAATTTATTCAGCAGCATGTTTGTGTTATAAATGCTCAAAAAAAGGACAGGATTTTAATAGTTCCAACTATGTGAATGCGACATCATTTAATCTGAGTTTACTGAGCATTTAAATACATGTTTGACCTTGAAATAACAGTTTGATTAATCCACTGATGACCAGCCCTCTAATCATCCACTAATCCGAAAGTGTAAAACACAATTTGTTCAGCACAATATGTCCCAAAAGGAAAGCTTGTGTTTCTGAACAAAGGATTATACTGTACTGCCACTTGGTTCCATTGAGAAAAAAAATACCACATCAAGTCTTATATACTCTGGTGTCTCATCTTTCCACAATCAATGTCTCTTCACTGCAGGGCTACATATGGGGTAGATAAAAGCAGGAACAGATGAACATGGTGTTTGGATTCTGGCCATTTAGCTGCCTGGTAATATTAAAATGATATTGTTGGGTTTATAATGATTAAATGTGCTATATATTTATAAGAAGAAGACTAATAAAAATTAAGTAACAAGTAAGTACGTACTCAAGCATGCAAGATGTTCATGTGTAACTGAATATTTCTGCAGAAATTAATTTAATGTGCTACATGAAAAGTGCAAAAAACACTGCAGTCAACAAAGTTATGAAGTTACTCGTCTGAGTATTTGATGAGCACATTTATACCTGTATAGAGTATAGGCATAGTGAAAAGCAGTTTAAAACATGAAGAAACAGTGAGAATATTGCATGTTTTGCTGAAATATCTTAATTCAGATAAGACACTGGATTTAGCTGAGGATGTTTTGTTGGATATTTGGAAAAAAGAAACACAAATCAATTATTCTTTTACAAGTAAAAAGATACCCCATAGAGAATGTTTGTATATTTCTTTACGATAACAATACCATTTTTTCTCGGCTTTTAGAAATGTCCATATATCTTGAGGAAATAAATAACTCTTAAGTAATTTGCCATATGTATAAGCTAGCAGCACAAAATATAATATACGAATGGAAACGTTGCATCAACAAAAATTCGACCTCACAAGAAAAGTGAGCCCAAGCAAACAAGTTTTCCCAGTCATCATAAAAAGTACAGAAAATTCTTGTTTTTCACTGGAGAAAAAAAAAAAAAGACAAAGCAGTCTTGTGTCTGCTCCTGTATGTCTTTTGTGTGGTTTTTATACCCATGTCTCTGGAGCCATGACGTGTCCGCCTGACACACAAACATGTGTTCTGTACAAGAGGAGACACCTGAAGATTGTCTGACACTCAGGTGTAAAACCTATAAAACAATACGAGCATTCAGAACCAAATACAGACAAAATGTAAGAGGAGGGTTTCAGCTGAAGAGCCTGTCAGCCCCCCTCACCCTACACTCACCCTCACCTCAGACACCTCCACCTTCCTTCCTCCCTGCATGCACACTCACCCTGTCCTAAAAAATAATACAATAACAGCACGTGTCCACCCAGACAGCCAGTAGAGTACTTTTAATATTTACACAAGCACTCTTGGAGGAAAAGTACACGGCTCATTGAGCACACACATTCTTCTATTTCAAACAGATAGAGCTGTTAAATCTGTAATGATGTGTAGATGTTCAGAGTCAGGAAGCCCTTGTTCTGCCCAGGTAAACATTGTCTCCTTTTTAAGTATGTCAAAATAACACTCAAGATGGGGAAACCATCCTCTCGTTTCCACCCTGCACATTAAAATAACTTCTTCTCTTTGCTATAAACAAACAGTTTCCAACAGCAAGGCAGAGAAAGAAACACAACATTTGTACAGATTTGGCATCAGGTTATTTGACTAATGATGCGTACTCCAGACTTTAAACACACAGTGTTACAAATCAGCTTTTCAGTATGTCAGTGGTTATGTCAGTGTGGATTTACACATGTATCAGAGTTGATTAAACACCTTTGAAAACAGCTGTTCGAGAACTGTAACACTAACCTCCTCATGCTTTATATACAGTATGTTACAGATATTATTTATTCTCTCAAGGAGCTGTTGTATGAGTTCATACTCTTTGTGAATGTGTTACATCTATTCTCAGGCACGATGACCTATATTATCACTGACATAGTGTTGATTAATATTACACCATCTTCTGAATCCCACAGACTTTTCAGCTGAAATGACAATGAACCCATACTATGTGAACCATATGTGTGATCACTACGTGTTTTTTTCTCTATTTAGTTCTCTGACGATAGATTCATTACTTGAGTCTGAGACACATTTCTTCAAGGGGACAATGAAGTGCATTGTATCGCGTCATATTGTATGGTATGATGTCTTATTGATTTACTTTCTTACTAAATTGTGTAGTAGAGTTGAGACTAGGTGTTTCAGAAAGTTGTTGTTATTTTTGAGAGCCACAGTTTGATGTTCCAATTTGCTAACATTAGCTGGTTATCATGCCAAGCTTATGAGGGTTTTTTTTTAAATACGCCCAAATGTTTGTCTTTTTAAGTAAACTGAGGTAACATGTACTCTGACAGATGCTTAACTGTATGGTTTTGTTACCTAAACATACAAATAGATAGATAGATAGATAGATAGATAGATAGATAGATAGATAGATAGATAGATAGATAGATAGATAGATAGATAGATAGATAGATAGATAGATAGATAGATAGATAGATAGATAGATAGATAGATAGATAGATAGATAGATAGATAGATAGATAGATAGATAGATAGATAGATAGATAGATAGATAGATAGATAGATAGATAGATAGATAGATAGATAGAAAGGCCTATAACGGATAAATCTTGCCAAAGTTTAATTTGATTTCACATTTAACATTAGTGCACTCCTTCGATGAAGTGCATCAGGGGTGTACTAAACAGTCATTTGTTGAATTCATCTTTGAAAGAATAATTCAAATTGGAAAGGAACATGTGGAGGTTGAAGGGGTCAGTATTGACAGTGTAGCAGTGTGTGTCTGTACGAGGAAAAAACTGGCTGCCATAATGTGTCACTGTCTCGTCTGTTGGCTCTGGCTCTTGTTGACGGTTAGTCTCAAACAGTAAGTTCTCCGGGCACAGCCTCACACACAATCTGCCCATGATACCATGGTTTCTGTGGCGCTGCTGAGGTCAGCAGTTTGCACTCAGGTTTTTCTGTCCGTCTGCGGATCTGTGGAATTTCTCTCCTCTTTGCCATCTCCAGCAGGGGAAGGTAGGGATGCATTGCACATCTTTGCACGCCCTACAGGCTTAGCACGTCAGCCTGCCCTGAGCAAACAGCATCTGAAGAGGAGGAGGATGTGCCTGACCCTCTGTCACACTCAGATTCACGCCAGTAGATCACCACCACTCTCCCTGACCAAAGAAGGTGAAGGATAGACAGAGAGGCCATGTTTGGGTAATAGGACAAGTATAATACAGTTAAACCTAGTGTAGTGTAGATTTAAGAGCTGCATGCATGGAGATTTTCCATACTCTATCCTTATGCTATGCTAATTATTTCCATCTTTGCTTCTTCATACTCTACTAGAAAACTTTTCAGATTAATTCAGCAAAAAACAGGTGATAAGCTTATATATTAAATTTTTGAAGGTTCTTGTCCCTTCGAGAAAAGTTAAATATGTGCAGAAGTGTGTTTGTTAGCAGGACCTCCGATTGATCAAGATTCTCTTTAAAGGGCCCTGACTCCCCAGTTGTACATCGGGAGAATAAACAACTGTATATTAAAAGATTTATATAGTTTGCTCCAGTAATTACATTAAAACATTCTTATCCAGATGTATTTTCAAACTGAAATCATAACAAGAATATGCATTTCATAATGCTGTAATCAGCAGAACCAATACTTTTACGTTGACACAAAATCGTACCTCTCTTTTTTTTATTCAAGTATGACTCTGAATGCAGGATCTTTACGTCTAAAAGTATTTTCACATTTTTGCTTTTGTTCCAGCCTAAAATCCTCCTTTATCACTACATTAGTTTGAGCACTAAATGAACACTAATGTCAAACTATTTAAAAAAATCCCCTGCTCGTCTCAGAGACTACAGGACTTCCAAAATGTATGAAAATCAGATAGAGAAGCTCTCATGAACTCAACCACTAAGTGAAAACTCCCACAGCATTCAAAAACAAAGGCCTAACTTGGAACAAGAGCAACAAAAAACACTTTCTCGCATTGCCAGAGGAAAGAGGAACAAAATCACACTCAAGGATACTCAGGTTCCACCTGCTTGCACTTTCACATCTCACAAACATCCATCAACAGAAAATATGTGAAATCTAACATTTTGAAAAGAACATTAACAGGAGAACTGTGGATAATATGTACAGCTAGTTGTTATGTTTACACCAGTCTCTCTATTTACTGACTTAAATTCTCTGTGTTGAAAATGTGAACAGAAATACAATATCCTGATAAACCAGACAGTGAAAACCTTTTTACCTTCATGCTCTATATTCAACATCTCAAGTGCACAAAGCAATGTATTCATGTTGGAAAGCAAGAAAAGAGGACATAAAGAAAGAATTGTTTATGTAGATGTGGTTATTATGACTTGTTTAAAAATCAACTGTGTGTCCCTCATATATCTGGTGACAGGATGTAAAAACAGAGAAACTTTCCCAGACACCTCACATGGGGTTATTAGCAGTCGGAGAAATGTTTTCTCAAACACTCATCCACTGTAACACGACATGACAAACACGCAGACAGGTTAGTGGTGTGAAGCCTTCAGTCTTCTGCTGTCACTCCCCGGAGACATTAACGTGCTAAGTGGAATTATTTCAGGTATTTCTCTGAGGTGTGTTATTCCAAAATAACATACAAGAAATATGCTTCCCTACACGCCAATGACCAATGATGTGTTTATAGTTAATGAGCAATGAAATGACTTAATGTTGAGAAATATTTGGGTAAAATGATGACATCAGTAATGATTGTTTGGAAAAAGTGAAGAAAGGCACAAATCGTCAGTGGTACCTTTGTACCCCCAGCACACAGCTCACTTAATTATAAAACATTTCAAACAATCAACCATTTTTCTAAATATAATAAAAGACTTTTGTGGCAGGGTTAGATACACAATAATGAGACTCTTACATTGAACCTCTGTAAATGCATCAAAGCATTTATTATACTTTAGCAGCACTTGTAAATCCCTACCTCCAATACACATGTTGTCAAAGTCTGATGAATTTCAAGGGAGAATAGTGTCGCTGTTTCCTCCAAAATTAGCACCAAATCATTCATACAGTTTGACTTCATGACTTTGTACAGCTTGTTAAAAATAGCTGGCTTTCTCTCGTTTTGGGAGGTACGCTAACATGATTCCAGCATACAGCTTACAGTACACCCTTGCACTGCTTTAAAATCCTCTGATAATGTACAGTATCTTCTAACAAATCACATAACTTCACATGGCAACTATCCAGCCTGACTTAAACTACATCATATCATAATACATAAATACAAACTTTAACATATATAATGGCACACATTTGGATTTAAAACAGTTGTATCATAGAGTAGGGACTGCAGATTAAGATGAACAAACAGGTATTAAAATAGTTTTTTGTTGGAGAACTTCAGTCCGGTCAGCTTCTGTGAATAAATTGAAAGAAAACAGTGATGAGCTTTTCTTCAGCCTCTTTTCTATAAAGACGTAGAACACTATAACATTGACTTACCCTATTATTCTGCAGTTTCTGGCCTGCACGTAGCTTCCTGTGTACCTGATGTCGCAGCGCACCTCGTTGTTGGAGAAGTCAGACTCCTGAACAAGCTGTGACGGGTTCACTGTCACCTGGAGAAACATCAGAAGCATAAATATCAATATTTCAATAATATATAATAATAATAATAATAATTGAAAAATGTGAACTCCGCTGAAGGTTATTATGGGTCTGATAAGTGTTCATCTTGTCCTGTTCATGGAGCAGTTCTACACTCCCACCTTAAGTATGTAGTTTCCAGGTGGTACGTCAGTGATGTCGATCCACTGGCAGTCAATGTTGGCATGATACGTATCGTAGCAACCGGGACCGAGCCCCTGAGAAAAAAACACAGATTTATATAAATCTTGTGGAGGCTTATCGAAATAATTCATCTTTTAGAATTTAAAATTAGTTCTTTTTTAATTGAAGACCTAAACATTTTGACTTGTGAGTATGGGCGGAATAATGGAAGAGTAGATGAATAAAAGACACAGAAGATGAACCTGAGTGTGAGCAGTGCAGGCAAAGCGTCTACGTGTTCCCGGGTCACAGGATGTGTCCTCCAGACAGAAACTGGCCTTATGTCCCTCTGCCACCTTTTGCTCAGTGGAGATATCCAGCAGGTCGTAGTTACTGAAGGCCTCCATACTGTGGTAATGCCTGGAGGGAGAAGGACAGACAGTCAGTGTGGTGAGGGAATGAGGGAAGCAACATTTTGAGTTCATATTACCATATAGTGGCCAAATAGAAAAACATAATTAACATGCTAAGATAATATAATGAATGTGCTTAGTTTTCTGTCACCTTTGGAAAAATGCATGTGAGTATGAATTTCAGTACAAAGTGTCTTAATTTACCATAATTTGGAAATATGTCTTAAAATAAACCAACACAATTTCAGAAGTATAAAGTGTATCTTGGAGATAAACAAAAACAGACCTCTAAAGATTGCGTGTTGACTGGTTGATCTGGTCGTGAATAAAAGCATTGAACTCACTGGTGACAGCTGTGCCATTCCCACTCATGTCTGGGCTTCATTGGGAGGAAGTCTGCTGTTCCCTGGTTCTTGACTCGCTGCGGGAAGCGCAGCAGGACTCTGTAGTCCAGGTCCCTCACACTTGGATGATACGCAGACCTGACAGAAAAAGGGAATGATTCAAGTTAACTTTGAGTATCGAACCAGTGAGGGCACAGCTGGAGATAACTTGTTCCACCTTTTGGTTTGTGGTATCTTTACAGGACATTATCCTCCACACACACTTCACTGCACACTGAACTCCCTCTCCTCTTCCCTCGGCGGTTTACATAATGTTGATTTACAACACAAGTCTAAGAGGTGGTTTTTGGTCTTGCTTCAGAATTTTTGGACTTAACCTCAGGAATCGTCTCCTTTCATTTCTTAACTTCTTTTACTTGGCAGAGTGGCTGCTCAGATCAGAGGAGAGAATCTCGGGCGGTTGCCAGATCTGTGTCAAGTCGCTTTTTCACTCAGCAACACAGCTTCCATATGGGATTAAGGCCAAATGCACATCCTAATGTGGCAACCTCCTAAATACCTTCTCTACTTATTCTATATTTATACTCAATTTATACTCAATTGATTGTCTAATGACATTTACAAACACATCTTCAGTAAATGAGCAGCACCTGTGGCTGATCAGTAAATAACTGATTTCATTAAAATGTCTTGATAGATTCATGTATATGATGACAGTGTGATGTCAAAAAAAAAAAAAAACTCACCTGGAAAGACAGTTCTCCTCAGCAGCACAACGAAGTGCGTACATCTGCACTCTCTGGATATAAGAGGCAGCCTGGATGTAGTAAGGGTCAGGAACCAAGTCTGGGAGACCTAGAGTAAAAATTGTAATGAATACAAGAGTTAACCAGAAATTCAGGGGTGTTGTTGAAAAGTAGGAGCTTCATCTGTGTATGTAGAAAAAAACAGATGAAAGATTTTTACTTTGTTTTTTTTCAGAAGCATTTCGAGAAGACACACTGTGTAGTAATGATGGGCCATAATTTAGAGAATTGTGTTGATCTTAACTTGCATACAAACACTTTTGAAATCTGTATCTATAGTGCATGTATAGATCATTATCTACATTGGAATCAACTTAATCAAAGGTTAATGTAAGGGTATGAAGTGCAAGACGATCTTCTAATAATAATTCTGGTCATTTTAAACTATACATTTTCAGCTATAGCTATTTCAGATACATTTGGAAATGTACTCAAAGTTTTCAACGATAAACACATAAAGCTTCATCCAGCTAACGAATTTCTCGAATTGCAGAATTTTGCCCAGAGGCACTCGTACTGGAAACGTTAGCTCTGTCCTTGATGGGAGAATTATACTCAAATATGAAATGCATTACGGAAGCATTTTGGAATGCTCCAAAAGCATTTCACTAAAAAATAGCTGCGTTTAAGGCTTGGTATGACTTAGGGGCGCTATTAAAACAATTATATTGGGTTTAAGATGGGACTCTGTTAGAAATATTGCTTTTCACCTCGGTATTTTACTCATGTGTTCTTACCATTGTGGAAGAACCTGGTGCCGTAGCCTGCTGCAGGTGGAGGGCGCACAGTGATCCTGTTTCTGCGGTCTGCTGGATGAACATCATAGAAAACGGAGTTCCTGTGATGAATGCTGTGCGGGTCTCGTGGGTCACTCGTTTCAGTCCGTGTTGCATCCGTTCGTGCTGAAGGAAAGTGTATTTCTACGGCGTTACTGAAGAGCGCTGTGGGGGAAACGTTTGTCTCCGGTGTTATCCTGGTCAGTGACTGCGCTCTTTGCGCACTATGAGCGACACCTAAGTTGGTTCCACTATCCTCAGCCATATCGACCCATCCAGCTGTGCCAGGTGCCCGAGCTGGAGAATCCGAGCTCTCAGATCGTAGTCTAGCTACCCGGCTGCGCGTAAACTCCGGGGATCTTACCGATGAAACAGTGGCCCGTTGTGAGCCAGCATCACCTCCAGGTGTGCTTATTCCTCCTCTTGGTATTCCGCTGCCGGAGAATTCCTGGATGGAGGTGAGAGAAGCAGCGCTGTTGTTAGATGTCCGATGTGAATTGCGTCCCACAGACGCAGCACCTGTGGCTGATACGCGCGGCGGGGACTGAGCGTGTGTCCCGCGCTTTCCCGAGGTGAGCAAATACTGGCCCGCATCAGAACCAAGAACAGACGCGTCCATCTGAATGATGTCGTTTAGTTGAGACTGACCCCCGGTAGCCTCTCCAGGTCTGGCCCTGCTGGATCTGCCCATAGTAACAGGAGGGTGAAGTCGGTTAAAGTTGTTTTTAGTCGTCAATAAGAGCTGAGTGCGTCTCCTTGTCTGTGAAGGCAAACGATACTGAGTCCCAGTGCTCAGTAAACTGTACACCTGGCCGTTATTTTCCCACTGGAACCGGTGACTCCACGGTCCAACTCGTGAGCGTAAATGGTGCTGACCGGTACCCAAACACATCAGAACATATAAGAGGAAAATCAGTATTAAAAACGTGTCCATGGCTGAACTTGATGGTTACTCTGTCGGATGAACTTGAACACTAACTCATTAGGATAAAGAACAACATTTGAGCTTGGCATGGGTGATGGGGCGTTTTGGATGAATCTGACTCCGTCACGGTTACGTAGGCCGACATCACCTTAAATAAAAATATGTGTGTGTGTGTGTGTGTGTGTGTGTGTGTGTGTGTGTGTGTGTGTGTGAAAGAGAGAGAGAGGGGGGGGGGCTTTATTCGATTTATTCTTATCTGTTTTTATTTCATGCACTAAAAACAAACAAGTAAAATAGACAAAATGAAGAAAACGGACAGTATGATTATAAAAAAAGATTTATTTTGAAAGAAATGTGCTGTTAGTCTCGTAACGTCGGCCTATCATTAAATTGAATTCACATTTCGTCAACATGTTGCAAGCTGCATTTAAAGACCATTATTGACTTCAGGCTACTAAAAGACTTGCACAGCGTCACTGACCAATGTAAGGTTGTGATAAACCTATTGAATCCCCACACTGAGGCAACGTCCCCCTGTCCACCACACGGTGGCAGTAGTGGCCCGTCGCTTACTCGCACTCTTGTGACCATAGACATTTGCTTGTGACCATAGACTGTGACGCGAGCCGGTCTGAACACGTCACTGGTCGTCACGTTCATAGATATATAAAGACGTACTATGGTCGCGTTCAGCTTTGAACAAGATAAGATGAGAACATTCAGGGACAAGAAAGCTGACAGAGGGTCTAACCTTGAAGTCACTGTGTCTTCAAAGCAGAAATATGTATAAAACTATTCAAGTCTTTCAGAATCGGAATATTTAGGGAAATTAAAGTTTATTTAATCTCCCCAAGGATGCAACAATTTAATATCACAAGCTTTTCTGTGCGACACCCTATACAGTCAAGTTTTTTTTGACTCATTGCACACAGCTAAATATTTCAAATCTATTAAAATCTAAATTGGACACTAGTGAGAAAACGTCTTTAAATTAGACAATCTAACCTATACAATTCAGTCCAGTAAATGTTATTCGCATAAATGTGACAATATTGCCAAATCATATTAAAACAAAGAAAACAAAAAAGGTTACTAAAAATATTAATTAATAATTCAATAGTAACAATGATAAAACTAATCAATAACAGTATTGAAAGAAGAGTGATAATCATCACCTTATTATTAATAATAACAATGATAGGAAGAAGAAGAATATAAAAAGAGTAATCATAAAAACTGTAGTCATTGTTTCAGTGTCCTAATTTTGTCAATAAAGACTCTTGAATGTTGTAGTGTGTGTGTGTGTGTGTGTGTGTGTGTGTGTGTGTGTGTGTGTTCAGGTTCCTTGTCCACAGTCCTGACAAACTGATTTTAAAGCTTTAATTTCAGAATTGTCTCCTAATAGAAAATTTTTTATGTGTACTTTGTGTTTATAGTCAGAGTGTAATGGAATTTTTGATCAAAACCTATTTTCAAAATCTCAAATCTGCGTGTAATTTGAAATATTTTCAAATCCCCTTTAAAAGAATCCAGTGACACAAGGTAAAACAAAAGCAAGAACACTACATTAAGATGTCACAAAAGCCCTGCCGGACACATCATCATGATGACTTATTTTTTCATTTATACTCACAGTTACTTTGTTTGGCTGTGCAGACAGATTTAGGGAGTCATAGAAGGTACAGGGCTTAGTGGTCGAGTAAAATCTTCCTGTATCTGCTCATGCACCAACTGCCCTCTAAATATACCCACAAGCACTTGCAGTCAATGGGCAATTTATGGAGAAATAAAACCAGGAGTATGTCTGAGAGACAGGTCTAGGATTTGTGTAAGTGTTGGGACTTCATTACATGGTCCTGGTGTTAAATCACAATAAAAGTTTCGAGTTTCCCCGAAACTGCAGTCAATACCTATTTCATTCATTTTTGAAATGTTTGTTTTTGGTTTTAACTGTTTACTGTTGATCTGAAGGTACCTGATGCCTCCACAGAAAGCAGTCAAGAATTAAGTTTAGAAAATGCAACTAAGTCAAGGACACACAACACATTTGGAACACCATTTAGTATTGCTGATGGTTATTGATAATCAAGGAACTACCAAAGAGGGGTCATGCCTATTTTTAGGGCCATTTCAGTCAATTTCTTCCCTGACCCCCCTCAGAGGAGAAGCAGGACAGGAACAGAATAAACAAAGATATATTTAGTTCACAGTGTCAGAATGTGAACATGTGAATTTTTAACTTGAGTTTTTACATTCTGAATAAGGATTACCATGAAGTGGAAATATCCTCAGTATCCTGTGAGGTGATAAGATGTGTGAATCCAAATAGAGGTCAGTGCTACTTTCCTCTGATTTTCTCTGTACAAGATACAGTAGGCCTACATACCATTTTCAATGTTCTCTTTTAATCTAATTTCACATCGTATTCTTTCAGTTCAGTTTCATATTGCACGTGCTTTGAAAGTCAGCCACTGTTCACAAAAGGTATTCAGGAGACATACAATCTGAAATGTGTGTATGTGTGTTCATGCAAACACTCGCACCATAAAAACAGAAAATAGTCGACGTCCTCAGTGGAACAATGGTTAACTTTCAGAGAGGCTTTAAACAGAGCGACACTGCTGATGGAGGTGTTGCAGTCACACAGTTCATCCGTGCTGTGAGCAAAGAGGTCAGGTTTGTGGAGGAAAATGTCTAGACTGGATTTGTTTTTCCTGTGAAGCAGCTTAATGCAGGCTCTGTCTCACATGGTTCAACAGTGCAGCATTTGACGTGTGTTTCTTCAGGTTTTCGTTCGTCCTCTAAGGACAGATCCACCTGTGTACGTGCTTACACGCTGCTGTCTTTTTTTTTTTTTTTTTTGCAACGGGAGTGCCAGCGTTATTCACAGCGCACGTCCCCTGTTAGAACGTCACAAAAGTCACCTTGTCACGCCATTCACACAGTAAACACACAACAGACCTGTTCCTACTGTTGATGTCAGGAGGAACTCAGAGAATGGTTGTAACTGTAAGATGTCCCTGAAGTCCTGCTAGGACTCAAAAGTAACCACACACACTTTGGGCAAGCAGATAAACTCTGAGCTATTTTAGTAAAGAGAGCTTTTGTTTGCCGTCAGTGGAAATAAGGAGCCCCTAGGACTTCTCCTTAATTGAGAAAACTACTCACGAGACACAAGGTATTCCCCAAGAGGAAATTAGAAATAAATCTGGCCTATTTATGAGTGTAAGGTGATATCAGCACGTGTTGTAGCTTCACGCGCTGTAAATCAGGAGCTAATAACCTAAATCATGTGGTCAGACTATGACCTACTCAAGCTTACACCAGGCAAGTGAGGGCAACTATTTTAGAGCTACATAGTTTAAAAATAGAAGTCTCTCTATGTAATTAACTGGGCAGGCCTCTCCTGGTTCAAAAATAATTTAATGGAAAGTGGTTCATATTATTTAACTTCTTTGATATATAATCTAATGATGAGATTCAAAGTGTTAAAGGTCAAGATGAAAGTGGGTCAATATAAAATCAGACGAAATCTAATCCACTTACTGTAAATCTACGAGATTCTGATTAACATCTTACTTATTGACGTTTCTGTCTGGTTCTCAGCATTTACTCATGATCCCACTAAGAAATGTGTCAAAGTAGTTCAACCTAAAGGGATGATTCATGTTCTCATACAGAGCAGGATACGTTTTAAAGGCTGGTGATTAAACTAATTTCCTGCCACACGAGTTAGATTTAAGTGCAATAGCATTCTTTTCAGAAAGTTATCTTAGAGAAGTCCTAGGGCATCTTCTCTTCAAGACCAAAAAGGATTGTGTGATAGGAATTCAATAATAATTTTAGAATTATAGAAATCCCAACCAGGAAACAAAAAGCTGTCAAACAACCCACCTTAACTTCAACTCAAAATACACCAGGCTGAATTATAACATAGTTGAGTTTCATTGAGTCTCACATTAGCAGTTCTCTATATGGATTACAAGTATTATCACTTTTCATTGTGATGTGTGTACCTGCAATTACTTTTCAGTTGAGGGACCTTCTTTCTTCATTATATAGATCTCAGAAATACATCAGCATCAGATTTATCCCCTCCACAATATCAGTATCTATCACAAAAATGTCCGTCACAGTCGGGCACTGACTATTAAAATGCATCTGATTAATCTGAGTGTTAGTACAAATTTAGGAAATGGATGCAACAGGAACATGTGTATTTATAGGCATTGAAGAGATTGTATGTTAGGGTTTAGGGAAATGTATGTTTAACAAAATTAAAACACAAAAGAGATTCTTGTTTTACTGTTGATGGACAGCTAATGGATTTATTCTTAGGAGAATGCAACAAGTGGTCCAGTATAAGGCAGCAGTTTAATACAACAGTAACATACTAGTCAATCACTTTTTAAAAACACAAACATGATTTAAAAAAAAGACAATTATAAATTAAAGTCGAGTTCCTCCATTTACAAAGAGAATAACATTAGAAAAAAAGAAACATAAAAAAAAAAAAAAAAAATCCTTGGGACTATTTACAAAATCTGTACAGGGATGGAGAAGAGTCCTCCTGCTGCAAGAGAAACAGAAAAGACGCTTCAGATGTTTGTGTACTTAAAATCCTAACGCAAAACTGTACAGAGTACTTGGTAATTTATGATATTAAAAAATATACGTTTAGATCATCTGTCAAATCTATCGTCTTACCTATAAACAATTGAGCAGGTTGTTCTGAATGTCCTCATACACTTGGTTGTAGATCTCCTCTTTGTGCTTCAAACCATCCACGTACTCTGCACCCCACAAAAATCAAATTAAAAAGATGAAAACGGTGTCACCTGAACATTGATTACACATGTATGTGTTGACATTAACAAGAAATAAGCTGTAACATACCAATATTCAAACCACATCCCTCCATTTCTCTCCTGTGCTTCAGGTACATTGGCCATACATGGCCATCGAACAGGCCAGGGGGGTCAGGGACAGTGTACTGTCTTGTACTGAAAAATATTATCACACTATTAGGAATAGCACATGCCAATAGAGAGATGTAATGGAAACTAATGGAATATAAAAAGCTGAAAAATGGACATAAACACTTTAATTCTCAGCAGTTTTACCTTCTCCTCCTCTTGCACTCTTCATAGGAAATCGTGATGTAATAGCTCTTGTTGAACACATCCAGGAGAGGCCTAAAGGTGAAGACGAGGTCACGCGTTACAAGAGTAAACAAGCAAAGTCATGCTTCTGTGGTTTATCTGCATCTCTGCCATGTGCTTGACATTCATGTTCTATCTTAGTGAACCAATCACCTCACGGCGCCTCTTTCTGCCGAAACTCTTATCGCTATGTGCAGAACCCACTCGCTAAAGGAAAGCATCCAACGTGACAGTATATAAACACCCTGCCAACGTTTGTTATTATGAATTTCTTAGAATTAGCTGGAATCAAGAGACTATTACTGAAAGTTCGAGACACACGTGCATGATGTGCATGTTTGTATCAACTGATTGTCATCGACACGTTTTCTGTCCAGACATACAGTGTACAGCTGAGACAGAAACTGGAAGTCAAAGAGTATAAACTCACGGATAGTTGTAGAGCAGGAAGCCCTCCACAATAAGTATGTGGGTCTGCTCTTCAGGGTTAGACACGTCAGATTGAGAAGACAGAGTGACGCCATGGGAGCGTGCAAACTTCACTGGGTTTTCAATCCAGCCTTTCACTGTGTTGGTCATGGCCTCCATATCCAAGGCTGTGATCACTGCAGGGCGAGATTGATAAAAAGGCAAATGATAGAAAACAAACTAGAATTAGAATGGATACAAATGGAAAACATGAAAAAAATGCAAATGTCTTTTGTATTTTACTCCCAGTTACGGGAGGTCTACGAGGTAATAGTCTGCTTTTTTTTTTTTGAGTGTTGTACTTGTTAAATGTATGTAATGCATTCAATGTTTGAGGGTGTTGGTTTGTGACAATAAAACAATGAGTTATTGGCAGTCTTCAGTGAAGTCTTACCATCCCATTGTTTAAAGCCGTCCTCCCCGACTTCTATCTGATCAGGTTTCTGAAATAACAGTCACCAATAAAATATTGCTGCAACCTCACAGCTCTGAACACGTGCAGATCCCACTCACATGCCAGAGCAATACGGCCAAAAGAGTGCATACAGTAGAAAGGGAAAACACAAACAGCGAAAGGGCATGCACATAGATGGCAAACAGTTTAAAAAAAATAAATAAAAAAAAGTACACCAATAATAAAAGTGAGAGAAAAGAGGAAAAGTCTAACACTTGAGTTGTGGAAGTTTTTTTTAGGATTTGTTAAAAAGCTAATGCAGCACAAAGAGACTAAAGAACACAAGAGGGGAAATAGACTTCTGCAGTGAAGTAACAAACGTTGCTACATAGACATTGAGGCAGTTCACATATGTGAAGGGAGATTACTTTGCTTACGTGCAATGCTCATTACAGGAGGAGGTGACAATATCACAAATAAATGGATGTTTTCCACTATAGCTGAAACTCACCTTGAAAAAGTCATCTTGATGTACAACACAACAGTTGGGCAAAGTCTTGATCAAGTTATTTGTCAGGGTGGTTTTGCCACCATTAGTGACTCTGTGAACAAGAAGGCAAAGGTGTCAGAATAAAGATTAGAAACATTACAAATGTTTTTTTTGTTTGTTTTTTTAAAATCAGAAAAATGTCCCTCCTACAAGTTATTGTCGAGAGGAAAAGTGGCACACTTTGTTGACATTTATTATTTGATTTTACCTTGTCTAAATAGTCAGATTCACCTTAAACAAAGTAAAATGCTGAATGGAATAATTTGCAGAGTAAGATTTCAAGTTGCCCTTCTATAGCTGAGAAAATGTAATGAAAACATCCTTGTACAGTGTTTCTGAGTGTTTTTTTCCAAAGTAATGTCATGTAATTGTGTCATATCTCAATACGAATGATAATCAAAAGAACATGGTTGAAACAATAAGCTTTATTTTGTTTCTTTTGTTGTACTTAAGTTGAATTTCCCTCCACTTTTCAATTCAGTCTCGCGGTGAATTTCAAATGTCCCGCCTGATTTATGACAACAAACGTGCCACACCGGAAGTGACCGGGTCAAATGTTCAGCCGTGTTTATGATTTCTGGCGGGCATTTAATAAAACGTGACATACAACCACATACTGTAAACTTTGCAACCAGGGATTAATGTCCAAATTTCATGTAAATGTGGCATTTAACAAAACCTCTGGTTTGTCCTATGATCCCTGTAACACAACTCTACACAGCCTTATAATGACAACATTCATCTCCTCATCTCTCTGTTATCTGAGCCTCGATGACAAACTTACACTTAAGATGGACAGAAGGAGACTGTGCCAACAACAAAGTTCACTCCCCCCCAAAAAAAACTCTTTGATGAAAAAATGAACTTACCCGCCAATTCCTATAATGTACTTCATCTTTTTGTGTCCTTTTCGCGAGTCCTGTTCAACTTCAGCCGAAGAAACAGTCAAGCGTGCTTTCACCCAAAGTCGAGTGTAAATGTCTAAAAGATACAAACGTTTCAAAAAGTCCAAAAGAGGAGACGTAAAGTGGTCACGTTTCTCTGGTCAGTGTTTCATTCACTCTGAGCGCGAGGGACGGTGAGTTTATACTACCCGCTTGCGTCATGTTACGTCACTACGTTCTCGTACTCGTGACGTTTTCTTTACAACTCAAGCCTTATTCCAGCAGCCAATCAGTGCTGGCAGAGCACCTGGCACCGGCCAATCACATCCCGCGAACTTTTACATGACATGTTTCACAGCAGCTGCTCTTGTCAGTCACAGCGATGGAAGACCAGCGTCGCATACTTTTCCATTATGTGGATAATAATCCACCTGATGATCATTTTAGAGTGGAAAACTACCGCTGAACAGCTGGTCCTGCTCTGTACTGATGTCTAGAGTCAGCCAACATATTTACGGCAACAGGGCTTAACTTGCAGGTGGCAGATATTAAGATGATAATATATATATATATATGCCTATATACGGTATGTAACAGCAAGCTGCTTTTATCACCATTGACTTTATTTGTGTTGAAGAATATGTGGAAAGAATACCAACTAGAGAGCAAAAACAATTGTTATTGTTCTCAGGTAAAACGTTGAGGAAAGCGTGTATTGACAATTGTTAAAGGAAAAAAAACCACCCTCATATGTTGATGAAACATTAATTTTGAATGTAGAATTCACTTAATAAATCGAATGTCATTGCATACTACAAGTCCCAATCAAAATGTGAGATAAAGTTTTTGCTCTAATAAACAGTTCTCTTTTAAGTGTTTTATTCTTTTATAAAAATCAAATAGTTTACCTAAATGTATTTACCACTAAGGGTTTAATAATGTCGGAAAAATACGTCGTAATGTGCAGTCAAGTTAATTCTCTTTCCAGTATGTTGGAAAGACTTTTGTTCCTGCCTATTAACGTCATATTTATTGAACTGGTATTTTCTAAGAACTTTTTGGCTAGAAAGTAAAATATTAATTCTATATGTGAGCAACAAATTAAATGTAATGCACAATAGTTTAATTTTAAAATTCGTGAAGTTGTTAAAAGGAGTAAGTGATGGTGTATAGACTAATAAAAAATATAGACCCACAAATACCTCTAACTTGGATCCAAGTGAGTAATTTGAGCTAAGAAGCATGTCGTACAGAGTGTAAATTTGTGATATGTGATAGTGGGATGTCAATAATACTGATAACATAGTGACTGACTTAGATTTCACAGAACGTCAACCCAAAGGTTTCCAATCAATTCTTCTTTATAACTTCATACTGACAAGCCCACTTTGAACAAATACGCTGACCACCAACGTAAACTGACGTGTATAGGTCAGGAGGGCAGTGAGCCAGCAAGAAAGAGCCTAAAATTAGATGGGAACAGTTTATCTATATAACATAAAAAGGCCCATGTTTGAAACTATATGGGAAATGTAACAATCAAGATTCAAGTGAAATTTATTATCAAGAAGAATAAAGTACTTTTTTTTAATCATATAGTAAGTTAGACTGGTACCGAAATGTTTGACGGTAAATCAAACTATGAAAGTTCATTGCTCATTTCTTCTGAAGGCATGTGACCAACATGTCTACGTGTCCATCTGTAATATGAATCCTGTGACAGACGTTAGAGGTCACAGGACAGCATGAAGGGTCTCTCTCTCTATTACTTGAACTGTTTTAAGAGAAAGGTGTGACATATCACTCACATGGTCATCTTGTGTCTATATGCAGATGTCACAGGAGGGTCGCAATTCAATTAAATTATAAAACAATATTTGTCCCCAGAACACTGTAATGGGAACTATTAGAAGTGGTGAAATACCACCATTAAGCGTCCACTGTTCGCATTTTCATCAAGTGGTCACAATATTGGAAATATGAGTAAGAAAACAAATCTATTACAATTTCACTGAATTAACATCATTAAGGATACAAACTGAGTGTTTCTTTTATGCATAGGATTTGTTTTTCACAGCTAGACTGTTGACCAACATGAGAAATTATTATATTATAATTTATTTTATCTTTCACGCGACCTTCATGTTTGCTTGTTTGCTTAGTCTCATTTGGGAGTGTCGTCAAGCGAGGAACTCAAATGCAGATGATCTGATAGATTAGGGGCAGGTATGGTAGCAGGTAATGGTAAACAAGCTGGTATGTGTTCAGGCAGGTTCAGGATTAACACAAAAAATGTTTCAGCTAGAAACAGGAAATTGTCAAGTTTGAAGTGAGGTTGATTAGAGAAGGAAATACAGGTGGGTGGGGGACGGAGGGGGAATCTGAGGACATCTTGTGGAGAGATGGAGAATTGAAGAGACCGCAGGACCTGAGAAAGTGACTGTTTAGGAGAAAAAGGGGCTTGTCATTATAAGCTGTGTTTTGGATGTAAATTTATATTCTGAATTAATATTTCCCTGATAGATTCCGACTGAGTCATCACAACTTTTTTCATAGCCGATTCAGCATTCATTGCAGTTCAGTGCAAATATGTCCCCTCTCTTGTTTTGGAGTATGGAGTAAAAATAATAATGATGAATGAAGAATAAAAAAAGAAAATAGTAAAAGTAAACCTTTAATTCGAATGTGTTTGGCTTTCTCGCTGCATCTAAAAACCTCTCAACAAAACTGTTTAACAAAAGTGTGACAAACTTGCTCGCAATCAGTTTACACATACTAAATACATTTGAGGCTCTTTCTACATAAATTAACCCATTTGCCACATAACTGCATTTATTTAATCATGTTATTTCAGCATATTTTGCACGATCCACCACTGCAACGTTTCTTAGTCTGTAAGTCTTTGCTTATTATGTTTATTATTGATGTTTTATGTTGTGCCTGTACATATGAGAGCCCAGTTCATTAAAGGTAAATTCCTTATGTCTTACTACATATGCCTGTCCATGTTGAAATCCTGAGATATTTTGTTGCAATTATTTTCTGCTATTTTAAAAGCAGCATTTGCGATGTCACACCACAACCCTGTCCGAACATTTCAAAGAAGCCGACAAAGCGGTCACCGTTTTTCCCCCCTACAAAAGGCCACACCCAAATACCCCAATGATCGCAGGGCCATTTGCAGGTCATTGAGTATGAATCAGGACATCAATAGCAATGTTCCTCTTGTTCGAGTACAAATTTAGTATATGAAATAAAATAAAACGTTTCAATTCAATAGAAGGAACAGTTTATTCTGTTATTTTTTACAAGACAGAGCCGATCATATCAATCCAAATAACCCTTCGCATTTAAATCTGAGGCAACATTATACAGAAAATACATGGAGGCAGATAAATAATCTAAATGTTGTGCTTTTATTGGGTAATGACCAAGCCACTTCTTTACAGACACTGCTTGTCATATTAGATGTGAATGATATTTTAGACCTATTAACTATAACTTAACATTAAAAGGCTAGACATTGAATTTCCGGATTTCTTTTAAACATTTTGTTGAAGAATAGGCACAAAATACAGCAAACAAATCAAAGGAACATTTCCAAAGAATGACAAGCTGCAGAAACTGTTACGTATACTGTATGAGAGAGGCTCAGGTCTGGTTTATTGGTGTAGAAACAGCCCTACGTGACTGCAAAGGGACTACAATTTGAAGCCTTTTTTTGTTTTTACATTTATGCATGAGAAAGGCAAAGTACATAAAAAAAAAGATAAAGCAGAACTAAGTGTTGGCACTTTAGAAACAGGGTCCTATTTTGCCTGCCTAATAGCTACAGTTGAAAATCACTGGTGGTTGTCCTTTAAAACAAAAGACAAAACACATTTAAGAAGAACAAATCTATTCCTAAATACAGATCACATAAAACGCTAAAACCACAGAATAGTGCAAACCAAGGCAGGCAGGTAATACAGTTATGCTTTACAAAAATAAAACTTCTTCCTCCTCTGCCCTCCTGCTACAACAGATGGAAGACATCAGAGAGAATCAATATCACCTCAGGAAATGTACAATCAATAATGCATTATGATGTCTGTGGAATGTTGTTGAACATAATAGTGCTCTAACAATTCCCCACATGTTCATCAGACACAAACACAGAGTAACATAACGAGATGTCACTTGGATAAAGCACAAACTCATTCTCTGCATACATCATCCTGGAAGGAGATCACAACATTTTCCTTTCTGAGGCTGCTTTTTACACAATCAAGTTATTGATCCAATCAGAAATCGAAGCGTTCAAAATATGTTTCCACTTGAAACAGATCTGTAAGAATGATAAAAATGTATTTTATGAATTAATCTGCAAAAATGGGTAATTTTTTGTCTTCCGGCCACCTTGATCAAGACCTAATACTTGTATTGTCTTATACATTAGGCTACATACAATATTTCATATGTAGAATGTATTAATGATTCCTACATTACTTGATTTTACACACATGCATATTATACAGTATTAAATCTGTTCATATGGCCATTACCATAATTACGAAGCATTGCTTGCATAATCTCAAGAAAACTTTTTTTTTTTAACGTTTACATCATTCTTGCAGATTTTGTTATGTTAATTTTTTTAGGCCACAAAGTGCATCTTTAAAGCACGAGATGACTGAGGCACATCATAACACAAAGTATACAGTAGAGGTGTTAGTACATTTGAATCTTTTCAAGTACGGCTAAAGAGAGGGCTTTGTTGGCCTTGAGACACAGCAGTTATGAGGCAAAAAATAAAGATGAAGGCATCTGAAGCGTTTGAAAATCATCAGTATTTACATTAAACACACCTCAACATCACATCAGACATTCTGTAACAAGTTCAGTCTGTCAGGCACTCACTGACCTCATTGTCTGTTACATTAATTGTGTTGCTGTTCGACATCCATGGACTCTCATGTGTTAATTTTTTTATACATATGTACACATCACTAACGTCAGGCTGAAACCATATGTCTAAAAAATGTCAGATTCTTATCACATCCTGAATTTGTGTGTTTGATATTAACAACGCACAAGTGTAACATTTGACCAACCAATAATAAAGCCCCTAGTTTTTCATATGCAGTTACTAATTTAGGATCACAATTGGTAGTTTAAATTGTTCCATCCAACATTGCCAAAATCAAAAGCCTCTGAAAAGTGTTTCATTGTGCGGTACAGCAACGTTTTTGTTCATTTCTTTGACTTGGCTGTTGATGATGTAATAGTACAGTATGAGTACATACACAGAGCAAGTTAAAAAAGATGAATTCACCAGTAGTTTTCATGGGAACACACCATGAAACGCGTAGCAGAGCAGTGACCTCTAACAGGAAGAAAGAAGTGGAATAAGTGTTCCCCATCTTAATCACCAGTAATGATCAACCTATTTGTCAGCTGGATTGGTGGTAAAACAAGGAAGCACGTGTTGACTAGTTGGACCACTTTTTTGAATCCATTTCTGTAAAAGGGCTCATGATTCATATATCTGTCTGAAGAGAGGGAATATTTTCAGGATTAGTAAATAGAATATAACAGAACAATGAAAACATTTTGTTGATCATTAATCTTAAACTAATAATATAAAGAAAGGAAAAAGAAAATATATTCGTACAACTATCTCTCTGTCTGATGCTTGCCTGCTGAAAAGGTTATTTCTGCACCTATTTTGAAGGGTCCCCGAACCAAGTCTGGACATTGGTCTGTTAGCGGGTACCAATTCACTTCCTGAACCCACTGCCAAGCTGCCATTGAACAAGGTAGCCAATATAGTTCAAAACTTTTCTATGTACTTACAACCCTTGCAGATTTAAGGTGTCTGCACCTCTAACAATAGCAAATGTTTTGTCTTCTTCGGTCTACAGCTACCAGAGAAATTTTCAGATTTGGTCCACACCAGGACTTGAACTGGCAACCCTCCGATTTCCAACCCAAATCCCTTGGAACCAATAAATGGCTTTATAAAGGATGTTAATTACACAAATTCACGTAAAAAGTCATTATCTTTATCTGTGCAATTATTTAGCATATTTGATTTTTTGTTATCTTTGTTTGTGTTTATTCAAAATGAATAAACAGTAACTTTGATACTGTAACATTTAACCATGCACAAGTCCTAGATGCACTGCTCTTAGTGTTTATAGTAAAATGCTAATTTGACAACACCTGTCCACGGGAGACTTAAACACATTGAGGCACCAATAAGAAATACAAAGGTAGTTGATATTACCTTTAGCTGCAAAGTTTGGTCCTCCTCATAATCCTTGATCTACAATCACAGACTTTGGCCTGAAAAAAAAAAGAACTTCATTGAGAACTTTTTGGAAAAACGTCAACGTGAAAATGAAAAAAATTAAAATAATGAAAAGTGTACTTTTACCTCTCTGACTTTTTCATTGGCTCCTGTGGTACTGAATGCTGCTGGTGTTCCTGCTGTCTGCACTCCTGCTCCATCCTACACACGCACGTACGCAGGCACGCAGGCATATTAATATAGTAGCCAGTGAAAGTAGGTTTAATGCATTGTAGATTTTATGCAAGAGATCCAAAATGTACTTTACCTCTCCTTGCGTGCTTTAATCCTCTCCTCGTCAAATCTGAAAATAATTTACCATGTCAAAGCTTCAGTTCATCCTGCCACCAAAATCACCAAAGAATTTAAGTACTCATCTATACATTTTCTCAAACACATCAGATATCACATTATACTTGTTCTGGGATAGATTAACATGACATGACAAGTATTAATGCAGCAGATTTAGGGTTAGAGCTGCAGCTCTGTGTCTCCACCTAGTGGTCAGAGATACTTACTGCACCACACACTCTGGAACATGGACGTGCTCCATGGGGACGATTTCTGCCAGTTCATCCAGGCTGTGGACGTACTGGATCTTATTCATGAACTTCACACTGCAGAAGGTGACAGGGCAACAACAACAAAAACAACACAACCACTGTAACAGTCTGCAAGTCACAGATGTCACAGTGATATGTACAATATTATACTTTAATGAAACTTTTTCTATAGGTTGCTTTCTTTCAAATATTTATAAGACTTATAATCTGAACTCCTTGCATGAAAGGGCCAGGTGTTGTTTAAGGGGCCCAAGGGTTTATTAAAAACGTGGTCTTCATCAGTTCTCTGTTATATTGTGTAAAGCATTTTTACATCTGCTCCATAGTTTGCGGATTTTCATCGTAGAAGAAGTATTTTTAACCCCTGCCAAGACAGTCCTGTTTTAATGCCATTTATCATATTTTAACATTGAATATTTGTACATTCAGTATTGAGTTGACAATGTTTTTTTTCTGTATTCCACAAATGTATCGGATGAATATAAAATATATCCAATATTACCTGATAAAGGGCCTAGATATAGCTAGGACAGTGCGTATAAACCAAGTGGGATGAGCGATGACCAACGACTTCAGGTTCTTCCTTAATCTGCCATCATCACACAAAACAAAACATTTGGTTAGTACTGTTCAAAACTTCAGAGGCTTTGCCACTTTTAAAATAAATATTCTACAGTCCTCCCCTGTATGAAGCCTGTGAGTCTTCGACTGACTGACAGGAAGTTACGATGTTTTATGTCTGTCAGCATTTGTATTCAGAAATGAAACTACCAATGCAGGTTCTAACTCATGTTCAACATGTAATATTTTTGCGTAGTTTCTCCCTTTCTCACCTTCTGTCAATCATTTGGTAACATTTCTTTAGCCAGCTGATCCCGGGCATCTTATTCCGTGGAGTGCCTCCGTTCATGTAGATGATGAGATAATCTTCGGCAACGAGCATCTCTAGACTGCTAACCACATACCTGAATGAAAGGGTACAGTGTCATAGATGGACTGTAAGACAATAGACAAGGACACAGACATGTACAAATAATGTGGAACCAAGGCAACATGATTACAACTAATAGTTAGAAGCATGATAAGTAATCTAACTATCTATCCTTTCAAACTAAAAGTCAGCAGTGGCACACTCACAGGAAGAGATTTTCCATGATATAGTGGTAGTCTGGACAGCTGCTGTCAGGAAGGTAACAGGCAGAGAAAACAATAATGGCATTGAGGCCCTCTCCATAATAACCTGAAGGAAAAGAGTTTAAGGCTAAGTTAACAACAATAAAGACGATATACTATGTATGACCCCCTTAAATAAAATGCTGTTCTTATAATCTGTTTGAGTTAAAAGGATCAAGTTTCATGAAGGTGATTTATTCTTATAGGTCGATCCCAGTCCCTTCACTGACCTCCATGTGTGATGACCCGCATGTACGGTCTGATGACTTGCATGTCAATACGATGCTCCTGCTCCCCGATGATCACCGTCCTCCAGAGACGTCCACTGTTTGCATTTCCGTCCTCATCAGCTTGTCCTGAGCCAACACCAGGACCTGCTTTGGCTGAGGCCACAGGTGCGTCGTCTGAACAGAGAAAGAGACAGATTAGGATATTAACTTTAGCCTGAAAAATTTATCACACTGCATACTGCAGGCACCAAGAAAGAGTGATGATTAATATTAAGGATTAGGACTGGACTGTGTTAACTCATCATTTTCAGTTGTTGATATACTAGTGAAGGACAATTTGCATATGTTAATATTTTTGTCAGCTCTATGTATGAAAAAAACAAAACAAAGTGATAATATAAAAAGTTAAGAGTTTAGCAATTCAATTTGGAGAAATAAAACATAAATAGAATCCAATATTCCAAATAAACAGTTTAAAAATGGACAGAATAAATCAAAATAGAAAAAAACTTTAGATGGATCCCATTTAGATAGATTTGATTATAATACTAAAAACTGAAACGTAATAATTAAGCTAAAAGGCATTAAAAGCTAGTGTTGCTGCTTACCATTGGGAGAAATAAAGGAATCAAAATAATGGACAACCATGAGTTGTGCTGTTGCATCAACTTGCCTTCCCACTCCAACTCGTTGCCATTGGTGATGAACTCCAGTGAGTCCGTCTCATCAGGGGTATCAATGTCATCAACATTTATGTCCAGGTCATCAGGCGTATCCAGAAAGTCATCTGACAGCAAAGAACCCTCACTCTGGTCCAGTGAGAGGTTCATCTGAGGGGCAACCAGAGTACGTCGTTTTCTGTGGGATGAGGACACGCCGCCTCCTCCGGGGGGGCTCACATTGAGTGTGTTAGAGGGGGCTGCAGCAAGACCAGCGGAGGAAAACCAGTTTGGGAAATGATGCTGATAAAATGAAGATATTGCTATATCTAACCCTTATTTGACCCTTTATTCCACTTTGTTACAGTATACTTACATGCCCTGTCGTCTGTAAGACCGCAGGAGGGATCCATGTCTCCGTACTCTGGTAGTGGTCTAGAAATAAACATACACAGACAAGCCTTCTTTACATTGCATATATAGAATATAACATACAAATAAAGCCATTCAAAACTTTTCCAGCATTGATTGTGTTATCAGCAAATACATAGATTTAGACACTGCACAGATATAACTTTGTATGAACAGTTTGGGACCTAGCACTGAACCGTGTGGATCCCCAAAAGTAGCTTTATGGTAAAATCCAACACTGTGATAAGGATGATGCTCAACGGAACAATAAAAGTGTGGGCGTGTCAATGATCTGCATAAGCACTGAAAACGAGGGGCACACAGAGGAGGAAACATATGGTAATTAACTTTTCTCTGGGGAGAGATGAAGATTACAGGGCTGCCAGGCAGGGACCGGGTAGGAGGAGAAAAGAGGGGTGATAACAGACTGCAATTGAGGGGGACAGAGGGAAGAAATCTAGTCTGCATACTGAAAAAGTGGTGCAGCTATTAACACGCTGCCTGTTTTCACTGCTCACACCCTACTTGCACATACAGTAAGGAGGAGCAGATAGGATGTAAGTAATCTGTGTGTGCCTCCACGTAGATTGTGCTAATTGCTGTTTCTTTTAAGAGGGAGCAAATCCATGCACATCAGAGATGCTTATACCTGCTTATACCATGCTGAAAAAGAAACTTGAAACTATAATTGAGAATTTAATAGAGGAGGACAGTTTGTGATAGTGTGTTTGCTCCTCCTGAGCCAACAACACTGGCCCCAGGAAACAAGCACGGATAAACAGCTCGACTTGTTCCCCTGGGGACCCCTGCAGTGATTACTGGTGCAACACTCCTTTGTCAGAGAGAAAGCCCTTTTTGTATACATTACAGATTAATGGATTCATTTCTAATTTTAACAGGAGCATGATAATCATCTTCGATTGTATTCAGACTACATTTCCTTTAGCTAAAGACATATCAGGATGAAGCAGTGATGCTTACCTTCACAAAATAGCAAACAGATGATTCGGATGAGCTTTATAACCTCACACACCTTTCTATTAGGTTTTCAACTCATCCCCCTGTCTTCTCAGCTAATAACAAACAGAGAGTCCACAGCAGAGCACCTCTTGCAGACTCCCTTAACAACCCATTCGCTGCGTTTCTGTCTATCTTTAACCAAAACCTGCCTCCATTTTCCTGGCGATGCTCTGTTGTTGATCTGCGACTGCTGTAGCGTCACATGACGTAGCCTGAGACCATTTACAGACCGAGCTGCACCTGCTCCCTGGCTTCCTGCCTCCCAATCCGACAGAGGAGGAGGGAGGAGGAGGGAAAAGGAGGGGGGAGCAGAGTATAGAGTGTCATCACACCTCTTTCCTGCTCTTTTTCTGCCCATTTAACCTCAGCATCTTCACCTTTAAAATTTACCTCACACAATTTAACCAATGTTTTTTTCCTACATTTACCTTTCTTCCGATTACACATCTGCCTATTATCTTTTAGCTTTCTTATCGTAGAGCATCTCACTGTGCTCCAAATGCTACACATTAAAGTGATGATTAGCAAAACCTTTCGAGACAAAGCAAATCAACAAATCAAATGCTGCTAAAACAAAATAGTGCAAATATTAAATACATGGTTAATGATACTGTTTTTAACTCTACCCAGAAAACCATGTAGCAGAAGTAATCCACTGCAGAAGTTTGGCATTAAAAATTCTATTTGATTCTTTAACTAAAATGTGCTGCTGTGCGTAAACAAGAACATGCCCTTGCTGTGGGCAAACACACATCCCTAGAGATGCTTTTTTTTTTCAAAGATGTTTCAAAGATCGTCATAGTAATTACATTTAAAAGTCAATTAATTAGTTTAAATGAGGATTACAAGGGAAAAAGGTTCATTTCACCTGGGGAAGTCTTCATCCTGCCACTCGTCTTTTACCTCCATGTTCTCCATTCGTAACGTCGCCTCTGTGGTTCCCATGCGTCAGAGAGGAGAGCCGGGGCCTGGAGGTATGAGGAGAAAATACATTAATGAACAGCAACAACAGCAGAGAAAAACTGAAAATACAGTCTTTGTTCTTACTAGATGAACCCTTCCATGGTCGCACTAAAGAAACACATGCCATCATCCGAGGAGGTGTTTAAACAAATCATTTTCATCACAATTTGGGGGCTGCAGATCACATGGTTTTTATCCCCTTGCCCGGTGAAGCACATGTGAGAGGCATGTGACTGACTCGGACAGAGCCCACTGTCGGAGCTCAGATTTCTTTCAAGTGTAATATTATTTCCATATTCCTCTCGGGTGGAATTCAGGAGGCCAGTGAGGATGATGACATGTGGACCTAATCTCCCTCATTGATCCCTAATCCCACTGCTCTGATGTGACTACTGGGTGTTTGATGTCTACTCACACTGATGCTTTATGTAACTGATTATATTATAAGACAAAGTTCTAATTCACTTGTTTGTGCCAAAGAGATTGGAAACCATTTTTCAATCTGATTAATGTCCAGAATACAATGCCTGTATAAAAATGGTGACAATACGATTGAGTCCACTCTGCTGCTCCTCTAAAAAACAGGATTTTAAAAGATTGCAAGACAAAAAAAAAAAAAACAGAAGCTGGTGGCTTAGAAATGACATGAGAGATTAATTGTCTTTAATTAATCCTGTTTTCTTTTTTTCTCTCCAGTGAAGTATTAAAATCCACATTGTTTGAGTGGCTGATGATTCCATGGTTTTGTCAGAGGTTTCGCTTCAAAGCAGAGATGCAAAGTTTTTGGCAAGGTTTGGAGTGTTTAAAGAGACCAGACCGCAATAAAAACCCTGTTAATGGAATATAACACACAACAAACCCAGTGTGATCCTTACACGCGTGTCTGCAATGCAATATGTTGCCCAAAGTACGATGAGAGTCAACATGAGCTCCTGCTATAATTACAAGAAGGGGAGCAGTGGCTTTGGTGGTTTTGGCAGAAACACTTGTGGCTGAGTAAGAACAAGCAGACAAACCAGACTCACATAGAGGAAGTCATTTTATATGACACATGATCGTATCATGGAGCCAAACCCACAATCACATAATTGTTTGTAGCAGGTCCTATCAGATTCTACCCTAACAATATCCTTAAAAAATAAAGCAGCAGAATGTTACACTATGTCAGATAAGCACGAGGAGTGAGAAGAATAGAAAAAATTATATATTTTTTACAGACAGTGAGGTTCTATCATGTGTGACAAGCAACATCAATCTATGTAACGATGAGTGATAATATTCCTATTAAGCTCCAGGTATCGTGGCTTCAATGTCAGCCTAAAATCACATAAATATAGGCTACAACATGAATCCCTACCAAATATGCAGCAACTCACCTTCACTGAGTAAAATGTCCCCAAAGCCTTTCTAGGTCAACCAAAATGGAACGGCCAATCCACAAACCAAAACTGATTTCAGATTTAAGTGTACTATCAAATGTGCATTCAAGCTGTCTGAGGTGTCTTGATTGTGCATTGAGCAAAATGTAAATGCATGCATGTTAAGTCAGGGATATACTCACATGGGCTACGAGAGATCCTAATTAAACCTCTTGCTTATCTGCGTCCTTCCCCCTCCTCCTCAGTCAAAGACGCAAAGTGTCTTGTGTAGAAAGTCCTGATCCCCCTCACTATAACAGCAAACAGGATTCAGGCTGAAATAGCCCTCTTCATTTGCATGCACACACACTTGTGCACAGACACAGTCATACAGTGTCCCCAATGGCAGCGGCTAGCCAGCAGCAGGTGTCTGAAGACAGGGAGCACCTCTGTGCTGAAGCCCCTCTCCTCTCCTCTCCTCCTCCTCTGGCCATGAACCTTTGTTGGAGAAAGACTGGCCGTGAAGAGTGAGCCGACAGCCTGCCTCTCCGCTCCTACGTCCACACCACAGAGACACAAAATTCCTTTAACCAAAATGCATCTGCTCTGGCACCGTGATCTCCCTCTCACTATCTCCCATTTTGTCAGCTTGTAGCTCCAAATGCATTTTGACTGACTCTTTCCATTTCCACTTCCATCAAATCAAATCCTTTTTTTTTCTCAATTTCCCGCTTTATCCAAGTCTCTCTTTGAAGAAAGCTTTTATATCCCTTCATCAACTTCAGGGGGAAAAAAGCACAAGTGTATGTGTCCTTCACTCCATTAGATAGTCCTGCTGTTCTTTCAGTGGTCCTCTATGTGGCTGCTGTTCCCTGGCAACAGCATCTCTCTCGAGCCACAGCTTCACCCCTCCTTCTCTGCCTCCTCATCCTAGCCTCCTCTACAACCTACCCACTATACCCCCAATCTCCCCACACAAATACAATATCTAGTTCTTACTTTAACATGCACCCAACCCAACTATAATATCACTCCACAGTTTTCAGTAGCAAATACTTGTACGTAAGTGTAATTAGCCTATTTCTGTTTCAGACATAGTTAGTTCATAGCAGCGGTGCAAATCCTACAAGCTGCAGTAGTTATTATACTCGGCTGAGGTTTTTATCCCTCTTAAGATGTACAGCCTCATTTCCCCCGGGCAGTTCTCAGTTTTGTTCTGCCCTTGGTTTGATGCCTTATAATTATTTTTTTGTGATTTGAAATATCAAGATTTCTATACACGTAGTGATAAATTACCTGCCTCCTTAACTGACTAACTGCTTGGTAGTTGGGTGAACATAAGTATCTTTGATATCAGTGCAAGCGTGACTGACACACGCAATGTTCCGCAGAAACCGCAGGTAAATAAATGACACTCGCAGCAAGAGCATTCACTCTAGCATACCTCCGCTTCCGCGTAAACATCGCCGACGATAGTTTACAATAATTTCTTCCCAACCGAAGGGATAAATACAACCAGAAACCGTCTCTCGCTTTCCCCTATTATTTGTTTGTTTTGTTGTTTTGAATACTAAACTATGCATTTACGATTTGCATAATGTTTTCATTGCTAACTTTGTCTCACAATCAAAACAGTGTCATTCTCGTTGACGTGTGTATTTCCACTGCGCATGCGTTAAATGTCATAGAATAACAATAATATAGCACGGAAATAAATTTATGCCAAAAATCTTTAAATAAATCGGCATAATACGGTTTTATATAAATTCCTTGTTCTGTATAGCGCACTCAGTACGCGTGTTAGATGTTTGTGTGGTCGCAGTTCCGGTGTCGCAGACGACTGTTTCCATTGGATGCGGTAAAGCGGTGAACTATCTTGACTACCAGTCAGTTTTCCACTGCACAGTGCTCTACTGTACTGGGGATGCCAAGATGGCTGCAAGCAACTATTTCGGCTTCACACATGGTGCCGGTCCGCAGTACAGGTAATTCAGGTGTCGTGTGTGTATGTCAGCAGATATATCAGTCGCTGGTGTCCTTTGGTAGATGACAACGTCACTGGAGCGGTTTCACTGCGTAGCGGGCGAGCTGGTCCCGCTAGTTCTTCTTGCTAACATTAGCTAGCTGAGCTCGCAGGCCAACACACTGATTGACTTTAAGGTTAACCATGTACGGTCAACAGCGGACAGAAGGCTGATATCACTGCTGCTTATTTTAAAGAATACTTGAACAGACAACTAACGTCAGTCATTGCATGTGTCGTGCTGCTGGTTTGGACTCTCTGGGTGCAGCTGTGGTGGGGGTGGGGGGGTCGGGGAGTTGAGCCGGTGTTTAGGATTAATGGGGATAAACATGATCAAGCTTCACTTAAGGTCCACTGTCTCTCTATAAGTACTTCTGTCGTATTTCATGTTAAATGACGAGATGTGTCCACAACATAAACTTACCAACATGCGTTTATGGAGGACAGAAAGTGACTCTGCCAACCTTTTTAAAGTCTTGCATAGGTTGATGTTTTTGGTAAGGCTGTTTGACAGAAAGGTAAACCATGTGCCAGATTAACATTTTATCAGATATAATTAACATGTCTAATCTGCACTGTTGCTGTTAATGATTCCACTTCTGTGAGTTGTTCAGGTATGTTGGCAATCACTGAAGCCAGAAATCCTGACAAACAGGACTGTTCTCTCTGCACCACAACACTACTCATGTGTTTGTTCTCTGCTCAATATCTCTCTGCATTTTTCCTCCAATTTAACCAAAGTCTATCATTCTCATAATTTGAAATCATCTTAATCCTCAATCGTGATTTAAAAAAAAAAAAATCATTCAACACAGTCAAATAAGACAATGATATGGAGCTACACATGGTACAGAATAGATTTCGGTGGTGTCATATGATGCTGACTGTAAGCAGGATCACCTATGGGGGGGACAAGGGCATCAGACCTCCAATTGGTACTTTCGGAAAAAGGTGCAGCAAATCCAAGAACCTTGTGCATTTAAAAGCGGATGCAAAAGTCCAAAACAAATGCAATGATGGAAATGTGCTAATACTTAAATCTCTTCAGAAAATATCTGCATTAAGAAACAGGCTTCAATGAAAGTGCTTCAAGCGCTCAGTTGAGCAGTTTATGTTAGAAATGGAAGTGGAGAGGGAAGACACCTCTATACCTCTTTGCATATGAGTTCAGGTTTCTTTTATTTGTTTTTTAGATTACTGTGCAGCCAGAAAAATCGGCATCCCTCATGACACATAGATTACAAGACAAATGAACAACACATAAGAAAATGAATTTGGCTTTGGTTCTTAAATCCTGAACTAATAAATCCACATTGTCATATCAGGCCGTGACTTGGAGCAACATGCAGTAGAGAATGGTTTTCATTGTCATGATGCTCACTTTTAACAGGATTATCTTTACTGGCTGAGGAGGGTAACCGACCTGCAACAGCAGAGAGGACATACTGTACATTAGTAATTACATGCAGTTTATTATTCAATGTAGAGATGAGGGAAAAGTCTCTATAGGTTGCATTTCTTGTTGTTGTTGTTGTTGACTACACTGATGAATTGTTGCACCCCTAATTTGCTTCCATATCAATTCAATAATACAGATGACAGAAATAACCAGATAAATAATTACAGTACCTTCTGATATTTTTCTAAATAACTTGCACAATTTTTCAGTTGATTTCGAACAAACTGATCTCCAAATGTATTTAACAACATTGTTTAGTGAAGACAGGCTGGACTTCATTCATTATATTGGACTAAATCGATTTCAGGTTTTTGTAGTTTTTGTTTGAAATGACAGAATTATCGTATCAGGTTCGATCAGAAAGGACACTGGATCCTTGTTGAAGTAGAGTAGAGCAGTAAAAGATTTTAGTGACTGAACTTTAGTTGGTTTTTAACTGTTACTAATGTGAGCACTTTGAGCCTCTAAAAGCGCAATATAAATGTAAAGTGTTATTATTATTATTATTATTATTGCATTGATTTACCCAAAGTAAAGACTCAAGAAGTCCCCACACACATCTGACCTTTTAAAAGTGTAATGTTCATCAGGTTCCTTTGGCATCACTTCTAAAGTTTACCATTTTCTCCTCTCTTCTTCATCAGTACTCAGCCTCCCCCGGCCTATTCCCATCCCTCCACAGCCAGCTACAGCGTCCAGCAGGCTCCGGCTGTTGCTCACGCTGTGACTGCCTCCTACTCTCCAGCTCCTGTGCAGGCAGCCAGGCCTGTGGTCTCTGCTCCTTACCCTGCCTATCAGAGCCATCAGGCCCCCCCGGACTATGCCTACAGGCAGCCAGACCCCCCCGCTCCACCACAGCCAACGACCACCCCACAGGCGTACCAGGTATACTCGGACACGGTCAGTCTGCCTTCTGCTTCTTATTGTCTCTTGCATGACTTGGTCATATTGGAATGTATGTTTTGTTTTGAGTCATTTGAGAAGACTCGAGGCATGCCTCTTTTCCACCAGCTTTCAAAGACATTGTGTCATTTTGTTCATCTTTCTCCTCTGGCTCCCAGTTCCTGCTTCCATCATATTTAAAACTCTGCTGCTCGTTTACAAAACGGCATCAAAAACAACTCCCCCTTTCCTAAACTCACTCATCCAGGTGTACACTCCCTCCTGCCCATCAAGGCATCTGATCCAACCTTCATAGCAGTGTGCTATGCATTGAAAATGGGTCATATAAGTCGTAGAAATGTGAAATCATTGTTGAAATTGGTGCCTTCTTGACCGAGAAAAGGCAGAAATTGTCTTTTTAGCTCATATGGATGAAAGACAACAACTCCCAGAATGCACAGCACCGCAGGCCCACTCCTCCTGAAGTAGAGGATTTTATGGTGCATTCACATGCCGTCGAACACATCGGGGAAAAAAAGAGATTCTGAGTTCTAAAATGCACATGAAACATCTGCCTGTCGGCCGCAGCCAGCTCGCCGCCGTATTGCGGCTCGCAGAAAGAGCCATGAACATCCGAGACCTTCAAAATCCTCTTCATCCACATCAGTTCGAAGTTGAAACATACTTTTTTCTCCTTTCTCGGTTCCTATCAGCTTTCTCCATAGAGCCTATTAGCATAGCTTCCAAGCAATATGGCGGACGTTAAGTTTCGATCCTGGGGGTGAGGTCCCACCCACTGATCTGTTATCGGTCTGTAGTTTCAGTGGTCAAAAAATATGAAGCACGAGCCATGTCGTTTCAACCCTGCGAACCAAAACACCCCTGAAACTCCTTTTAAGAAAAGAAATGAGGAGCTTTCCCGTCTCAGGGCAAAATAAGGGCCGGATACACAAACATTCAACACGACGACCAGGTTTCTAATGATACACAACTTAATGCAAATGAGTGAAATATCCCTTTAACGAGACTCTTCTCTTCTCGCACCCTTGATCCTGGAACGTACAACCAAAGTCCATTCAATCTGAAGAGTGCCTTTGCACCTTTTCAATAAAGACCCAGCTATTTTCATGATCTCATACTCTCTGAATGGTAGCGATGGTAATCATGATGATATTGATCATGACGATATCGAGGATGGTTTTGAGTCTGATTAGATCTGTCATTAGCAGCTGTCTGTGCTGATGATGTTTCCTCCTCTCTCGATCTTGCTTGTGTTGTATTTGCACTCTGATGTGCGTCGCTTTGGATAAAAGCGTCTGCCTAAATGAATTCTAGAAACAACAACGTTTTCCTTCTTATATGAATGACAGTGTTAGATCGCACACAGTGGCTAAAATGGATGTACTTAATTGTGTGTGTTTTATTATTTATTTTTTTTAAAACCTCTTTTTGCCAATGCTTCTATCACCAGCAGGACAACTACAGCTATGGGCGCCCTGCAGCTGTCACAACCTATGACAATAAACAGTACTACCAGACGAGCATAGCACCGGCTCAGAGGACACCCACAGAGAACTACTACCAGACGGGTGAGTCCGTTTGTTTTAACTGTGATGATGTGTCCAAATGACTTTATTGTCAGGGTTATGTGAATGTTATAAGACACACTGAAGGGATCGAGTTTGTCTTCAAGTCTCGGGGAGTGCTGCTCCACAGAGGTTGCTTACTGTGAGATGTCACTTGAGGCAGCCTCCTCATACGTCTACTTAAGGTCATTAGTTTGAGGCTACATCATCAGCCACGACTAGCACAAGACACAAACCATCTCTGTCCCATGGACTGTTTATAAGGAGTGAGCGTAACGTCTTGGTTTCAGACGTGAAGCCCACACAAAACTCATTTAAAGCGGCATTGTTTCTCATCATGGCCAGCGGGGGGCGACTGCTTGGTTCTGAAAAAATAAATCAATGGAAGTGGAAGCAGATTAAAACACTTCCTCAGAGGCGAAACAATGCATAGTGTGTGTTGCTGTTGTCATTGCAAACTGTGAGAGTGTCTAAGAAGATGTGTGTCCGTGTTTCTGTTTAATCCTGACCCATCACTCTCTACCCACAATGCTGTGTTTCAGTCGGGGTTAAGAGTGCTTACAGTCCAGCTCCTTCCACTGTGTACAACCAACCCCCTCCACCCCAGAGGCAGGTAACGGCCCTTAAACCTCTGGTCCCCGCCAGCCCTGTTTCTACCAGCTACAACATTTACCCAGTGTCCACCAGTGTCCAGCAGCCTCCTACACCCATTTCATCATACACCCTCGGCTCCTCCTTTGGATCCACTGTTTCTGCCACCACCTATTCAGGTAACCTTCATGTTCAAACTGTATTAGATTAGACGCTCTGTGTGTTTATAAAGAGGGCCGTGTGCATTTATAATACCTGATTCTAGAAAGCTAAATGCTGTTTACACGCTCTGCAACATACAGGTCGTAGTTTTCATCATGACTGGCACACGAGCTCAGGAAAGTGGTTTCCGCCATTGATCACTTTGTGGAGCTGCAGCACAGAATTGTTCAATGTCTTTCTCTTCAAAATGACACAGGATTACATCACGTGACAACTGCAGAAACACGGGTGTAATGATCAACTGCAGGTAACCCCGTATACAGCTGGGTTTGTACAAATACAATCCAGGCTTCTCTCCTCATCATTTAGGGATTCCAACAACCATCTTTTGTTTAAAAAAAACCCCAAAACAAAATGTTAAAATGCGTAGGTGGCAACTGAGACCGCCAATCTCTCTGTGCTGTGCAGCAGTTGGATGCATTTCTCACCGTCCAGCTCGACAGTTTCATACATATGTGACATCGCTAAAACTATGAATACGTCGTCCTGCATCGCAGCTGCAGCATAAATAGACGTACATATGAAACAATCTCAGTTGTTGTTGCATAGTTCCTCACACACAGTAGTTGTTTCTTAGAACTGTTTCAAACATGTTGGCTTGCAGAGTTTGTAGGTGAGCCACTAAAGCAGACAGTTCCAAGAAGTTAGCCAGGTGGGAACTTGCTGTCCACAGAAGAAGCTCGTTGAGTTTCTTTCTATGAACTCTGAACTCATCGTTTCATTTAGTCAGGGTAAGGGTGACGGAGTTTGCACATAAACGCCTTACCGGAGTTAAATTTGGAGTTTCTTATTACGTCTTTGATACTTTTCTGAGAGCACGTTAGGAATGAGTTTCCCAGTGCAGCTTAGTGCTTCATGGCTGCTGGCTGTTTGAGTTTGACCCACATCTTATATGCTTTTCTCCTCTCTTAAAGCTCTCTCTCTTCTCTCTCTCCCCCTCAGGCATTAGCTACTCCACTTACGATTCAACCGGCTACACCTCCACCTCCACCCCCTCCTATTACCAGCCGGCCCAGCAGACTCTCACCCAGCCTCCACCTCAACAGCCACAGCAGCCACAACAGCCCCAGCCCTCCATCCAGCCTCCACCCAAGCAGCTCACAAGCTCTTCCTGGAGCAATTCAGGCAGCAACATGGTGACAGCTCCATCTGTGAACACCTACAAAAAGCCAATGTTTCATCAAAACAAGCTGCAGAAGCCTAAAGGGCCCCCTAAACAACCCCAGCTCCACTACTGTGACATTTGCAAGATCAGCTGTGCAGGCCCACAGGTAGGATCATTTACATGAGTTCATAACAACTTTTTATATAAAATCTATATTATGTTGTGAAGTTGAAACAAGTACACATGGAATACGATATTAACCTTTAGGAGCAGAATACACATCGAAATGTCAATGCAAACATGTTTGGATTTGATCAAATAAGGAAAAGTAACACATTCATTAATGAACTGTTTTTTATTGACCACATTAGACGTACCGGGAGCACCTTGAGGGCCAGAAGCATAAGAAAAAGGAGGCAGCTCTAAAATCTGGGGGCCAGGTGGGTGCAAGTAATGGGCCACGAGGAGTTCAGACTCAGTTACGCTGTGAGTTATGTGATGTCTCCTGCACCGGGGTGGACGCCTACGCTGCTCACATCCGTGGGGCCAAACACCAGAAGGTTAGTTCCCTGTAGATGCTTTCATCTTAAAGTGTTTCCATACTTGTTTAGTGAAATACTGGCAGTGGTAGACACTATTGTTGTAACATGCTTGCTGTATTGGACATGATTTTAGTGTCACCATGTGATGTTTTCCGTCTGAGCTGCCAGGCCTTGGAACAAAATCCCACCCTAGAGATTTATGTTGGGATTAAGTGTCAGATCCCTTAAATGGTTGAGTCTTCTATTGTGTGTCTTCTTTAAACTTGGAAAGGTGGTGAAACTTCACACCAAGCTGGGAAAACCTATCCCTTCAACTGAGCCAGTGCTGGTGAATTCTGTTCCAGTTGTCACAACCTCGACAGCCGGCAAACCTCAAGTCTCCACGTCCACTCCTGCTTCTGTATCAACCACGACGACTCCCAGCGTGACCCCCAAACAGGTGGCTGTAAACACCACGACCAAAACCACAGCACCAGTCAGGAAGCCCGCTCCATCCAAAATAACTGTCATTTGTAAGTCCACTCGTCCTTTCAGATGACAAAGCATGTTTTTTTTGTTTTGTTTTTTTTACCAGGTTTGTTTTGACGAGCGCAGTGCAGCACACGATGCTTTGATGTTAGTCTATTTTAAACACTGCAGCTTTTCTTGCCTCTTTGGTTGTTAACTGCCTACAAACGTTCATACAGCTACTGGGCTCCTTCAAAACATATGCAGTACTTAATCACATCCTTTGCTCGAGGGGGGGGGGACACCAAAGCTGCCATAAAAACTACTGTTTTATCAAGAGAGGGCTTGATAAAAGGCTGGAAGATGACATGCTGACTCATATTTTTAAACTATACTGAATAATGAACTGTCAGCTGGTCGTCTGTTTCATCAAACTTAGAGTTGTGAAATATATAAGAGACTAAAGTAATGACAGGAGGGGGGTCTGGGGGCATTCTCCCCGAGGAGGATAAAATAGCTGTTGTATCGTGTAAATGGACGAAACAACTGCCAAGGCAGGGGGGGACCAGATCTTTAAAAACTTAAAAACTAACTTTTTTGCAACTTTATTTCGAAAAAATGTTTTCAACGCATATTAATTTATCACTCAGAAATACATGTTTATGATGACATGATTACTGGGGGGGTAATTCACTATTCTTCTAGGATTTGGTAGTACGTTCCCACCCACCTGTCCCCTGCCCCCCGGGATTTCCGCCAATGCCTGAAGACTTAATACAAGGATGCAGTGTATCGCTTAGTTATCACAATCTTATCTTCAAAAACAAAATAAAACCTGTTATAATGGTATCACGTCAAATAACTGATGCTTTAAATAAATACTGTTGAAATCATTCATTTTTAACTGTAAGTGTCTGAAATCAACCTTTTGAATTGCATATAAGAAATAACAATTATTTGATTCGCTCTAATGTTGATCTTATTGGCTGCATAGCAAATAAGCCTGCCAGCGTTCCTGTGGCTGCAGTCACAGCAGCACCAGCTGTGGTCGTGGCTGCTGCCAAAGTGGAGGAGCCTATACAACAGTCCGCTCAGAAGATAGAACCTCAGAGTGACGATGAGGATGGTGACAGAGCCGGTGGTCAGGGAGACATCCAGCCAGTGGGACATGACTATGTAGAGGAGGTAAGAAAAAAGACACTATCACACATGTTGCGTGTGTTTCTTATATATATATATATATATATATATATATATATATATATATATATATATATATATATATATATATATGCAGGTGGTGACCCCAGACAACTTCTCAGTTCTAATTCTTTCTGGCTGATGTTTTGGTCACTTATGAATGCTAGCGGTGCTTTCACTCTCTTGGTAGCATGAGACGGATGAGATCCTTCGACCTCTTGTGAGACCATATGCTGGTGCGGTTTCCCCTGGGTTTCTCCTAATGCAAGACAATGCTAGACCTCATGTGGCTATAGTGTGTCAGCAGTTCTTACAAGATGAAGGCATTGATGCTATGGACTGGCCCGCCCGTTCCCCAGAACTGAATCCAATTGAGCACATCTGGGACATCATGTGTCACTCCATTCACCAACGCTACAATGCACCACAGACTGTCCAGGAGTTGGCGGATGCTTTTGTTCAGGTCTGGGAGGAGATCCCTCAGGAGACCATCCACCACCTCATGGTGTTGTAGGGAGGTCATATAGACATGTGAACCTCATTTTGACTTTTTTTTTTTTTTTTTTTTTTTTTTTAAGTTTTATTTTTGGCCTTTTTGCCTTTATTTGAGAGGGAGGACAGTGGATAGAGTCGGAAAGGGGGAGAGAGAGCGGGGAGAGACATGCGGGAAATAGGCACACAGGCCGGACGCGAACCCAGGCCGCCCGCTCGCGAGGACTGAGCCTCAATACATGGGGTCGCGCGCACTGCCGCTGCGCCACCGGCGACCCCATTTTGACTTGTTTTAAGGGCATTACATCAAAGTTGGATCTGTCTGTAGTTTTTACACTTTAATTTTGAGTGTTACTCCAAATCTAGACCTCCATTGGTTAATAAATTTGATTTTCATTGATCATTTTCATCATCATTTTGTTACTCTGCTTTTAAAAAGTCCACCTCTACTCCGCTTATTAATCTAAATTAGTAGACCAAAGAGCTGTCAAAAGACACCAGAGACAAAATGATAGACCTCCACAAGGCTGGAGGGCTACAGGGGCTTTTGCCAAGCAGCTTGGTGAAAATAGATCAACTGTTGGAGCAATTGTTAGAAAATAGAAGAGGCTGAAGATGAGTGTCAGTCTCCCTCGGACTGGGGCTCCATGCAAGATCTCACCTCGTGGGTATCAGTGATGATAAGAAAGGTGAGGAATCAGGCCAGAACTACACGGGAGGAGCTGGTCAGTAACCTGAAGAGAGCTGGGACCACAGTTTGACCACAGTCGGTAGAACACAACGCCGTCATGGTTTAAATTACCAGTGACCATCGGGATGATCCAGAGGAGGCATGGGAGAAAGTCATGTGGTCAGATGAAACCAAAATAAAACTTGTTGGTCTAAACTTCAAAAGAAAAAAAAGAAGAACACCATCCCTCGTGTGAAGCATGGGGGTGGAAACATCAAGCTTTTGGGGCGCTTTTCTGTGAAGGGGGCAGGAAGGCTACACTGCATTAAGGAGAGGATGAATGGGGCCATGTATTAACGAGATTTTGAGATTCAACAACCTCCTTCTCTCAGTCAGAGCATTGAAGACGGGTCTTGGCTGGGTCTTCCAACATGACAATGACCCGAAGCACAAAGCCAGGAGAACCAAGCAGGGGCTCCGTAAGAAGCATATCAAGGTTCTGGAATGGCCCAGTCAGTCTCCAGACCTAAATCCTCTTTGGAGGTAGCTGACACACTGTTTCTCAGCGACAGCCTGGAAACCTGACAGATGTAGAGAAGATCTGTGTGGAGGAGTGGGCCAACATCCCTGTTACAGCGTGTGCAAACCTGCTCAAGAGCTACAGGAAACGTTTGACCTCTGCAATTGCAAACAAAGGCTCCTGTACCAAATATTAACACTGATTTTTCTCAGGTGTTCAAATATGTATGTGCAGACCCTTAGTGGTTTCTGCAATAAGTCTGAGTGGGCTGATGTGAGAATCACTCCTCTGTAAGTTTATATTCTGTTTTCAGGAGTGCATTTGTGAAAAGGGATATAGAAACCTTTTGTATCACCTTTACATGCTTTGTTTGGGGGTTTCAACAGTGTAAAGAATCACAGCTGATATTTTAAAGAGGTTTGTGCAAAGTGCTTTAAATGAAATCAGTCCTGTAGTTCAAACATGTTTACTGTATTTGACCCAGTGGTCTTGTTTTTTTAATCAAGATTGAATGTATTATTTAGTATTCAAGTATCTAGAATAATTCATACAATGATTCAGTTGTATCTCCTTTATTAAATAGTGTATTTATTTCTAAGAGTATAAGATAATTTTTGTTGTCTGTATCTGAACTGTCACTGTGTCTCAGGTTCGTAATGACGATGGCAAGGTGATCCGCTTCCACTGCAAACTGTGTGAGTGCAGCTTCAACGACCCCAACGCTAAAGACATGCACCTGAAAGGAAGGAGGCACCGACTGCAGTACAAAGTAAGAGAGTCGAAACATCAGTGAAGCATATCTTCAACCATTTAGTATTTTAAAAAGCAACACATGTCCACAGTTTCATTCACATAGTACTCCAGATATTAACCATCTGCAAAGAGTCAATAAAACAATATCAAAACATGTTAAGGTAAATCTCTTCTCCTCCTCTTTTGGTCTGAAAATAAAGAGAAAAAAAGCCTAAATCTTCTTCACATAATGTGTGAAGTTAAATGAACAAACACAAAGGTTTCTCTGTCTAAACAGCTTCTAAATACAAAAAACTTTATTTGTCTCCGGGGGGCAACTTCCTCCTCAAAAATAGTTTTTGCTAAAACATTTTTAACTTCAGCCAAGGGAAACACACACTCCAGGTGTCCCCTGTTACATCTATCTTTTTTTTTACACTATTATTACACTTGATTAAAATATTTATGGATCAGAGTTCTTACATGCTTCTCATTTAATCAGACTAACAATTGTTGTAAAATATCATTTTAAGGGCTACATTCAGACCATCAATCCATTTTGATTGTTGTACACTGTCCTTGTGTGTCCTGAAAGGCGCTTGTAAATCAAATGTATTGTAATAATGTGGTCAGTTAAAGGGTAGAAGTGTGTTATTGACCTTACTGATGCACACAGTTTGCAGTGAAGGAGATTGTCTTAAGGGGCTCTGCAGAGTTAAATAATAATAATAATAATTTACACTTTATTAATCCCACGAGGGGAAATTCGGTTTTTTACACTCTGTCTAACACACACATAGGCCGAGATACACACTCATGCACAAACAGGGTTCTAGTGACATGCATTAATGGAGAGGTCTCAGAGTGAGGGGGCTGCCCACAGCGAGCGCTCCAGAGCAGTTTTGGGGTTCGGTGCCTTGCTCAGGGGCACCTCGGCAGTGCTCAGGAAATGGACTGGCTCCTCTCCAGTTACCAGACCAGTTTCCGGACTTGGTCCGTGCCGGGACTTGAACCGGCGACCCTCTGGTTCCCAACCCAAGTCCCTACAGACTGAGCTACTGCCGCCCCTTAACAAGCAGCCCTTAAGAGCCGTTTATGGTGAGAACTCTGATGCTCATAGCAAAATGATTCCCAGCTATATCAAAGATATCCCATCACTCTACTGATCAGCAGATGGCAGCAATATGCATAAGTATTCTGTCATGTGGCAGCAAAGCCAGGAACTCCTTTTTCACTTAGGTAAGTCCTTCAAGCAGGCAGGCCAGGTTTGAGTCCAACATGTGGCTCCTTTTTCTTGCCATGTCATCTCTCTCTCTCTCTCTCTCTCTCTCTTGTACGGATTAAAAAGGCTGACTTTGAATAGATGAGACCTGAGATCTAAAGGTCATGCTTTTTATTTAGTTTTGTTTTTTTTACCACATTGGAGATTGCCTCGACGGTTTCATATATCAACTGATGTTCACTAACTCCTCTCTACATGACACTCACATAGTTTTGCCTTTCTTTCCATGTCTCTGTAGAAGAAAGTGAACCCAGAGCTCCCCGTGGAAATCAAACCCAGTAACCGAGCAAGGAAGCTGCAGGAGAGCAAGCTGAAGAAGCAGAAGCAGAAAGCAGTGCTGAAGAGGCAGAGAGACGATGAGCAGCGCTGGCACATCGAGATGAGGTTAGCCAAAGTTATTAAACTAAGTTTCATGAAAAGGTGATATTAGTAAAGAGGAAATCATAAAAACACACTCTCTGACTATCAAATTCATTCCTCATTTAAAAAGGCTCATTTCCTGTTTTCTGCCCCTGCTCTCACAGCCTGAGAGAATTCATATAAACTGAGCCACATGATCACCTCAGGTCCTCTGCTTGAACTGTGATACAAGAGGAAATTCAATTTTCTGTTGCAGTGGATACACTTCCAATTTCAACAGAGCAGATGAATAATCATAATAATTATTCTATGATCAAAGGTAGATTAGAGCGGTTTAGTCATTTGCCCTTTAATGAAGTACTGTGTGCTTTTAAATGACAGACCTAACAATTCCCAGTGTAACTAAAAGACTTGATAAAAGATGAAACATCCCCACCTCCTGCAGGAGATATGAGGAGGACATGTACTGGAGGAGGATGGAGGAGGAGCAGATGTACTGGGGGGAGCAGAGACGCAGGTTGGCACCTCCACCGCTGATGAGCCGGCCTGGTATGCCGGTGCCCCCTCTACTGGTGAGCCATGCAACTGCAGCATTTGATTTGAACCCTAAAATACATTGAAAGTCACTTTAACAAATCATTTGTTCCCTTTTTTCCCCGAAGACGTGCGTGCGTCGACCAGACTCCCCTGATGACCGTCACATCATGGCAAAACATTCGACCATTTACCCCGTGGAGGAAGAGCTGCAGGCCGTTCAGAGGATTGTCTCTCACTCTGAAAGAGCACTTAAACTGGTGTCAGACTCCCTGCTGGATAAGGAGACGCCAGTTGTTGCCCCTGTTGCCACTGAAGGAGGAGATGAAAAAAGGTAAAGAGTGCAATCGAGCAGAAAATTCACAATTCCGTCTGGGAATGCTGGAAGTACAAGTTAGTTAGCTTTAGGATAACAGAGCTGCACTTAAAATCATGACACATTATACAGACAACTTGTGTGTAATGGAACCTTCAAAATTATTAAAGGCAAACACGTAGCGCGTAAAGAAGCACTTAGGGACTGTTTTTTACCAGTTTTTTTTTCTTTCTTTGGAGTTGCAGTGGTTTTCAGCTGTGAAGCTCTGGTTGTGCCACGTTGCCGTGTACGTACATATCTGCACAGGTCCCATCTAAAGCACATCAGAAGAGCTGTATGTGTATAAAATCAACACGGATTGTCATTAAATTAAAAGTGTGAGTGACTATCATAGTGTCTGATCAAAAGAAACAAAAGTGCTGTACGGACGAGATGCTCAGTGTAACTACTGGTGCTCTGGAGCAGAGTGTACAAACGTGATGCCAAAACACATAAAGCCTGTGTCTGTCAAACAACAAACAGCATTAAAAATGTAGATGGATACTAACACTTTGTTCTAAGGCAAATGATCAATTGAAGAATACACAGTAATAATATCTTCATTAAGTTGCCTGAACTGTAAAGTCAGTCCTTTCACCTCTTTATTTTGGCCTCTTCACTCTCGACAGTTTAGAGAACTCGGCACGGCTGCTTAAAGGCGTGATGCGGGTGGGAATTCTGGCCAAAGGCCTGCTGCTCCGCGGAGACAGGAACGTTGAGCTTATCCTTCTGACCGCGAAGAAACCCACCATCTCTTTACTGAAGAGCATCGCAAAACAGCTGCCCAAAGAGCTCGAGGTAAGAAACCCCCGTCCCAAACTGTAGATTTGAAGGCATTGGTTGAGGGGTGGAAGAATAAAGGTAAACTGCGATCACAACACTTTAAATACACCTGACGTTTGATCTTAAACTAATAGAGGATTTCCTGGAAATGGGTTTAAAAAAAAAGAAGTTTCAACAGACCCCCATGAAAAAAACAAAACCCCTTTCTTCGCTAGGTTATGCAGTAAACAGTTTTTTTTTAAATGACATCATGGCAGCTGCTGTAGATTTCTTCAGTGTCGCCTGCTTTATGATTTGTGTCATAAGATCCAGATAAGAACTTTTCCCTCCGAAGCTTTACTTATACACAAATATGTGTAAACAACCCAAATATAAAAGCAGCTCGTTTGTCTTTAGTGACCATGAACGTCTGTCCTCCACAGCCAGACACATTTGTTAAAAAAAATGGTGGAACCTAGAGACCAAACCCTGCTAGCATTTAGAGCCAACAAGACTTGATAAAAGGTTGTGATGTGTTGTAATTCCTAACTCTTCCTCCCTCCAGCATTAGCTGTAATGACTGTTTGATTAAAGGTGCTTTTGACTGATCTTTAGATTCACTGCCTGGTTATGACACCTGAATCCTACAGAGTGAGATGGGGCTCCTCTTCTTTAACTGCCCCTTTACTTCCTAGACATTACAATTAATCAGACATAATTCATTATGGAGAGATGTATATTAATGTTAAAGTCACGACCCCATTTGAATTAGAGAAAACAATTGCACAACCAAAAGATTAAAAAAAAAACAACAACAGTATTGCCCCCCCACTTCCTTGTCATACAAGGCTAGTCTTTGCCCACACACCCTCCTCCTCTGTAGTGAGTAATCCCAAGTGTCCTTTTAACTGGCAGACTTTTTCTGAAGATCAGTATGAGGTGCAGGCTCACCCCGAGGAGGCGAACATCGTGATATTTTCAAGCAAGGAGCCCAAAATGCAGGTGACCATTTCTCTCACCTCGCCGCTGATGAGGGAGGACACTGCTGCTGAGAAGGACAAGCAGGCAGGAGGAAAATCGGCTGAGAAAGGTTAGAGAAGCCAAAGCTTTCAGTACCAGACAACAAAATGTAAGCAATGTGTCTAATACACCTATATATACATTTATAGATATATATATATATATACCCTTTGCTCCGCCCTTCCACTCAGTTACAACCTAAATTTTAAGCTGAAAAGCTTTAAAATGAGAGGTGGGACTTTTAACCAAGCCCACCGTAACGTTTTTTTTTTTTGTTTTTTTTTTCTTTAAACCCTGAAATAAAACTTAACATGCATTCATTTGTCCCACTCCTTTCATTTCCCCCATTTTCTGCAGTCACAATAGTTATTTCTGTTAGCACAACATGGGAACCAAAAGCCGGGCTCTCCGACCTTTCTGTGCCATGAGGGTGTGTGTTTATCTGGTGAACACATGCTCAGAGAGAAGCTTTGATGATAAACTGAAGTGACGATCAGTGTTCAGATAATGCCCAGGGATGAACCTGCTTCAAATGGTGACAGTTTCTACTTCTTCTTTTTTTTTAGACCGTTGAGAAGAGTTGTTTGTTTTGTTTGTTTTTTAAGCAGTGTGGCCATAAAAAACCTGCGAGGGGATTCTGAGGTCCAGAGGCTTCCCATCCCCTCGTTTGTCATCCCTGCTTCATTTCAGGCATTATCAGTGATGAGGCGTTGGAGTGTCGTTTTATTGCTTCACAATGATCTGTCTTTAAAAAAAGGAATACGATCCCCGGTCATTACTTCCCCTGCTGTGAACCAGTCAAGATCATTGTATGTTGCAAGCACTCCTCTGCCTGCTCCAATAACTGTTCGTATTTTAATGTGTTTTTCACATTTGGAAAACATGTTAGAAATGTTTTCTGTGGCCGTTGTGTTTTTATTTAATTATTTTCAACTTTTGTTTGGGTTTGTTGATCAATTCCCCTTACTCTGTATCAGCAGACCTAGGCAAGCCAATGGCTAACCTGAAGACCACACTTGTTCACATACCACTAAGAACAGAGCATTTAAAGAAGCAGGCTGCCCATTTTTGTTCACCTTTTTCCAGAGACGGAAACCCTGTTACTCTCCACCATCAGAGGGACTCGGGTGCTTCCAGCTCTAAGAGGCATGATAAATATGGGTGTTTGATTCTCAGTGGTATGGTAGTGTAGACTTCACAATATGGCTTTGTTTTTTTTTTGTTTTTTTTGTCATGTGTTTCCCGTGTAAGAAAGCTAACGTCATTTGTTGTTGCTACATCTCTAGTGAAAAAAGAAGTGTGGAAAGCCCCCGGGCTGTTCTGTTGAAATATGACCTTATCGCAGTCGTCAGTGACCACACTGATGTTTTGGAAAAACCTGTCATTTGTCCTCTTTGCTAATGTCTCTTTTTTCAGTTTCTGAATATCTGAATCCAACACAAACTGGAGCAAAGTGTTTTTGATTTTTTTTAATTTTATTTCCAGAAAATAGCTTCTTATTCTGTCAAACAGAGGACATCTTAACATATTTTAAAAAGTGTGGAAAACTATGTTCTGGGATCTAAAACCTCCCTTTGTTTGTTAGTCAAATGCAAAAGAGGAGAAATCCACAACACTCAAGAGTTTGACTTCAAGCATGTGAGAGCATGTTCTCCATGTGAAAAGCTTCACATTTGAACTGAATAAATCATGAAGGTTGAGAAGATTTTAATGGAAAGAGAAAGTGGACGTGTTGTCTAAACATGGGTCACAAAGCTCCTGTCCTGAACAGAAGGGAACGTCTCAACATAGTTTGGAGTGAAGAGCCTGAACACAGTAAGAGGACGGAGAGGAGATTGACTCACACGATGAAGGAGTCAGGAAAACAGACCATGTGAAGAACAACCATCTTAAAAAATGAGGATTTTTTAAGATGGTTTTTTGAGGCCGAAGCACCTTTTCCATCCATGCCACTAAAAATATAGGACGGTATTTTTGATCCGTCTTGAATCTTTTAGTGGCATGGCGTAAGTGTGCACACAATTCAATGAGGGTCCGAGCATTTAATGTAAAAACATCTCACAGCAGACATTTTGACTCCACATTAAGGATTTATGGTTTCTCCATTTCAGGCCTTAAAATAGACCATGAATGTGAACACATTCTCACGGCCTTTATTGGTGTAAAAAAAGATTGAAGTCACACACTAGGGACATTCAACCTGACAAGTCAAAATGTTTCTGTAGAGAGAGATGGAGTCGGGCAGATCGGAAGCTGATACAAGTGTTCAAGTGATGTTGCACAAATATGTATGTGGGTTATTCACCGCTCTGAACACCATGGGTTTCCTTCTTGATTTTGCACTTTTCTTTGAAGCTAGAATAAAACACACGATTGTAATGTGTGTCCTCTCAGCATACACACTTCAGTTTTCTTATTGAAGGGTGAAATGTGTGGTGCCCTTATGTTTCTCATAAACCCGAATTGTAAAAGAACCCGTACTCTGTTTGAAGAGCTAAACACCAGCATCCAGAGTTATAGAAGTCCATCCCTAATTGGTTCCTTTACATAAACCACAAAACATAAAAGAATTGCTGTGATTGATCTGATTTAGCATTAGTGGGATTGTAACTCATGAGCCAGTACTGTAAATGTTATCTCCAGCAGGTGTGGCTGAGAAGGACCCTCCTGATCTTTTGAACAAGAGAAAATGTCTGGAGTACCTGGCAGCTCTCCGTCACGCCAAATGGTTTCAGGTAAACGCATCAATACAACTCAACCTCTGGCCTTCCTGTTGATGTTACTCCATAACAGAAGTTGTTGTGCAAAAACAAGGCACTTTTCCTCCTTTTTTTTTTTTTTTTTGTGAAACAGAGTGTCACAATCTGAGATGATTTTATCTTGTGCATGAGGCCGAGCACATGTGTAACTAAGGACATAAACAGTGACCTGGCTGACAAAAACAAAATCTAATGCAGCCTATCAGTAACAAGGTGCTTTCCGACTGTGAGCCGTCTGCTATCATTAGATGCAATGTTTGATGTGGTAGGCTGCAGCTTGTTCTGTCCTGTTGACTATGTCTCTCATTCACGTCCAAGTTGTCGTTTTTTTGTATTCTGTTCAACTCGTTAACTCGTCACTCAAGCAGTTTATTAACCTTCACTATGACGGAAACACTGTTTATGATTTTTACCACCTTTTTTTATGAATCCCAATCTAAAACAAGTTATTGATGAAGATAACTTTGAATGGTCACGTTGTTGCCACATGATATATTTGAAGTAACACTGTTGTCACACAGGCCGTCAGACAGTCATGCCCTCTGCATGTTATCTAATGTGTTTTTGTTACTCATTTCTGAAGGCTCGGGCCAACGGGCTGCAGTCATGTGTGATCATCATTCGAGTGTTGAGAGATTTATGTCAGCGGGTCCCCACCTGGGGGAAGCTGCCTGGCTGGGTAAGTTCCTTCAGCTGTCTATCATAACTAATCTTTTTTGTTTTTGTTGGTGCAGCATACAAGCGAGGAACAGAAGTATTTGAACAAACTGTGATTTTGCAAGTTCTCCCACTTAGAAATTATGGAGGGGTCTGAAATTTACATTGTAGGTGCATTTCCACCGTGAGACGGAATTAAAAAAATAAATCAGAAGATCATTGTATGATTTTGAAATGTATTTGTATTTTATTGCTGCACATACATATTTGAACACCTGAGAAAAATCAGTGTTAGGGGTCAAACGTTTTCCTGTAGCGCACAGAAAAGCGCCCCAAAAGCTTGATGTTTCCACCCCCATGCTTCACACGAGGGATGGTGTTCTTCTTTTTCCTCCAAACATGGCGAGTGAAGTTTAGGCCAACAAGTTTTATTTTTGTCTCATCTGACCACATTTTTTTCTCTAGTAAATTTATATTTGCGTAGACTTATAGCAAAACGATCAGATGGAGACCACATTCTTTATTGTAATTTATAATTTAATGTTTAGTTAATTTATTATAATATCAAAGAACAGGTTGTCTTAAATTAAAGCACAGACAAGGAGACTGTAAATGAACATCACAGCTGCAACACGTTTATTTTTTTGTTGTAGCCGAAATTAAGTTTTACAAAGAAATCGAAAGTAAGACAATGATAAATAAATAACAGTGAGAAGTTGTCTGCAACATAATTAAATATTCTTTAGTTTTTGTAACGGTCCCTTTAAATATAAAACACAATGAAATAAACAGGTGAACAGAAGGAAGAAAAGAAGAGGAGGCTTTTATTTGATCCTTTAAAACAATAAACAGGTGAAGTTAACGTCTGTATGATGATATTAAATGTCCATCTTAGTTGGAGCAGTGTTTTGGTTTGTACAAACACTTACACACGGAACTTACTTTTGTATAGGTCACTCCTGCCGTGACTACCGGCCGCAATAGGCGTTACACGTGATCATCAAGTCGGCATCGGTGCAGACTCGCTGGCGGAGGGTTTTATGGACCACTACCACTCCCCGCTAAGTGGTTTGAGACGGACTTAATATGGCGGACCCTCCACGTGGAAGCGCAAACGGAGGGGTAGTGGATAGGGCTAGGGTGGACGGTTTGATAAAGACCGTTAGATTAATAAGTGAAGTAGAGGTGGACTTTTTCAAGGCAGAGTAACAGGTCTTTGAGAGCCAGAATTCTTGCTGATTGGTAGGTGTTCAAATACTTATGTGCTGCAATAAAATACAAATAAAGTATTTAAAAATCATACAATCTGATTGACATTTTTTTTATTCTCTCACAGTGGAAATGCACGTACAATGTAAATTTCAGACCCCTAAATGGGAGAACTTGCCAAATCGAAGGGTGTTCAAATACTTAGGTTCCTCTCTGTTTATAATCATGAGGATTTATAAAAATATCAAGCCACATTTGCGAGGTTGTTGAAACTTAATTTGAGCGTAACTTTCTTCTTGTCAGCTCTAAATAATAATATATATATATATATATATATATATATATATATATATATATATATATATATATATATATATATATATATATTATTTGTTACTTTTTAGTTTTAAATCAACGCTTTCTATTTTTTTGTATGAGAAGAGATCAGAAGATTTGACCAGGAGTCACATACCATCCAGACATCAGGTGGTAGAAGCAGTCATACAGTCAGTGATGTCTTGTTTGTGTGTCTGCAGGCAATGGAGCTGCTGGTGGAGAAAGTGATCAGCAGTGCTACGGGCCCGCTCAGTCCAGGAGAGGCCATGCGCAGAGTCCTGGAATGCATCGCCACGGGAATCTTGTTACAAGGTCAAATCTACATGTTCAGTATATTATTGTGATGTATTTAATTTTACAGGATCTGTCCACCTGATAAATGCCATGTGTGCACCAAGAATTTGTCTTACTTTATATTTACCATTTCTTTTCTTTCACACTTCATAACTTATCACTTAAGTTTTAGTACAAACTTGAATAAGACCCTTTGTTCTGCCACTGATACAGTAACTTCACACACACACACACACACACACACACACACACACACACACACACACACACACACACACACACACACACACACATACACACACACACACACTTGCTTTTTAAACATCTTTCTTCTCTCATTCATTTAGATGGACCAGGGTTGTTGGACCCCTGTGAGAAAGATCAAACCGATGCTTTGGAGAGCATGATGCTTCAAGCCAGAGAGGACATAACTGCCAGCGCTCAGGTAAACACACTTAAAACCTTGGCTTCTGAGTCAGTTATAAATGATTGTACACTTTCACTTTGTGCACATTCTGTGGTTAAAAACGGCAACGGAAAGTTTTAGCTGAGCTACTGTGTGCTCAGTTTATTTCTGTAACCACCAATACCAACTTAATTTACCCCTCTTCGTTTCCTCTGTTTTTACGATCAGTTAACTTTATCAGACAAAAGATTCTTCAAACGTCCACTTGTGTCTCCTGTTTGCTTTGATTTCAGCATGCCCTGCGGCTGCTCGCTTTCCGTCAGATCCACAAAGTGCTGGGTATGGAGTCGCTGCCGGCGTCTAAGGCCAGTGCTCGAAACCGCAAACGTCGACGGGATGGCAGCGACACCGGCGAGGGAGAGGGGGAGGGCAAGAAAGACAAGAAGGAAGAAGCGGAGAATGCTTGACCTCTGCCTCCAGAGCAGAGGCGTTTTATTAGTTTAGACTGGCAGAATGTCACGTTTCAACTTTTCCTATTTTGAAAACAATCTTAACACGCAGCTATACACATATGACATATAACTGACTGTATACTGTAAGCTACATGTTGAATATAGAGGAATCATGTGTCACAGGAAGAGACTGAAGAGTAAGATTCTAGACTGCAAATCCCCTCCCCTGTATACGTCGTAACTCCCTGCAGATATAGTATCTTTAAAGAGTGCAGACTAAATTGGCTCGGGAAAAAAAAACCTTTAAACGAACCGATTTGCACACTTACTACTGACAAATGGTTGCCATTGTTGTCGGTGGTTTTAAAGCCTCCAGTTAAATCAACAGCACTTTAAGCTTTGTTTCCAAGCTTTTGTCTTTGAACAGTCACTTCAGTTCAACCATCACACAGTCGAGTCAGGACTGAATGAACTAACGTTGGTGCATGAAATTTGTACACTAAAATGTTTTTTTTTGGTTTATTTTTTTTTGTTTTTTTTACATTAGAGATGGTACATGTTTTAAAACTGTGAGAGAGATCAGAGGACACAGACTGTTTAGGATTTACACACATAAAGTACTGTGATGTTTATAGTGCCTAAGAAGACACATAAATAATACGATAGTGTTGCTGAGTGAACCTTAAAAAAAGCTTATCCTGAAAACGTTATTCTCTTCCACTATTAAAGTCGTCTGTATTAATGCTTCAACATTTCGCTTAATATGTTTTGTAAACTTGAAGGCCGATGAGTCGATAAGAGAAATCCAAAAGCTCTGCACCTAAAAAAAAAAATTAAGCAATGCTAAAATAACTTCCCCTTAAAAGACAACACTGAGAAACAAAGTTGACACTGGAGCATAGATGTGTCTCTGAAGAGAGGGGTCTTATGTTGCACAGTCTGTTGCATGCTGATGGAATGAAGCACTTAAGAAAAGACAATGTTACTGTATGCAGCCATACTGTTATCATTCAGATAATATAATGCCTAGTAGTCTTTTTTTTCTTTTTTCTTTTTTTCTTGCAGAGTATGGCTAGCAGAAGAAAGAAGCTTTAGTTTAAATCAAGAGACTGAATATCTACTGTCATGATCAAGTAGTCCTTTGATGTTCTTCCTTGGGCCTGTATCATGTTTTTGTGTAAGAGAGGACTGAATTAGAGGATCATTACTGAGTGAATATTGTCATGATCTTATTATTACACAAAGATGTGGGTCAGTGAAGGGCAAGTTGCACAACTTTTGGCTTAAAGGTGAGACTGTAATTCAGTTTTGTTTTTTTGTTAGATTTTTAATTTACCAAGAGCATCTTATATAAGTACTTATTTTAATTCTGAAGTATGATGCAAACTTGTGTATTTTTTAAAGGAAAAGTGGGAGCGTTGCTGTCCTATCATTTGAATGTCTTTGTAGTGTTGCCTACAGTTAAAAGGAGATATTAAAACCCTTTTAAGCCACTTTTTTTTCTCCTGTCTGTGATTTGTCTGTGTCCTTTAATATTTCACTCAATTCAAACACGTTTCTTGGTCTAAAAACAGAGTAGGAAGCCACACCGCGTCACTTCTTGCGTAGCCTTATGAAATATGAAGCACATTTTCCTTAATTCTAAGGAAGTGAGCTGACAAACTGTCACCGGAGCTGCAGAGCAGGACTGAGCGAATAAAAACTCCAATATCGGTTCCTTTTCCTTCTTTTTTCTTCTTCGTTTTTTTAATGATTATGGAGACAGAAGTGTCACAGCGGAGAGATATGAAGACGTGGAAGCTGCTGAAGGTCTGAGTCATAGAAGTCGTAGGGGTTTTTTTTCTTTCTCGGCTGTCCACATCTGTCCACAGAATCCGCAGGTACTGAAACATTTATGTGGAGAAGAAGGCAGACAGCACAAGGTGTCTGCCTCTGCTATTTACTTTTGATTAATGCGACAGGAGCAGCCATGCACACAAGCATCATTTGGCGCCTGTGTTTTAACCATCCTTGTTTTTCCTCGACAGCTGCAACTCTTTAAGGCATTCGTGTGTGAAGATCTACTGTGCTGTGGTGAGCAGCTATTTGACATTGTCCATTGACATTTTCTGAAACAGAATCATCCCACCGCCCAGCCCTCCTCATGGCAGAGGTATGTGACTCACTGCAGCTGTGTGCGACTACAATAGTTAGTGCTTTAAAAATGCATCAATACAAGGAGCTTAATCACGTCCAATTATCTTTGATCCAAACGATTACAAAAACGCGAAATATAACAAAATTGAATGAACTAGAAGACATAATGTCCCATGTTGGTATTTTTCTATCATTACTAATTGTGTTACTTTTTTATTTAGTCTGTAACAAAAACAATGTTTAGCCTACCAGTATTTTCTGTCCCCTCTGACTCTACAGTTAAGAAACATGAATGTAATACTGGTGGTAAACACTGAAAGCTAAACATCCCACTTTCTGCTGGCACCAGAATTTGTGTTATTTTCTGCTGATTTTTTTCCCTTTGTCCGTGGATATTTGCTGGGCTTCTTTAGGGTATTGGACAGGTGTATTGGCTGTCTGATATCACGTTTTAAGGCATTTCCCTCATGGATGTTGAAGACAAAACTTGTATTAGATACTGGGAAGTTCCGTAACAACACTAAAATGCAGTACATGTCAATTTGTTTTTAATTCAAATGATGTGTTGTTTTAGCCCAGTGCCACCATTTCATGTTAAAGTGTTGTCTTATTATTGTCCTGTATACTGCTGCAGATGAGCTGGGCTGCTGGTACTCAGTGTGTCGCTAAAGGAGACCACAGAAAACCAAAACCTGGAGAGCTAGCGTACCACAAAGGAGACATCCTCACTATAGTTGACACCAGCACGGTACTGTCATGCATGAAAGAAGCGACACACAGTTTTGATGAGAATCTTCATGCTGCAAAGTATTTTTTCCATCATATGACACATGATTATGATTTCTCTCTCCTAGAAGAAGGGATGTTACATGGTCAAACACAACAGCACAGGAGAGGAGGGACTGATCAATTCTGCCAATGTGCGCGAAAGAGAGGCTCTACAGGTGGATCCCAACCTTAGCCTCATGCCGTATGTCCCTTCTGTATTTGACACTTTTTTCATTGACCTTGAAACTTGACCAAGTACCATTGTTCTTCTTCCCTCATCAGTCGGATGCACCCGTTTTCACAAGTAGAAATGTTAGTGTGATGATAAGCCTCACTAGTTTTTATTTTTAGCTGTTACTGTGGTCACTCTAAAAATAAGAAAAGTCTTGTGACCAGACAATGTGGGCTGATGTGTGACCTACAGACAAACATTGTCACAAGTACTTTATCCCCTTCCTTTTTTTTCTGTTGTTTAAAATGACTCATGTTTCCATCTCTTTCCTATGTAAACAATTATCTGTATAATTGTTCTGACTAGTGTTCATCAATACAGCCTACTTTAATTCAACAGCTGGTTTCACGGGAAGATCTCAGGTCCAGACGCGGTGTGTAAGCTGCAGCCAGCTGAGGATGGTCTGTTCCTCGTTCGAGAGTCCATCCGCCATCCAGGCGACTACGTCCTGTGTTTGAGTGTCTCTGAAAAGGTTGTCCACTACCGGGTGATCTACAAGGACAACAAGCTGACCATCGACAACACGCAGTACTTCTACAACCTCATCGACATGATAGAGGTAAGAAGCTCCTGCTCAAGTCAGATTCACAAATACTAGACTCTCTTTTCTCGCATATTAGTGTTCCAGTTGCAATGACAGAAAAAAGGCAAAAGTCCTGCAACACCTGAAGTATGAAAGACAAATTATTTAGTGAACAAAATGCTTCAGATTGTGGCACCAATGATCACTGCACTGATCCAACTTCCCCAGTCCTTACACTGATATCTTGGCTTTTTGGTATCTTTAAATGAGAGCCAATCAGTTAACAGTGTTCAATGCAAATGACATTTGAACAAATAATCATATGTTAAAGAAAATATAAGGTTTCTTTTAACTTACACATGATTTAAACTAATTGCACAAACTTTGACGATATCAGATATCAGAAGATGTGGAACTTGTATGCATGCCTTCAAAAGGTTTACTTTTGAATTTTGCAATATTTCTGAGAGGAAAAAATATACCTTTGACTTTGTTTAAATGATAACTTGCATTTAAATCAGTATCTCTCTAGAGTTTGCTATGTGTCTTTTAATTTGCTTGATAAACCCATTAGCTGTGTTTGAAATTTCTCTCTGGCTGCTCTAGCTCCTACTGTAAAATGTACAGTTTTGTCCTTATTAAGTTTTAAAAAGTTCTTGCTCATCCATACATTTATACCACAGAGACTAGCCATAAGAGATTGAAGTGCATTGGGGTCATAGGGGGACACAGAAATGTCTAATTTAACATTGGAATACACATGCTATTTGACATTGTGTGGTGTTTCAGAGTGGAAGCATGGATAATGAAAATCAAATAGGTCCAAAAATGCTTCTAGAGGGATACCATATTAAAATCACGAGTCTCTGACACACAAGCACCGAGACTGTGCTTGTGTGCAAAGCTGTTTGTTAAAATGATAAGAGCTGAACCAGTCTAAGATACATTTTTAATCTATAATCATTCTGATATTATTCACTACTTTAAGTAGGATAGTCTCTGTGCTGTGGTTTATTTAAATCTGATGGTGGTGTTGGAGAAAAAGTCAGAGGATCACAACAGTACATAGGACCCTTTCTGGGACCATTCATTCTTGTAAAAGAGATTGTGGCTTCTGTTTCTGTGTCTCTCCAAAAAAAACCCTTACGCATGAACGACACCTGTACGAATGTGTATTATTCATAAGTCATCATGATTTTGAGATGGACATTTCTGTGAAAAATAGCCCTTTAAGAGAAAGAGTTTTTTGGAGCTTTGAAACTTCACACTTGTTTGAATGCTTCATGTCCAACACAGTCACAGAGACCTGTTCAGGCAAAACAAAACTCCCTCACTCACATGCAATTATTTACTCATGATGAGCCATGGCCAACGTGACATGATGTGAATGATTGTACCTCATCATCTGTAATCAGGCAGCCTTCAGCTGCAGCAATAGGACATATGATTGCTCAGTTTCAATACTTATTTATGGCTCTACAAAGCAGAAACAGGAAAACACATGAAGTACAGCCTGTTTGTGGTGTATGTATTTTCAGCCTGTGTGTGGTTTGGTATGTGAGAGATATATTTAAAGCTTTCCTGTTTTGGGCAAGGAGGATAGACTTCATGGTATGGCCTGCTGTTGTTCAGAAACATCTTATCAGCGAAACACAGATGGCTGAGGGCCTGAGTCTGAGCACTGGACTAACCCCGGAGAGGAAACAGAGGCAGTTATAGATGAATACTAGGGTATAAATGCTCTGTCTGACTGATGGCAGACAGCTGACTGAAAACACAGACTCTGATGTGTCTGATGTGTGTGTTAGAAATGTTGCATATTAGTGTTATATGCCCAGTATGCTTTGTGCTTTTAACACTTCTGTTAGTGAGACATCTTGAGCTGCGTGTGTTTGCATTTGAGGGTGTTTGCATTTTGTGTATGGTAGTGTGGTTAGGTACACTTGTGTTTTTTTTTGCAGTTCTACTCAAAGAACAAAGGTTCCATTGCTACAACTCTTCTGAAGCCCAAACAGAAACATGGGACCAAGTCGGCCGAGGTGGAGCTGTCTAAAAGTAAGTGTGATGTCAAAGATACATTCAAGTGTGAAACGGTGTGTGTCAGGTTTACTCTAGTGCTCGTGTCTCTCTCCAGCTGGATGGCTGCTGGACATTTCAAAGCTTACACTGGGAGAACATATCGGAGAAGGGGAGTTTGGTGGTGAGACACTCTTCTTATTTTCTATTTTCTTTTTGTACAGTATCAGTCGAACTGAAAATACATTCACATAGCATTGTGCCCACTGAAAAGATAGTAACATACAGCAGGCTAATTCTTACTTTACAGCCTGGCTCTTGCAGAGGTTTTCTTTTTGACTATTGGCTTAGAAATTCACAATTGAACATGGAAAGTTTTCCCCTAAGATTGTTAATGGGGTAAGGAAACATTTGTAAAGAAAAAAGTTAATACTGAGGAAGTAGGTAGGCAATAAAGTAAAATAAAAATTCTGATGATATTGTATTCTCACTAATTTCTTGGAAAAAGTCAGATAAAGTTTGATTGTAAGGTTAAATGAACTTTTATTGTTACTACTGTTAACTATCAATTATGTATATTTTATCTATCCATCATTGGTGGGTTAATCTCATGTAGCTCTGGGCAATGACAGCTTTGTTTCTTTTTTTACCGTCTCAATATTGTTATCCAGTCACACAGTAGCATTAATAAGATAGATAGATAGATAGATAGATACTTTATTGATCCCGAGGGAAATTCAATAAGACTTCATCCTGACATGTGACTCTCATCCTCAGCTGTGTATGAAGGAGAGTACATGGGCCAGAGGGTGGCAGTGAAGACTATTAAATGTGATGTCACAGCTCAGGCCTTCCTGCAGGAAACAACAGTCATGACGTGAGGCCACGATTTCCTCAATTCATGTGTTCATTGTTTCAAAATAAACAAACAAAACAGCTTTTAGTGAGTTCAATCAATAGAAACAATGGACTCCCTCTGTTTGAAAGTGTTCCTATCATTTGTAATTAGCTGTTCAGCTGTTTATTTCTGCTGTCAGTTTGTTTTAAAATAAAGTTTTACTTCTTCCAGGAAGCTGCAGCATAAAAACCTGGTGCGATTGTTGGGCGTCATCCTCCACAAAGGGCTTCACATTGTCACAGAGCTCATGACTAAGGTACAGGAGGCGACGTTTTCATCACTGTTTTAATAACAACCAGCAACAAGGACTCAGGCATCTCATTATGTTTCATCATTAATCAGAAGTAGCAAATAGTTAGCGAAACAAGTATCTCAATGCAGATTTCTAATGTTGTGTCCTCGCTGGTTGACCAAGTTAAATGTGCAACCTCAGAAAAAGTAGGTCAATGGTCGCACTGCAGGTGTTCATTTATTTGTGTGTTCATTTATCAGCATGTAAATATAAGTATATTTAATTTTCTTTTTTTATCTCTCATATGTAAATGCCTGACCTTAAACTTGTATTGTTTTCTAACAAAGCCTTTGTGACTACTTTGCCAAATTTAATACAAGGCTGTTCTATGCTGCAAGAATCTAACGATGCAGTGGTATGCTAACGATGGCGGTGCAGCTTGCAAGAATTAGAGTCTTCCTTCCTCTCCTGGTTAATGACATTAGGCAAGATGCCAGAAGCTTATTGTGATTTCTGCTTCCCTGTTGTTGTATATTACAACTTAAGGGTGGCGTGAAGCACAAAATAACAGTTGCAGGGTAGATTAGCACATTCACAAATATGCTGCAGCATGAAAAAGTTACTCTTGGTTTGTTGTTAGTGTTATGTTCCCCTTAATCTAACTGAAACATCTTTGAATAGAAGCTCACTCAAACGTATTTTATTCTTTGTTTCAGGGAAACCTTGTTAACTTTCTGAGGACGAGAGGACGTTCAGTCGTGAGCTTGGATCAGCTTCTTCACTTTGCTCTGTGAGTTTAAACTTCAAACACAGTTGCTGTGTGTTGAACAGTTTATAGTCCAAAGTAAATCTCAACCTTGTTGGTCTGTCACCTGTGCATGTCACCAGCGATGTGTGTGAGGGGATGGGCTACCTGGAATCAAAGAAGTTGGTGCACAGAGACTTAGCAGCTCGTAACGTGTTGGTCTCTGACGACAGCGTGGCCAAGGTCAGTGACTTTGGCTTGACAAAGTTGAACTTGAAGGAGTCGGATAACGTCAAACTGCCCGTCAAATGGACCGCCCCCGAAGCTCTGAAGAAAGAGGTCAGTTTAAAGCGGCTCTGATATTTTTCTTTTACCTGGGATTGGGATTTTATTGCTGTACTCTTTAACTGACAATCAAATAAAAATGATTAGTGCCCTATGTTCATCCATAATATAACTACTTTTGTCATTTATTATTTACATCTTTGTTTGATATGGATAGAAGACTCTACATTTTTACAACTTCTGACCTCATGTCAACTCGTGTACTTTTAGTAAAGCATGATACATTTCTATACATGTTAACATTCCTAATGTATGCAAATATATGTAAAAATGTACATGTCTATATTTAATTTTACATTTGCTCCTGTTATGTAGAAATTCTCCACAAAGTCGGATGTGTGGAGCTATGGTGTTCTCATGTGGGAGATCTTCTCTTATGGTCGTCAACCTTACCCAAAGATGGTATGTATGGCATCTGCATTACATTGGGATAATATTATTTGCTTTGTGTGTGTGTGTTTGTGTTGGTATGGTTGTATCACTAGGTTTTATATACATTTCTGATATCTCCGTTACAATATAATGTGTGATGAATCAATAATTAGACATTTTGATAGATAAATATGCTCTCTTGTCAATAGTTATTATAAAAAGGTCATTGGTTTAACTCAATTGCTAGGCTAAAGAAGAGTTATTATAAGAACGTACATTTCACTCTGTAGTGTCTATTAGTTAAATATGGAGCGACAGTCAGAGGACAATAAGCTAAAGACTCAGTATAAAAACTAGAAACAGCTTGTCTACCAGCCCCTCTTAATTTTACTTTTAAAGTTGAGGTGTTATACATTATGTTACAGACTATTTCTTGCCCTTTCTTGACAATTTAGTTTCATGGACTCGCCTAAATTCATCTTCTTTTTTTTTTTTTAAAGATTTATTTTTGGCCTTTTTGCCTTTATTGATAGAGTCAGAGGACAGTGGATAGAGTCGGAAGGGGGGAGAGAGTGGGGAGAGACATGCGGGAAAGAGGCCACAGGCCGGACGCGAACCCGGGCCGCCCGCGCGAGGAGCAAAGCCTCGCAACATGGTACGCGCGCGCACGCTGCCGCTGCGCTATCGGCGCCCCCCCTAAATTCATCTTCTAATCCAACTTCCTGACTCTTCTGAAAGAGACGGGCAAGAGTTTCAAGCTGGTTACAAAGTTTCTTTTCAATGTCATGTCAAGATCTGTGTCTCTGGTGAGTGGTAGGGTGGAGAGCTGCAGGGCCCGGTGGTCAGATTCCCCAGTAGGTCATCATCTCAAAGGACTTAGCGTGTCTGAGCAGGAAACCAATGAGGTCACTGACATCGGGAGTAAATCAGTGCGGATAGAGGTTTAGCAGACAGGAGGAGCTAAGAAGAACTCCACTGTTCATGTACATCGTGATAGGAAGAATAGAATTTAACTTATTGTTGTAAGTAATTAATTAATCTACTTTGTGGGAGGAAGGGACCGTACATGTCCAAGTCAGATCAGGTAGGTGTATGTCGTAACAGAGTTTGACGTCACAAACAAGCAGGATCATGTTGACACTATGACAGCGACACTGTCTAAAGAGTGGAAACTAGGCTACTTAAACACAGATCTAGATGTAGCAGCAGGTCATCTCAGCTGAGGTGATTTGTGTCTTGGCTGATGGTTCGGTGAGGACAGAAGGATCAGGCAGCATTAATCGAACGGACAATTAGCCCCGCACTCAAGGTCTGCATTCGTCTTTTGCACCTTTCATCAGGTGGCATCCATTTAATGCAGATGATTACCTCCTAATTACAGCCTGTTTAACACATACGCAGTCTAATTTATGTTGGCCTATTAAGTTATCCGCTGGCAGAGTGAGCGAACAGACAGCCAAAGTTCAATTCTATTTATCCTGCTGGAAGAAGAGCATGTTGTATATCACATGGAGATCGCCATGAAGTCTAGATTGTCCTTCCACATCAGGTCAACTTTTAAATTATGCAAGCTAAGTTTTATTTATTCTAATTCAACACACTAACTGAGATTTATTTTTAGTATTTAACTCATCAGTATTCACTGTCAGTCAGTTTGTACAACAACATAATGTCAAAGGTAAGATCATGGCCGACCTCTCTCACCCTGCACACTGACTGTTTGAGACTCTCCCCTCTGGTAAGACGCTGTGTGGTCCATCAGGACCAAAACCTCTCGCCACAAGAACCCTTTCTTCCCCTCAGCTGTCAGCCTCATGAATAATGTCCCCGCTCTCTCTTCAGCCCCACAGTCAGAAAACATCACAGTAATATGAAGGCTGAAATTGTTTCTTTTACGTGTTACATTAACCCTCACTGGACTTTAAATGATAGATAGATAGCTAGATACTTTATTGATCCCGAGGGAAATTCAAGGCATCCAGTAGCAGTATACAGACAGGCAGGACACAAGACATTAGTTACAATACACACCCGCTGTCCCCCCTCCCCTCTGTATACAAAAGAGGGGAGGGGGGAAATGTATGTTCTTACATGCACTCTATTGCACCTTTTGTGTTATTTATTATTCTTTGTATTTGACATTTTTAAATTCTATTTTATATATTTGTAATTGCTGCTTACATTTTATTTTACTTAAGTTCTTGCTATTTTGGCTTTATTTCTCTAGTTAACTGTTTTTGCACTAATACACAGAGACAAATTCCTTGCATGTGTAAATGTACCAAGGAATAAAATCAGATTTTGATGTCACACTTTCCTCTTCTTCCTCACCGATCTGGCCTTCATCTCCTTCCACTCATTTAGTCCCTGCACGAGGTGAAGGAGAGGGTGGAGGGGGGCTATCGCATGGAGGCTCCAGAGGACTGCCCCCCCAGTGTATACTCCCTGATGAAGATATGCTGGGAGCAGGAGCCGCGCAGGAGACCCACTTTTCACAAACTAAGAGAGAAACTTGAAAAAGAGACAGGAAAACTCGGCCTCGACACGGGGTCTGTGTGTCGGGAGGGGATATGGTCCGGATCGGGATGCTGATCTTAGTATGGACTCTAGTGCAACTTCACACACATTTTAACACACCACAAGATTTTCTTATAAACATAAAGACAGAGGGAGATGGATTGTGGACGGCAGTTTGCTAACGAAACATTAACGTTGGCAACCAGAACACTTGTTTCCTCCTTTTCTTTTTTTCAATGCGTTCATACAATCTGTTCCCCGATTGTTGTGTCATAATCTCACACCCTTTGCACTTTACTTGATGGGTGTTACACATCAACACTGGACACCCAAAGAGGTTGTCAACACAACAACTAAAAAAGGAAGTTCCATCAGAAGTCAAGGTCTACTGTCGGATACAGACACTGAACAACCCTGGCGTTATACATGAGACACTTACACATGAGGCATTATATGGGCCTATACATTGTCTTTCTTATTTGCCTTTAACAACTTGATGCTGTAAGCTGGATGATGAGAAAACTTGGTTGTGGTAAGTAAAGCTACTCATTTATTGGCCCAAAATTTTAAGTCTGATTTTTTAACAAGCTAAAAGTGGAAGCAGTCAACATTACTATATATCCCTAAACAGTGAATTTACGGAATCATTCAATACTGAACCAACTAAATGGGATTTCAGGTTTTCTACAATGTGTTCATAAAAGTGTTCTATAACACATTTAGATTCACATAAGGTTTAAATTCAAGGCCTGTAAGAAAATCCGCGAGAGCTGCTTAAAGTTGGGGTACCCAGAACCTTATCGGTGGAAAGTTGAAAATGTTAACCTCAGGACTGTGGTAGCTCATGAGGGGTCAAACTTGGAGTTCTTTAGGATTCTGAATCCATTGTAAGCATTGGTGGGGGGGGGGGAAACTGCCACACTTACTTTCACATGTATATTTAAAATTAGCTTTATTTGTTGATTTCAATATCTGAAATACTAGTTAAAAAGAAGACTGCAGCACCTTGTCAAAACTCCCATGGGCCCAGGTCTGAGTCTTCTCCAGTCTATACATCACTAAGTAAGTATAGTTTATTTATATAGCACCTTTCAAGAGCAGATGTGACAAAGTGCTTCACAATCAAACAAATGAGAGATAATACAAACAGTCACTTAAAATTAAATGCATAAAGTTCAAACAAAAGAAAGTCTGAACAGATGGGTCCACAGAGGTCAAAGCTCTCAGTTCTTGGGAAGACCGTTAACAAATGTAGGAAACACAACCTCAAAGACACAGTCTCCTTTGGTTTTAAGCCTTGTTCGAGGAACAACCAGTACATGCTGGTTTTAGTAGGCATCAGTAACGTACTGTAAGCTGGAGCTTGACCATGCAAGGCTGAAAATACAACAATAAACATTTTAAACTGAATTCTAAAACTTACTCTCAATGACAAGACTTATGGATAAGTGTCACATGAGACCTTCTGGATGATCCTGTCAACAGCTTAGCAGCATTCTGGACCACTTGTAGGCGTTTCACAGAAGTGGCACTAAGACATGTAAACAGAGAATTACAATAATCAGGCCTTGATGAATCTAAAGCATGAACAACCATCTGTAGCTCAGCTCTGGTCACAACAGGTCTGAGTTTTGCTATACAGTGTTCAGAGGCTGTTTGTGAAATCTAATTACATGTTGAGTAAATATCCTGCATACAGCCACAAGGCAAAGGTTTTAAGGAGAATTAAAATTAATAAGAAAATATATACAATACTATATGCATATATCAAACTAAAAGGTATGTGCATGTGAACCAAAAGCATTTGTCTGGTCAAACTAAACTATAAATGACAACGATTATGGGCAGTGTAGTGTGTTTTAAGTCAGTTCCATATCCACCATCCTGCTGCAGTTAATTCACTCTGGAGCATCAAACATACATGTTGAGGGAAAGAAAAAGGTCTTTGTTGAATTTAATCACAGTCCAGATAATCTGATTGTATCCAGCATTAATGCTTAGCATTATGCCAGAGACACAGCTTAATAAGAAAAATACTGCATTTTTTGTGAGTATACAGAGAGCAAAGAATTAATTTAAATACTTAGAGCAGTAGTGTGTGCTTGTGTGCAGAAAATATTTGGCAGTTCATTACTTGCAGGTTCTGTGCAGGCCGTTTGTTTAATCTGCCACAGCACTGAAATCAAAGATGAACTTTAGTAGGAATCTGGTTTCACTGATTTAGTCCTCTCTAGAGAGAAAGCCTTCGTACCACCTTTGACACTTTGTCACCTCACTGGTCACCAAACTTGGGGCAGATTTTGATTCATTCATTCATAGTTACGTAATTTCTGTCGGAAACACGGCATGTTACTACTTTCTCTTCCCCCTGTATTTGGATTTGAGATTATAGGAGAGACTTTGTATTAGTCAGTGTCCTCTTGGGATCTTTTAGCGTATTGGCAAGTACACAATGTTTTCTGATTTCCTTCTCTAAAGGGAAAGACGGTTTTGACTGCGGATGATTGTTTTACATTTTCACAAATATGGTCTATTTATTAAACTACTTGAACCACTTGCATCACCGCATGTGAATTTCAGCCGCTTTTCAGTTAAATACAATTTAAGATTCATCTTTCTGATAAGAATAATACAAATTCAGTTCAAAATGACCCCTTGGTTTTTTTAGCTGCTTTCACGTCATAACACAAAATTAAAGATGTCATTTGAGTTAAGTCTATGTAAGCCTGGTATTTGTCTCTGTCCTGTGAGGCCGACCCCAAATTGAGGTTTGATCCTACATCTCTTGTTTTCACACAGTGCAGGCCTAGGTCCTTCTCCATTTGTTCAATCTTTTTTTTCTCTAATGGGATGAGCTGCAATTTTATGCACAATGTTTTATAAGGGAACCACATGTTAAAAAAGATCAAATATTTGCTGTTCTTAATGGAGGAAGAGTTATTCTCTAAATAAAAGCAGTTGTTGTCATGCTGTTTGGTAAGAATGTATTTTTTACTCTATCCAGGAAAGCCTCCTAGATTTTTAATTGTACAAATCTGTATTAACTTGAATTCCTGGAGTGTGAAGGAATAATAAACCGTGGCACAGATCTCCAAACCCTTCGGCTGAAGTCTTTAAGTCCTGTATACATGAATAGATGTGATTCTTTAATACTTCGATAATGAAGCCACCCTTATACTGTACTTGTTTTGGGGCTTTTTTGCCTTCAGTCTGGCTTCAGACGTCTAAGGCTTTTTGCCTTTAAAGAACAATACTGATGCTGTTTGCCTTAATGGCCTTCTTAGTGGATGTAAACATCACAACAAAAATCAGCTCTTGAGCTTTTGCTAAGCTATTTTACACACAAAGCAACAATGTAACGTAAACCAATTGAGAAACTGTTGAGGTGACTATCATCCAGTCCAAGGTTGGTTTTTAAACATAGTGTGGATATTATCCTCTAATTCAATTTGAGTTAACACATTCATTCATAATTTGCTGGACTAAAGTGCAGGGATAACAAAGAGGTGTTGCAGCTCAAAAATTAAAAGCATGCATCTAAACAACGGTAATACCATATCAGTTTAGAGCACATTTAATAGCTCCTTAACCATGTCAGCCAACATGGCACATGATGTATGAATGTGCAGCAGAGTGTGTGTAGGAACAAACTAAACTGGTTGCTAAAGAGTTAAGTGGTTAATTTGGTTTAAGTAGATGTAGATCATGATCACATCAAAAGGACTGAGGCCAAGAGGAAAACAGCAGGCTGGCTCTCTACGCAAATACAGGTATTAGACTTACTATAATCCTCAAGAGCAGGTTCATCACCTCTTATATCCAGAATTATGCGTTGTGTTCTGGGTTTTCTTGTAACTATTGATTTTTACTCAAAATTATTCATGGTCATTTTACTCACCACTTCATGAAAACATGAACCAGTAATAAAGCCTTTGAGTAGACTGTAGGTATCACTGTTGAGCAGATGCATGGAGTGCTGCATTGGTGTTCAAAATTATTTTGGTAATTCTTCCTTGTGGTGCTCTTCAATGTATAGGATCACACCGATATCCTTGTAAAAGTCATGTGCCATGCCTTAGTAACCACCTTTCCATGAATGTTAGCTCTTTGATTAGTATGATAAAGGTGAACATGTTAAAAAATTGCATGCATGTCACAGTCTCGCCAATTGAGTTTAAAAACCATCAGTTTCTTGGTTATGATTTTATTAAAGAGGTATTGCCATTGAAATGTCTAAAACACTATCATCCAGTTATTGAACATTCTAATGTTTTTAAATAATTTATTAATCCCCAAGAGGGAGATTATGTATGTAAACAAACCATTGGGAAACATGTCTAGTTACTATCAATGGCAGCAGACTCGAGTAGCAATTGACCAACTTGCAAAATCATTTAAGCTTTTCAAGGTAGATTTTGGTGTTCCCATGTTCCTTTTTGTGTAGCCTAAAGTGGCTTTTGATGAGTGGTTGATTAGTAAATGCTAAGCAATCAAAGATAACTAAATGAATGACTAATGTGTTAACCATGTGTTACTCAAGGAATTATCTTCTTTTCATAGTAGTTGCTTTCCTTTGAAGTAACAATATTGTGCATTTACAAACATAAGTGAAAAAAAAAAAAAAAGACTAGCCGGACACCAATTAAATTAAGGTATAATAAACAAGGAATGTGAAGTGGTGTCAAGTTTATTTGTAAAGCACATTTAAAACACCTCACATTGACCTAAGTGCTGTAAGTGTTACCCATAGCTGCTAGATGGAGCAGACATACAAATCCAATTATATTACATTTTCACTGACGGAAGAAGCAGCCAGTTTCAAATCAGCTATTTCATGGATATTTGCATCATTTGCAGTTTTCACATTAAAACATCTACAAAGGGCAACAGAAACACAGCCATAGAAAAAGGTTAAGTTCAGTGACTGAATTCACTGAACTGAGACTTATCAGAAATCTTTTTGGTACAAACCCTGCCCCACATTATATGCAGGTTGTTCATTTAGACATTCCCATAAGTTGAAAATGTGTACATAGGGACCAAACATTTTTCTGTGACAGGCTGTAATCATAATCATTTTTGCTGTAAGTTGAGAATTTTAATAAGGGGTGGAATCTCACTTTTAAAGCCAACCTCAAGTGGCCACTTAAAAAACTGCTGTTTTATTTTGCTCTTTCATATCATATTACACTTCTTTGTTTTTTTTTCTAGGATTGCTTTGTAATAATTTGTACAGTTTTGCATGTTATAGATGTAATCATTTGGTTCACTTTGACCTGATGGAGACCATTGAGACGTATGACTTAGTTGTTTACTCCAACCTCCCATTTATTTTGCTTCTATTTTACTGTTTTACACAGTAAATGAGCAAGTTCCTGTAACTGTGATGTACAACTCTTGTAAAGGGCTATATACTTGTGTATAGGTCCAACATTCTGCCCCAGGTATGTAGCACTGCATAATTAGTGTGTTTGAGTGAGTGTGTGTGATTTTGCATGACAGAGAATCACATGAATTTGCTTTTCCTGTCACACCACCAACTCACCCTTCCTATGCCTCTCCCCTTCCCCCTTTCTCCCTCCCCCCTCTCCCCACCGCCCGCAGTAAGCTGACACTGTGCATGTTAGCTGCGTTTACTTCTAATAGGATCAGAGGGACTTACATTGTCATCTGATAAAACTGAGAAGCTCGATAACACACTGCCCCTGTTTAACAAATCTATGCTCAATTAGGGAATCAGAGAAACAATCAAAGGACAAAAATGAATTAACAAGATCCTGAGGGATAATGGAGACCCTTCAACCAACTTTAATTGTTGACACTGAGAGTCATTTTTAGTCAGTGGTGGCTCTAATGGGAATTAAAGAAATATATGTTAATGAGCAACATGTGGTTCATAATAGGGGAATCTGGATAACCAATGCCTCAGTTAAATCAGATATTTTTGGCATTTGATGTATTGGTTTTTAAATTAATATGCTCTTTTATAGATTAGATTAGAGTTTATAGATTAGATAGTGATAGTAGATAATAGATAGTGTCAAACGTGTTTCATCGTGCCTTTCAATCAGGTTAAACATTTCCAGATGTCTTTTGCATCTTTTAATGAATGTTTGCTTGAAAAATGAATTTTCAAAATCATAACTTTTTCACATTGTTTTTTTACATTCATGGCTGGTGTGTTTAGCTATCGATGTGTAAGCTTTATTGGGGGGTAATGGAAACTGTCAAGCTGGACAGGACATTAAGGGGAGGAATTTATTTTATTTTAGAATCATGGATTTTCTTACATTAAAAACATATATTTATTGTTTAAATTCTCTCTGGAACAAAATACTTGGACTAAATACTGTACATAGTCTGATATAACATGTTTCTTAACATGTGTGAGGTCAGAGGAAATCTCTTTAGCGTCTTTGGTGTCGTGGCAGATTTCTGTGACACTAAGCTGAGTTCAGCTCTGATCTGCACAGGCAACACTGATGGGACACAAAGAGTGTACACCCACAAGATGAATGTTGGTTGTCATTGCACAGTCAGGATTTTGTTTTTGTTCAGGAGTTTGTTTTAATAGACATTTACTTATAATTAACCTAAAAAAAAATGTTTGTACCATCACCACCTAGCTTAATAAACAAAAGGCAAATCAAGTATCAATGCATTCCTACAGTGTGATCTTTCACATCTTTCTGACTTGTGTTTTTAATATTGCTGAGACCTGACATTACATCTAGCCACCAAACTTAATGTGCTCTGTTGCATCATGCGCTTCTCTGCCCAATTTTTTTAAGTTCAACAATATAAGTAACAGTATGAAATGACCTCCAAGAACACAAATCATTTAAAAATGTGATACAATAAAGCTCCACTTATCAGCCTGCTTTAGTTCAATGCTAGTGAAAAATAACCTCTTTCATGCAAACTCAACTGAGTTATACTGACAATTAAATAGTATTAATGCATCATTTTATTTATTTAAGCTGAAAAATAACATCAAGGAAATCCTTGTTTGTTTCAGTTTAGCTCTAACCGATGACCACTGACGAACCTGGGATTGTTTATTTAAACTTAGTATCCCAAAAAAATCAGCAGGTGAAAGTCTCTATACAGTCTGTAGTTATTAGACCAAAGCAGCATTTCCTATACATTTTCTTTTTGTAGAATAACATATCATTCAAAATCAAAATAACTTAATTGTGCATGATTTGTAAAACAAGGAAAGGAAATTGAACCCACACAGATCACATGTAGAAAACTCATATCAATAGAAATATTTAGGGTAAATTAGATATGAGGATTTTTTTTTTTTGTAAATTAAATTAAAAAAAGGTTTTGAGGTGAAATATGTTTAAATATTTATGATTGAAAAGCTTTTTCATTCAAATGTGTCAAGACAAGTATCAACTTGTAATATGTAAATACTTCTTATGCTAATAGTTTTGACTCATTGTCTAATCATCTAAGTTTTTTTCATCTATAATTCCACATAGTGTGGTTTTCTCGCTGAGCTCAGTGAAAACTCTCAGCTTGTCTTTTGTCTTTAAAACAATACATTTATGAAAGAAAGTCCTGTCCGGGCTTCATTAGCATGGGCCTCCTCCTGTGGAGCTGAATGGAAATGACATTTAAAACAATTACTTGGGCAGAAAACAGCTGCTAATCACTCTTAAAGGGGAAGGATTCCAATTAATAACCCTTTGCTAATCCCCTCGTTTCACCTCCTACGCCCCCTCTGCTCAATCCACCTCTCCCTCTCTATCTTTCTCTTCTTCCACTGTCCTCCCTGAGCACGAGTGCATGGCATCTGATCAGCACTGTTGAACCTCCTTTTTCAACAGGGTTACATGGTTTAGAAGAACTTTATTGGACTGTTTCTTGAGTTTTTTTTTCTGTCAGGACTGTTTTACTACATAGAGACATCTTCTAGAGAGATGAGAGGAAAGCAGAGCCGGCTGAGTGACTGCGAGCGGAGCACAATGCAGGGCTGGGAAGAGTGAAGTTTGAAGGAACAGGTGGAGCACTGGCATCAGCAACTTTATTATTTCAACATATAACTTCTAAAAGGTGAGCTCACACACTGTACTGTTGTATTGCTGTCATACTTTTTAGTGACACTAAACCTAACTATATTACCTAATTGGCAACTTAAGATGTGTTGGTCCAAAAGATAGTGATGTGATCACTGCACCAAATAAGAAAACTAAAGCCCATAAAATGAGTCCCTTACATTTGCTCTTCTACACGTCTGTAGATGCAGACTTCACTTTCAGAGGGACTCCTTTTATATGGTTTTCAATTTCTTTGCCAGCGTAACTTTAATAAACAATACATAAACCTCAATTAATGTAGAGCAGCATGAACTTCTTCTATCCAAAAGTAAAGCAACCTGTTAATAAACTGTTTGTATATATAATAAACTACTGTACAAGTCCTAAAACAAATAGCACTGTTTGTGCACCATTTATTCTTATCATGTTGAGTTTTGACTGAAATAAGAATCTTTTTTTTCCTTTTACAGAATCTGAGAAAATGGAATGCAAATAGAATTTTTGCTGATTATTCATATATTAAATTAACAAAATGGGGCTTATTAGCTTTGATCATTTGTAAAATAAGGAAAAGTGTTTTCAGCTCTGGACTCTCTGAGTGTCTGCAGAGGATAAGCTGGTTTAAATGTAAAAAGCTACATGGGGACAGTTATCCAAGGATCCCCAGGTGATCTCTGACCTGTCCTGCACCTTTAGTCCTTCACTTAAACCTTTTTTCCTTCTGGTCGCAGTGCCCAGACGCTCGAATGCATTTATCACTGGATACCATGAGCATGGTGGACGACAGCTGCCTCTCACCCAGCAACTTCCACGAAATGGGGAAAGGTGGGGGCATTGCTGCGGGGGGCCGCGTCCACAGCATTGATGTCATTCTAGGTTTCAGCAAAGACCAGGACCCCCTGCTCAGCCCCGCCGGGGCCCCACGGCCCCATAAAGTGGACATAGATGGCCTTGCAGAGCCTGGGAAGCAGCAGGAGCCCCAGTCACACCCAACATACAGCGGGCACCTTTCCTCTCTGAGAAATGGGGGCACAGAGCAGCAGCAGCAGTATCATGGTGAGTCTGACTGCTGAAGCTTGGAATGCAGGTTTCCGACCTGGCAACATTTTCAACTGTATCCCCCTTTTGAGCACTCTTACTGTAAGGGATCCATTTTCTCTTTAGGTTATGTATTTTTCAGTTCAGATCTTGCCTGATGATAAAGTTTTATGAATCACACAAAATGTTCAAGGTTAGTGTTTTTTACAGCAGCAACACTGCTCCTAAGAGTGAGCCCTGGATTCAGAATTTCCTGTTTGAATCAGAAAAGAAAGAGTTGATTTTGTTGCACTGAAGTCAGGATATGGATGCTCTTTAACGCAATAAACAATAAACATTACTTGTTGTCAAAATTAGTTAAAGTGACCTGGCTACTGACGAAAGTTTAATAATCAAAATGAAACATGTTCAAGAGCCAGACTGAACTTTTCATTTCATAAAAAACTTAGAAGCTAAACATCTCTCATAACTTTTAAAAAGTTTCGGACATGGATGTCAACTTTAAAAACAATCATGCAAATAGCTGCAATTGAAACTTTTAAATATAATGATAATTTATCTACATTGTAGAGCTTAAAAAATGTCATGAAACCAGACAACCTTTGTTTTTCAAGACAAGTACCAGTTTCAGTGCAGCATTTCTGTACAGTTCATGTTGCACACGGTTGCCATGTAGAGCCTCTTGCATTAACAGAGTGGGCTGAGATTGAGAGATAAATCACAGAACAAGATGGTGTAGGGGCTTTATGTCCCCAAACCCAATCCCATCCCCTTGTGGAATTCCCCTAATCTTCTCTTCTGTGCAGATTAGATTTTACAGTAGTTCATTCGGGTGTTATTGTCATTGTCCCTGTCTCAGAGTCAAATTCATCCCGTTTAATCTAAAGCTATTTTTCACATGCAGGATCAGGCAGGTGGTTGATGATTTTGTTTTGTGTCAGAAAGACAAAAAAATGACATTTCCATGAAAACAAGATGGATATACCTCCAATTCAAACTCAGATGCTGGGGAGGGGGGGGGGGGTGCATTAGTTTCCTTTGATTAACGTACATCAACACTAATGACATCATTCTTTTGTGTGTAAGTATCCTGTGAAGTCAGCCCATGTTTCTTCCTGAATGAGCATTTTTTCTGTGTTTAGTGTCAGTCAAACCCCCCCCCCCCTCCCCTCTCTGTGCTGAGACGTTCTGTCGGCTGATAAACAGTGGGTAGCCTTCAGACCAGCGGCTGTGATGGTCTGACAGGCCCAGAGCTGGTCACTGAACCAGACCTGACCTCTGCCTTTGTCCGAGCCTGGCCTTTGTCATAGCTGCTTAATGAGAGGTGGATAAATGAACCCCTAAAAAAACTGCGCTGCCTCTGCTTCAGCTCCCGTTTGTCAGTTGAATGACCTCCTCCCTTTATCTCCATTGACACATCTCCGTCACAGACACAAGCTCACAGTTACATTTTTGTACTGTTTATGCTTTGACTGGAACAGTTAACGGGGCCGGAAATATTTTAAAATGTTTGGTCAAGATATCATCCTTTTAAAAGCTTGACACTGTTGCAGGTTTAATTAGATAATTTAATAATAACATGAATCAAACATAATGAGAAAACCTGAACGCTTTAAGTGATGGATCTTCAGTGACATGGAGAATAAAGCAGCCGAGGAGAGAAATCCCAAACAACCTGAAAGATTATGTAAGGAGGCTGATCGAGGTCTGCTCCTGGCAGACAACTCTTTTAGAGAAGCTGCTTCACAGGAGCAACTGATCTCATTGATCTTTGGACTTTGCTTATTTGATTATCTGCTGTATATCTACTCAGCTCAAGTCTGGAGGGACATAGTTAATTGTGAGACAGTTGCAGTAGAAGTCTTGTCAGTGGTATTGATGTTGATGTTGATGGGATGCCGACATGTTAATGTTTTGTGTTTACTCTCTCAGAAATAGACATATGATAATAAAAAATAGAGCGATGTGTAGCAAATTCAGTTGACTGTCAATAAGACAATCGGAAAGTGCTTTTATGAGTCATACTGTTGGAACAATGTATGCATCTTTTTGTGGGCACTTTAAATTTGGAGAAGATAAACAATGGAAACAATTTCCTTAAATCCGATTAGGAATGTTTTTGAGCATCATAGAAAGTTCAGGGGATTGCTTGCTTCACTGACCTACAGTAGCCTATTGTTGCAGGTGTCAAACTAATGTCTGCTCTACTGGAAAGAGCGAACTGCATTCTTCATTTGAACTCCCCTTCTGCTTGGGTCTTTCTTATAATCTGTTGTTTATGTTGTTCTAATATGCAATGTCTAATGAAAAAGAAAAAGTATAAAAAAAATGTTGTGTGAAGTAAATGTTCAATCCTGACTCATTTCTCTCGTGTGTTGTGAACAGATTCAGGGCTTTTCACGAACAAGTGTGACGAGGAGCTGAGCGATCTGAGGAAAAGTGTGGAGAGCGATGAAGGCAAGTCACCAGAGTCATGCAAAGACGATCAGCCCAAGAAGAAGCACAGACGCAACCGCACCACCTTCACCACCTACCAGCTGCATGAGCTGGAGCGTGCCTTTGAGAAATCCCACTACCCGGACGTGTACAGCAGGGAGGAGCTCGCCATGAAGGTCAACCTCCCAGAAGTCCGAGTTCAGGTAGGAGGAGCCACAACATGAGTCATGATTCCAGAAAAACAAGTTTTCTTGTTAGAAGTGTTAGGGGGAGCCGGTAGCACACCCCATGTGCTGAGGCTATAGTCCTGTTTACAGCAGCTGTGGGTATGAATCCTACTGTAACATGGCCCTTTGCTGTCACCCCCTCACTCTCTTCTCTCTCTACATCTTTCTTCAGCTGTCTTATCCAATAAAGGCAAAAATCCCCCCCCCAAAAAAACTTTAAAAAAGAAAAGAAAAGCTTGATGTTTTAGCTCAGTTGTATACTCAGACACCACATTACAAGGTGAGTTAAGAGTTCAACTGTTGTTTTTCTAAATGCTCAAGCCCTGTGTAGCAAAACAGAGGATCTCTAAGCCTTTGGCTTGTCAGTGCACAGGTCAGGAGATTGAACTTGACAGTTACAAGAGTACGGTTTGTGTTCTTGACTGTAAAAACACACAGAGACAATGTCAAATAGCGCTATGAGAAAATAAAGGTGCAGTTTTTGGATTGAATATTTTTTAATTTAGAGACAAACAGACCAAGTTTAGTCGAGTACTTATTAGTCTTTAATTACTTTTTAGTTAATTATTATTATTCAATGTTTACGTTTGAGAACACAGTTTAACCAAAGTTAAATTCCTTGTGTGTTAAACATACCTGCCCAATAAAACTGATTCTGTATAAAATTGTACAGTTTAGCTGTTGGATGTTGAAGTAAAGCTCAAAACCAATCAATGATTTGTACAACTCAATGTTAGCACCACAGCCACTTTTAGTAAATTTGTGGAGCACGCTGTGGCTGTCATCAATGATTTAAAGTTTGCTATGTAAGTGGAAGTTCATTGGTTTTTAATTTAAGTGTGATTTAAAGAGGGAACTTTCATCAAATGATGTGAGTCTATTGTTCAATTCAGACATCTTTTACAGTTGAATGATGAATAATAACAAGATTCAAGGTCAGACTCTCAAAAAAGTTTTAGATTGTGCTGTAAGCATGAGGATAAGCACACTGTACCTGCAGGGTAAGACTGTGAATGCGATACTTCAATCAAGGTTTTTGGTCTTTTTTTCTGAAGTCAGCACGGTCAATAGTCAACACTCAAGGGAATCCTTGCATGCATATATACAATTAAAATAAGATGTATCCAAACGTTGATAACGGGGTGCAGGCGGCCAAGTGGTGAGGTCATGCCTCATGTACAGAGGCCATAGTACTTTGAGCGAACAGCCCAGGTTCAAGTCCGCCCGATCATGCCATTCCCCTTACGAGCTTTATCCACTGTCCTTTCAAGTAAATAAACAAAACAAATCTAAAAAAGTGGATAATGCATAATTGTTGCTTGTATTCAGGTGATTTCATGATTATGTCCCACAGGTCTGGTTCCAAAACCGCAGAGCTAAATGGCGTCGGCAGGAAAAAATGGACGCTAGCACCATGAAACTACATGACTCGCCTATGCTCTCCTTTAACCGCTCTGCACCTGTACACACCAGCATGGGCCCGATGACTAACCCCCTCCCTCTGGACCCCTGGCTGTCCTCTCCCCTGTCCAGCGCTACACCTGTCCACAGCATCCCGGGCTTCATGGGTCCGTCTCAAGGCCTTCAGCCGAGCTACTCCAGCCACAGCTTCCTCAACTCCAGCCCTCATCCTCCTCATCCTCACCCTCACCCTCACTCACATCCTCACCCTTCTATGGGTCAGGGAATGCAGAGTATGGCTCCTCCACCATACCAATGTCCTGCTCCATACCCTGACAAATATCCACTGGAGGACGTGGATCAGCGCAGCTCGAGTATCGCTGCACTCAGAATGAAGGCCAAGGAACACATCCAGTCTATGGACAAGACCTGGCAACCTATGTGACGAAACAAATAAAGCATGTTTAACAAAGATGTGGATGACACTGGAAAAGAGAAACTTGAGGTCGTTTTAACTGTTCAGGGTAACACTTCACTAAAATGCTGGAAAATGACAGTGACATTTCTGTTACCCACAAAGAAAGCACATGGACTAATGGAACTGGGAAACTGAGGACTTTCTTTGGACTTTCTATTTTTTTTTCTCATCTCAAGGACTAATAGCAGACTGAACTCTACAGCCTTGTTAAACTGTTGAATTTAAGCCAGTGGTTTGTTGTCCCCTCTGTCTGTAGGTGTTTAGTCCTACCTGGGTTGCTGTATAAGTAAATGTCTTCTAAGTGACCATTGCTTAAATGACAAATTCCACCACAGGGTCAGTATGTTTCTTTTCTGATCTGCCAAATTTTTGAAGCAAATCACAGTCGAAGAATGTTAAGATGTTGATCAATATTCACAATTTGACTTGTGACAAAGGCGTCCAGATGTTTATATGTTCCTCTTTTAAGATGAGCAAACCAGAAAAGCGCCTTTTTCTGGGGATTCTTACATTTCCCATCGCTTTTCTGTCATTTCTGTCAACATCTGATAATCAAGTTAGACAAAACACCTGCTATTAAGCAGTCCATTTTCACTTCTCCTCTCTGTTTTCTTTCCCACTCAGTTTGTGTTTTTACTAATTAATCCAATTGTCGCATTTTCATGGGTCAGCTGGGTCCAACTTGAGAGTCAAGTCTCCTTTTAATGTGAAAGCAGCTTTTCTTTAATGAAGGCATACAGATACATTACAATGTCTCTGACTGCATATTGTGTTAATCTGTTGTTTTATATAAGCCGTGTCATCACGCTCAACTAATCTCCCAACTACACTATGATTAACAAACTTACTGGCTGCTGTTTTGCTGAGATAAATTGTTTAACTGGAAGTTGAAGACAGCAGAGGCCTGATGTCATTGGAAGAAACATGTTTTGATAATGAGAGGCTGTAGAATAGATCAGAGATATGATGGCACCTTCGAAATGGCCCACAGCTGAGAATAAACCAAAAATTATTCTGCACAATTATGATGCACAATTATCTGATTTGTGCCGAGATGCTTTAAAGGAGGATGGAGAAAGAAAGAAAGAAGGAAGGAAGGAAGGAAGGATAAAAGACAGAAAGAAAGATGGGCTGAGCAGAGTAACCCTCTTTTTGCTTGAGTGGCTGTTGGAGGAGAAGACCTGTTGGCAGCTCACTGTTGGGTGACTGCGTGTACGTGCAGGGCAGCAGAAAGAGCCCTGTGTGATGCGTCACCCCACATAGTTTAGTCTTTGTTCGGCACAATTGATCCAAGTGTATCCTCTTTGTTTGAAACTGAAGGGGGTTTGGGGGGTAGGGGCACTGCACTAAAGTGCAGTCTGCACTAAATAGGCCCTTGTAACCATTTTGTCATTGAAGTTTTTTTTTGTGTCAATCAATGGAGGAGAAACATGGGTTTTAGCTGTTCCAATGTTTAGTGACACAGTATCGGTCTTTAACCATCTGTTATAGAGTCAAGCTCTGATTGTTTTTTAAACTAAACCATGGTGTGTTCAATAATGGCAGTACAGCTGGATACATTTGTATTTGGTTTGGAGATGTTTCAGATAAAAGCATACAGATTACATCTCACATACAAACAATGAACAGGAAGAAAAACTGTCTAACTTTTTTTGACTGTAAAAAGAGGGCGAGAAAGTCCTTGATGTAAAGTGCAATTTTAGAACTACTTTTATTTTTATATCTTCTTTTATCAACTGCTAATTGTCCCCTTAACAGCCCTTTTGTATGCTATGATATATCACCTAAATACGATGTGAAAGTTGTGTCAACAGTAAATCATGCGTCCATACTGAAGAAGAACAACAGCAGCAACACAAGTATAAAATCATTTCTGGTTTAATTAAAAGTTATAGTTATACTGCTCACAGGGTTAGAAACACAGTGTTATATCTGCTGCTCGTCATGTGTCATCGTGTTTTGTAAAGTTGTTGATTAGTGATGTTTAGCCTCTCTATTGTGGACAATGCCAGAACCTCATATGAGAATTATCGTTCAAGTTCAGAGCTTCTTTAGGATATTAAATACCGTACATGTGATTTGGGACCAAGAAAAAGCCAAAGGTTAGATAACGGACATACACACTAGAAGTTTAACAGTTTAAGTTGTTTTTTTTAATGTGAAAATTTACAGTGTTTTGTTTTTATTTCTTGAATGGCTGTTTCGCTTCTTATGTGTTGTAGTTATATCTGTGCTGTAGTGATTTTTTTCTTTTTTGCGTTACTTTTTTTTGGATCATTGATGTCCGTGTTCTGGAAAAAAAAGATCAAGATCTACTAAAAATAAATATAGTTTGATAGAATATGTTTCCCACTTTCTCTGTGCAGTGCTTTCATGTTGACCTGTGCACTCATTCCCACACAGTCAGCTTTTTTTCTTACCCCACTAAGTCTAAAGAGCAATCCAAGATTACTACAGTATAATCGTTATCATCTGACATACATGGGCAGACATTTTTCTTTCTTTTCCTGTAACACTAGTGCCCTGTCTCTCTTTGTCGTATAAGGGCTCTTTCTTTCTCTAGTTTTTTTTTTTTTTTTTTTTTTTACCCCTCCCGATCCTCTCTGCTGTTCCATGGTTTGGTGGCAGGGTGCCAGCCTGTTAGGAAGATGAGACTCCAATCAATCAGGGCTTTCCAGGGGGGCCTCTGACCACAAGGCCTGGCTCCCTAATTGCCCCCAGGCAGAGAGGCAGGCAGGCAGCTCAGCCGCTGCAACACATGTTCTCAGAGGGATCTGTGCCGCTGTGCGAGCTGGCCTCCTCAGTGTGTGAATCACTTTCCTAGACAGATGGAGGCCTGCATGGACCCAAGTACAGGGGACATATGGGAAGGCCAGTGGATAAAACAGAGTAATGTCCTACATCCTACACAGAAGTTATAAGTTACAGCATTACACTTCAATTGGTGTATGCCTCTCATGACGAGCATTACATCCATAGCTAAATTCCTGGTTTTCGAAAAAAAGGCTTGTTCATCTTTACAGATCAAGACACTAATTTAAATACAATTCAATCCTCAAATACCTTTTTTTATCATGTGGATACAAAACATTTATATTTAGCAGAATAAACACGATTTATTCTGCGATTATGATTATTTTCTAAATAAAAATTCAAACCTGGAGTGTTTCTTAAATTCATGTGTGAAATTAGTTGAAACACTATTTGTGATTTTTTTCCCCCCCCATTTACTTTATACTTTTTGAGAGAAGATGTGTTATTGTTAACAAAATGCAGGCATATGGGTCATTTCACATCTCAGCGCCCAACCATTTTGAATGTATTTATTATTATTGATGCACTATTAAAAAATTATTATACTGCATTGTAGGGACTTTAGAGAGCAGTTTGTAATTTTTTAGTCTGTAATTTGATGGATATACATGTGAAGCATAAACTGGTTAGTTGATTGCATGGCACAAGTGTGAGCAGTTATGATGACAGAACTTGATGTTAAGAAACAAAAGCAAAGAAATACACGAGTTCAAACCTCAAGACGCACACTTACTGTATTTAGCTCTGACTAAATTGTTTGAGGGGAGAGGGTTAGATTGGGCTCATGCTGATGTGTACAGATGCAGAGTGATTAAAGGAGAGCGTAGGCGAGTCATGTAGTTTCACGGTGCTGGTGTGCATTCAACTAGAGGGATTTCAACCCTTTCACTACTTTCACATGTTGACTTGTGTCAATGAGATCACATCCCACAGTGTTTCCAAACAATCTTCACACTGAATGTCTGGAGAGAGAGAAAAAAAAATCAACTTCCTTAGGAAAAGAGGAACAGACGAATGTGAGGAAGTCGAAGTGGGAGAAAGGAAAAAGAAAAACATTTAACAAGAGATTAAGCAGGAGAAAAGTGTGGGAGTGAGTGAGAGAGGGAGGGAGTAAGAGTGGAGAGGATGAGGGGAGGGAGGGTAGAATGGCTGCTCATCAGAGTTAATGATGTAGAAAATCCCCCAATTAGAGCGTTTTCCTGTGTTGCAGGATGAGTTCAGAGCAGGGTCCTCTGACAGCCTGAGGATTAGTACCCATACCGGGCTGGGCCGAGCTGAGCCAGGCCTACACAGACACTAACTAACTGCTGGACAGCTTGGCACTGCTCAGCTGGGGCCTGGTCGGGGCTACAGCCACAGCCAGGGGCCAGGGTAGGCATGCGTTTAGCGCCGAGTGAGTGGCACATAGAAAAGCATGGGAAAAAGAGCAGCAGCAGGATAACTGGGAGAAAGACCTGGTTCTCTCCCAAACAAAATCTCATATTTTTCATTCAAAGTCTACCTTATTTCATTCTAATTAAATCCCAGAATTTGCCATTAAACAAGTCATTTTTCAAACTATTTAATGTTTTGTCCTTGTTGATATCTGATGGTTGGTGTATAGTGTGAACGTTTTTTCATTATAATGCTCTCAGTGGATGCATCAGTTTTGGAGCCAAAACATAATGTAATCTAGTCTGGACATCTGGATGGTACAGAAAATCAATCAGTCCACATGCTGCTATAGATGTAAAATATATAAATGACAAGATAGTAAAACAAAGTAAGTGTGGTCGTGGTAGAACATAGGATGTCTTTTTTATCTTTCTGATCTGATCGTTGTGAGAATTCATCCAAACATCAGACAACCAAAGACAACAAAAGCCTTTTTACTCTTTCATAGTGAAATAAAAGCAAAAACAAATGAATGAGGAGGGGCTTGAATTTAAATAGTTAAAAAAACAGAAGTAGCCATGAGACCTGAACATTGATTTTTGACCTTGTGGTATTCTGTAAGTCACCATGGGTGTCATAGGGGGGAGGAAAAGTGGGACTGACCACTTAGGTTCCCAAACAGGGAGGCTGGATGTCAGCTTCAATTTTGACCTGTGCCAAAACTGAATTGTCAATTGTAAACAATCAATGGAACAGACTTTATCCATTGCATTTTCAGAGTGTTCTTCAGGGAGTTTGGCAGAGCTATGTTTTGTTGTTTTTATGAATGTGTGTGTGTCAATGAGTGTGTCAATGAAACATGAAACAATGAAACATGAATCAATAGATACAATACATTTTCAGATAAACAGACAGGTTTTAGGGTCATTCTTAATCTGGTTTTGAGGTTGTTTATATTACAGTACCAGTTTTATTGAGTACTTTCAGAAAAGGTAATTAAACAATCTTGCAGATTTTCTTGATGGATCGCAGTTGATGGCTATTAAATGTTTTAAACTGTTGCACAAATTGGGGTCGGACATGGCAAATTGCTTTGATAACTAGACAGCTGTTTGTGAAGAAGAAACCTTTGCAGCTTGTTTCTATGGTTGTTGATGCTATGATCAAACATGAACTCTGACAGGGTGTAGTAGTTTTAAAATGTGTGACAAAACTGCACTTCATCAATACTTCATCAATACAATGGTCAGCTCTGAAGTCTCACGACAAACTGGCATCGGGTTGGAATCTTGCAGATGCCTTGTAGCATGGAGCTGGCATGTTCTGGCTTCAACCTACTGAGAAGTTCCATGAACATTCCCATAAATGACAACAATTTCCTCAAAAACATTAAGAAATGTTGCTACAAAATGTCCTAACTCTCCTCCAGTACGCAGTTACTGTGTTTATTATGGACCGCTGAGTCTCCAATGACTAATTGATTAATTGTGCTGTCTATTATTTCGCTCCTGCAGCCCAGTAGATCTGAAAGGGCCACGGCTGGAGTTAACAGTCTTATTGGAAAGACGCGTTCCTTGGACAGGACAATAAGGGAAAATAGCGGAATTAATTGGGTTTGATTAAGAGAGCTTTTCAATGGGACACAGCTTTTTCGCATGACATAATTAGAGGTCAGTTGAGGGGGTCGTGGTTGAAGGGGGGGATTTGCTTGTTGGCGCCAGTGTTGTGAGGGTGTGTCTGTGAGGAAGACAGATAGACAGACAGAATCGGGGAGAGGGGGTTGCCTTCTTCACACTTGTAGAACTATGTTGTGTGTCCGATGTGGTAAATTTCTATTGGCTCACTCACCAGAAAGCACACAGTGAGGTTCACATGGGGCCTCTGTGTGCTCTGTGTGTGATTATTACCACTACACTTGCCAGCATTAAAGGCACAGTTCTCAGCCTTTTGTTACAGTGACATGGTCATTAGCAGTGCATTTCAGAGGCTGCATTATTGTATAGAAGAATAGTGTGTGCATAGAAAAGTGTTTGAGGCCAGCAATTTTTTTTTGATGAGAGTATACATGTAGAAAAAAAATCAAGCATTTATCACCAAAACACACATTATGAGCTTTTAATCTTGTTGCAGTATAATCTAAAGAAGCAGTCAGGTCATGCAAGCCCTTAGGTCTAAAAATATATCTGAACTGTCATGAACCAAAACAAGGCTTCATTCCTGATTAGATTATCACATATTTCATCACAAGCCTGCACCTGCCTTCTTAGAAAAAAATGTGACGTCACTGTGCTGGGATTTGGGATAGAAAATGAAAGTTTCTTTGAGCAAGGAATTAATTACAACACAGTTAATAATAAACGTGACATTTTGATGCAATAAAGTGGAGGGTACTCTGGGCATCAATTTCAATAACTCTTGTAAGTAAATCATTTTCGTATTTCATTTGGTTGATTTTCTGTTGTTAAATCAGGCCTATTACTTCAATTCACAAAGAGATCTTATTTCAGGTCCCATGTTCAGAGTGTATGAATAATTCCTGTTTGTCGGACTGCAGAAAAAGTTGAAGATGGGACATGAATAAAAAACGAGCAATGGCTCTTTCAAGTTAATTTAGAAGGAGACATTATGCTGGTTTAGGACTTGTGGAGGGTACATCGAGAAGCAGAGCAGTCCTGCCTTCAGCTGAGTGTGGAGGGGTCTGGTGTAGAGCTGGCACGCCCTCTATGTTTGGTGTTTGGACATGACAAGGAACTCACCCATACTGAAGTACAATAAAACACAATACATTTATTTTGAATTAATTTAAGCGCTCTTTTACTTTGATCAACAAATAGAGGTGGCCTACTTCTTTAGACGAATTTCTTGCAGATTATTGTCAGAGCACAGCAGCCAGAGATATATCTAAAAGACTTTTAGTTTGATGTTGTTGTACCTTACCGAATGAAAAATGCTGTCTGTGAAACCCGACCCTCCCCGAAAAAAACACTATAATATAACGAGTGATCGTAATAAAGACACCTCACCTGTTAGGCTGCTTATCATGCAGCACTTCCGTGTTTTGATTTGACAGACATACGTCACGATGACGAGGGAAAAATCCCACAATGCACTGTATTTTCGTTTTAGTTACCGGTACATTAAAAGAAACTTGACATTTCAATTATTTTTTTACCTGTTATCTGACTCTGTGTGGTGATATTTGAGGCTCGTTTATGTGTTTGTTTCAAACTACGTTACATTAGCTTCTAGCTTATTCAGCAAATATAGGGCACTGGTCATCATAAGCTTACATAGCCTCCATTTAGGTCTATCATTGACAGTGATATTTGATGGGCATCATTTCGTTTCTAGGAAACATCATTAATTTTTCGGGCTGCTAAAAAGCCATCACTATCAGAATAAACCTGTAGTTAGTTAGTTTTGTGTCCTTGTTTTGGCTTATTAGGGTTTGACTTTAAGTGCTAAGTGCTTTAATTTCTCATGGGATATTCCTTTCAACAAGATGTAAGAAAAATAATTCCACAGCTAAAGTTTGTATTTCCAGGTTACTAATTCATATTTTGGCAAATCGTGTTTATTGAGTACAGTAGCAGTCACATAAATATTTTTCTTTTTTTGTGTTGCCCATGGTCTCCATCCACCCATTAAGGTCAGGTCAGGATTTCAACTGAGGATGGATCAAGAGTATGAACACTGCCTTCTTCATCTGATCAATATTAAAAATGACAACTTGTGCCCTGTTGTCAGTTATTTTCTACTCCTTTCCTGTGTTTGTCTTTTGTGTTCTTTAATTAAGTTAATGTTTCACATAAACAATGGTCATATAGTATTATTGAGTTCTATTACAAATCAACAATTCTGAGCAAGTGAGCAAATTTCCAGAGCCTCACACAAATTGACTGACATAGAGTTATCACAGTTCTATGGCCACTAGCTCATCATTTTCTTCCCCCAGTAAGCTTGGAGACAGATTCTTTACGAACGGAGAGAGGGCAAACTGGAATATCAACTTCCATAGGATCACTGTACAAACACTGTTTGGGTAAACATCATGAAGAAAGTGCCCTGTCTTTGCAAGGGAAAAGCAGTACTCATGTATAATGAAAAGCCACAGTGTTTAGGTGAATTTGACAAATAGCACCCTTAATAACAACATGTTAATGTTTTCAGGAAAATAAAAAATCACTGTGTCAGAACTGAAAAACTAAAGATGCTTCCTCTGATCATTTCAAAGGTAAATGTTTGTCAGCGGTCTTTTTGGAAATTATGTAACTCTCCGACCACCTAGGATTACTTCTAGTGCAAGTATTTTAATTGTATGCCTGTGCATGTAGCCGATGGGCTGCGTACTCTTCAGAACCCCCAAACAGAGGAAAGACATCTACAGCCATCAACCCAAGAGAAGAGAAGTCTTTTCACTGGATGAGCATGTAATCTTAACTTCGTCTTTGATGAATTATTCAGGATATTGATCATATGATGTCAGAGCAAACACAGCTTGAGAATATGATCTAGAGCATGTAATAGGGGTGAAAAACAAAGTCAAAGAGGAGCAAAACACTATTCATTCAGTGTATATGTTATTGTAATGATGCTAGTGGAGACCCTGCTGGGGTTTTCTGTGCAGTATTGACTCAGTTAAAAAAGGTCATCACCAGACGATGGCAACAACATCTCTCCCTACTCTCTGTAAGCTGTCAGCATCAAAAGGTAGGATCACTGAGAAAGAAAATTGAAAAAAAAAAAAAAATTCAAGCTGCAAGCAAACAGCCTGTGTGTTTCTTATTACACCCGAGCTTCATAATGTCAAACTTTTCTGGTTGGAGTCAAAAATGGCTGTGTTCACAAGTAAGCCCACTCGCAAGATCTTAAAAATTTGTTCTAAAGCCCTGGATGCTCCTGAGCTTCAGAATGACTTTTACTTCAACTTGGTGGACTGCTTGTCTCTTGAAGTGTTCAGTGTCAGGCCTGGCTACACGTGTTTACCTGTGGAGTACCTATACTAACCAGGTGCTTCAGAGTGTGAAACGGAACATGACTTTTACTTGCTCAGTTGTAACATGTTTTTTTTTCAGGTTACAAGGTTGTATGATTTATCTACGGAGGGAGACTGAGAGGGTAGTTACATACAGCTTTCTGACTCCATAATTCTTTATATAGGTGCACTTTTGGTACGGGTCGTTTTTATTAAAATAACTATTTTTTGTGTATTTTTAGGGTAGTCCCTAACTTGGTGGCAGTGGGGACTAGAAATTGACTCGAAATGACCATGATCTTAAAATGCTTATGGAAATCCAAATAATCAGTGAGCCCCACTAAGGTCTTTACAGTATGTGCACCATTTAAATTGATTCAGTTGATGGATTAGATTTTTGGACGCTGTATAAATCTGCTTGATGGAACATTTACGATTGAAATGCTTAAATTAATGTTTCTCCCCATTCAAATCACACGCGAACTATCTTTTTTTGTTATTGACATATTAAAGCAGTTCATTTAAAAACGACTAAGTATTATTTGTCGTATAGGATTTCATCAATACAGTAATAAAACGTTTGTTGAAAAATAATCCTGGTGTGTTTTTGTTACCATGGTAACAGACTCCGGCCAGTGGCGGCGCTGCGTCAACGAACACCCTGCCCAGTGGCCGGAAATATTGTGAATGGGCGGGAAATTAAAAAATACGACTATTTCAGGCTATGTTCACATTCTGAACATAACATTTTAACTCCGTGTATGTATGTTAACTCCGTGTATGTAACTAACTTGGCGCGTCGCCTAGAAGAGCATATTCAGTGTAGGTAGTGTACTAAGCTAACTATGCTTGGCTAGCGAGCTCGTTGACGTGTCGATCTAAGTTAGCTCTCTACAAGTTGTTTTTATTTTTCTCGGTCGTCTGTCAGGATGGCGGAGAGAAATCTTGTGCAGGAGTTGAAACAATGGGCAACAGAGGAATTCAATCTGTCTCCGGAAAGTCTGCCAAATGACGGCTATTTTAAAACGTAAGGTCTAAGCTGTTGTGTAGATCACTATTATAACCGTGGATACTCAGGGGTTTCTAACAGGTAATGTTGAATTAACACTGGTGGTCGTTTGTTTTCTAGCCTCTGTGTTGGGTCTGGGAAGTCGATATGGAAATATGTAATCCAACACGTTTTTCAGCAGAGGTTAGTCTTTACACTGCCTACTCTTCTTTATGCACGATCGTCCATGTTTGTCATAATAAGTAACATCAGCATGTACTGATTGTCATTCTGTCAGCTAAATTGCAAATTAATTAAAAAGCTTTATATATAAATGATTTGTTGTGTTTGTCACGTAGAAGTTAATGACTGTTTTTATATTTACAGGAACGTGAGGATCATGCGTGGGAATCTACAGTGGTATCCATTCTGGCTCTGATAAAAGATTTGATGTTAATGTCTTATTTGCGATGTATTCATTTACATGTGACACATTTAGTAACGGAGTTATGAGGCTTTCTGCTGCCCAGGATGAGAACAACCTTGGTAGTCTTTGTTAGAAAGTCCTTTTCTAAACTTGCCAGGGACCTTTGTGTTGCATCATATTTACACCCTCACTCTGTTTCTGCTCATTGTATGTGCTGTCTTTCCTTTGTCTGATATCACTGAGTGTACACTGAATGTCTGAGCCATTATCATTCTCCAGCTGTTTAGCATTTATTCAGTAATTTCCTTGACCTTATAATGTGTAAGGTACAAAGTGCTTCAAGACAAAGAGGTAAGAAAAACACTTCTTTCTTGTAATGTAGGGCTTTTTATTATTACTTACTGGTTATAGTACTTAATGATTTATTCAGTCTTGAGTTATAGTACTGAGACACAAAAGGAAAGACTTATGTGTGTAATCAAATAAAAAGTTACTGATCAAATAAATGTTTTATCTGCTGGTGTTTTTGCATCTTCAGTTGGAGAAAGCTGAAGGCCAAAGTGACGTTGCGCAGCAGAGAGAGCTACAGAGGAAGATCGAGCAGCTGAGAGCAGAGATCAATCAGCTGGACTCACAGATCAGTGGAACAGAGGAACAGTTGGCTGCACAAGGTTTGTACGTCAGAAGTGGTAAGGGTAGGATGTCTGATCACAAGACCGTGCTCGTATGAATGTCTAGGCAAAGAAACAGCTGTTTCCATGTTCCAGCAGAGATCACAGATGCAGTGTTTCCTACTTACAGAGCAGTCTATCAGCCATACTTGGGCCAAGGTGGAGGACAGTCGGCACAGAGAGCTGCTCCTATACGCCTTCAAGCAGCGCTGCGTCTTAGGCAGCAAATTGCTTACTGATGAAACGCAAAAGGTCGGTGGACACTGCCAGATACTTGAACAAACTGCCAGGTATGGAGGAACCTTTCAAATCAAAGTATATTTAAAAAAAAAAAAAAAAGACAAGGCCAGACCATTTACACAGGTACACTTATCAACTACTGTTTGTGTTTTGCAGGAAAGCAGAGACTGAAGTGCCTTTTGATAATAAGCCTTCCAGCAGCAGTGATGGAGAAGATCGCTTCTCAAAGTCCACTGCCGAGGCACAGGTCCTGGTAAGAGCTGCTTAAATCAAGTGTCATTTCTGATAGGAGTTTAGAGTACCCTTACAGTCAGACATGCACAGTGCTGGTGTATTCATGTCTCAGCCAGAAAGCCCAGAATTAAAGAATGAATTGTCTACCTGACAAAAATGTCCCACATTGCATAGTATGTGTTTATCTTGTAATACTATATTGAGAGTAATTGATACAGTTTAACATTAATAAAGGTACAGCAGCACACTAATAACACTTTGTTTTAAGAAATAAACTGCACATTGACTAAAATGTAAAGTTGATCAGCATTAATTCACACATCTGAGAAATGCTAACCTGTCTCTAACATGACTGAGGAACATCAATGCTTGTGTTCTGTTTCCTGTTAGCGTGAAGTGAGACAGCTGTGTGATGACAGGATCCACTTCTATTGTTCTCTACAAGAGAGCGAACTGAAAACGTCGCACTCCGCAGCCAAACAGTAAGGACTACAGTAGACACAGCATTTGGGAAATGGCGGGAGTGGGTTGGGAACTGGAGGGGTTGCCGGTTTAAGTCCCGAAGCGGATCAACAATGGAAGTTCATCTGGTTGCTGGAGAGGTGCTAGGCCACTTCTTGTGCACTGCTGAGGTGCCCTTGTGCAAGACACCGAACCCGCATCCATGTCAAAATTAACAAACCACAATTTCACCCTCTGGGATCAATAAAGTATATAAAATAAAAAATCAATTCATCACAGTCCATCTACTCTGAATATTGTGAACTTCTGAAGTAAAAGAATTGCTCCCTTTCTGTTTGCTCTCAGTCTGACTCGTGAACAAAGGACAGCTGTGTTTCAGTACTGGCTCAGCTCTGTGGAGGTTAGTGGATTTGGAAATGAAACCCCTTCCATTAAATATATAGCTACTTGTGTGTATTTGCTGTTATTTTTTCACTTAGCATGAAGGTGTTGTTTCTTGTCATACTGTCAGAACTTGTTTGGGGATTATCCTCCAAACCACGTCCTCTCAGCGCTGGAGTGTTTAGCTTCCAGAGAGCAGAGGGAACTAGAGGAGAAAGTCTCCTCTCTGGATGTAACGCGGGATGCAACAGCTCTACGGTACGGCAAACGTCCTTGTTGTTGTCATGTTCCTGCCTGTCCAATGTAGATTACAAAATACACAAAAAACAAATCACAACATTTGTCCTGATTTTTTTTTTGATCGCAGCTTCCGCTATGAAAGTAATCACCTGCTGGACATGTCAGCGGAAGAGGAAAATGAGTTGCCACCAGTTAAGACCCTCTTAGAGGTGTGTAACAGAAACACGCATACAAAGTTCAAAGTTGGAAATGTCATGATGTATTTATGATTTACGGTTGTTTTTTTTGTGGAATGACGCATTTGATTTTCCAGGCTGCTTGGGAAGAGGTGGCGCAGAGTTTGGTGGAACTGGCTCAGACTCGCGCCAGAGTCCAGCAGCTCCGTAACCAGCTGCAGGCCCGCAGGAAGGAGGCTGAGCTTGAGGTGTCTGGTATCGCAGATGAGACCCACGATGACACCTTGGCACTGTAAGTGTGTGTGTGTGTGCGTGTGTGTGTGTATGTATGGCTGCATCTCTTGTAGGAAACAAGCCTGCTATTGACCTGTACCTTATACAGCCCTACCTCAGAAATACTGAACTATCCCTTTAACTTTTTCCTTTTCCTTAACTGTTTTTCCCGCTGTCAGGTCAGCTCTTAAAGTGGAACTCCAGTGTGTGATGCAGGCAGCAGCCAGAGATCATATCAGAGACCGGTGTATCCAACTTGACCACCGTGCCAGAAGCCGACAGGAGGTGCTGAAGAACCTGCGCAGTCAATGGCAGAGCATCCTGGACTTCAGACAACTAGTGGTGAGCGCTAACTGAAGATATGAGGCTTCTAAACTTTTGCCACATTGACACTCTTGAAACATGTAAATATCTTAATCTGACAAGCTCATACAAGCTTATAATTAAGAGACATCTGTATTTCCAATTTCAATAATTTAACATTTAGCTTTATCCTTCCAGGTTCTTAGGCAGGAGCAGATCAGAGGTCTGATTAAAGGGAACTCGACAGCTAAGATGGAGCTGCTCCGTCTGCAAACAGAGGTGTGGATGTGCTTCATTGGCTTCATTTTGTGGTAAAAAGAATGAACGTTTGGTTTCTCTTGAGGATTTGCATCACTCTGTCTGGTTACAGTTACAGGAATTCATCCAGGGCAAACTGGTGCCACAGTTTGAAGACGTCACCACTTCTGCCAACAGTCTGAGGAATTCTATTTTGAAGGAGGCCAGACAGTTGGGAACAGTGTCACTTCTTGCTCTCGACCGGAGGACAGTTGAAGGGTAAGATCATGACGTGGTAAACCCCAGTCAGACCAATAACACCCACTTTGCAAATGAGTCCTAAACAGCCAAAGGATCAAATACAGTTTCAAATGGGTTACTGTGTTGGAAAAATATACTGAACAGTGAAGTGTCATGGTTAATAAGGGCCCCGCCACCCCCATTCCCCCCTGGCCTGTTCCAGGACTCACCAGGCCTGAGCACGATTACCTCTTGTACATAATACAACACATGCATGGCTTAATGTCACGCATGGGAAAACAACACTGAACATGACAGCTACATCACTGACTTAGAGTCCCGTTAGTCAGATACAGACAGGACACTCTGGGATTTCTCCAGACTTCTTCTCATGAAGTCTGTCCCCTTTGTGTACCTGTTCCTGTTGTTTGAAGTGTACTGTGTTGAAGCACACTTCTTCCAAGTGTGCCAGGGCCAAGGAAGTGTGCCGTGCTTGAGCTTGCACGGATCGGAGTGCTCACGCTAATTAAACAAACTGAACTTTAGGTGTGAAGCGAGGTCCACATCGCCTAGTGTGAGTGCACCCTTAAGCATACTCACCACAGGGAGGGACTCTTAGTCTTGATTAAAGGGGGGTAATCACTGCATAAATGGGTAACAGGTTTTTTTTTTTTTTTTTTTTTCAGAACTCAAAAAATCCCAGTGTCTTGGTTGTCCATCAATCGTTTGAAGTCTCCAGCCTTCAGCAGCTTGTGTCAGAGCCTGGCCTTCCCACTGTACAGAGTAAGTGTGCACATCATCTAAATTGCACGACACTATAGAGGCCTGCTAGTCTTTAGGTGAAGTCACTTTAATTCATAATGAAGTGGTTGATGATTCAGTACGAGAGGAAAAAGTAACTGAGCTATCATCCTGTAACCGTTTCCCCATTTATGTGTTTTGATAGTATTTAAGCATTTTCAGCTTTCTAAACATTGTTGAATTGTTTTATTAAAACCATTAAATTATGTTTCAAAGTGGGACACTTCTATATAGTCTTAAACTCTAGCATACTCACTCCCCATTTTACTTGACATATTCTAATTTGTGTTTTTGTCTGTGAAACCTCCTTTTGAAGCAAACGTTGTGCCTTTAACTCCAGGTCTCTCGCTCTTGTCCACATGCTCAGCTTGATCTTGATTATCTGTGAGACAGTCACTTGACTCAGTATTTAACAGCTGTGTAGATATATTTTTAATTTTAGCTGTATCGAGGCACCAGCAGTCTGGAAGTTTCCAGTCTGCTGCACACTTTCTTCAGTAGACTACTGTATCTACTTGTCTCTCAAACAAAATGTGTGCTGTTTTTGCTTTTATGATTAACAGATTTAATTGGAATTTCTTTTTTTCTTCTCGTTTTTCTGAAACTAAAGGCTCCCGAGGATTTGTGTTCTCAGGTGCGCTCCCAGAAGCTTAAGTTGCGTTTTCTCTGCCAGTTACTGCAGCTTCACTCTGCGTCTCTGCAGAAGACGCAGAAGGACGCAGAACTGTTGCACGCGCCTGATCAAAAAGGTAATCGGGGGGGGGGGGGGGACTCATGGGGAGAAAGGCTTTTATTATATTTAAAAAAAAAAAACACACAGTAAGAAGGCCTGTGATTGGCTCTTACCTATATATATATATATATATATATATATATATATATATATATATATATATATATATATATATATATATATATATATATATATATATATATATATATATATATATATAAAAAAAAAGAGTTCAAAGATGTTTTGATGAATTAAACGTGTTGTGTACACTGTGTCTTAGCGCTGCTGTCCAGAGTTGTGGAAGAGGATCAGAAGCTCCTGAAGACGATGGTACCACGAGCCACAAGCTTCACCCAGCGTTGCACCCAAGGCCTTTCATATGGGAGCCAAGTAAAGACTGCCATCTCCTACTGGTAAGGCCAGCTTCCAGAGTAGATACCAGCTTCAAAATCAGCTGGGAACACAGAGTCCATTAAAGAGAATTATTCAGATTTTTGCAATGTCAGTATTTTCATAGTTGTCCCGCGTTCCTATCAGTCAACTTTTCATCTCTGCTTTTGGAAATCAGACCACACTGCTTTTCAGGGGTTAGGTTTAGTCTGACTGTGTCTCCTGGAGGATATGCAATATGAAATACCTGTCATAATTACAAAGACGTGAAAGGATGTTTATACTGCATCAGAGGGCCTCTGAGTTTCAGTTTAGACTGCCGTTTTTTCACCATGAACTCAAATCTAGTTAACAAGGTGAAAATCCCAACAATATAAAAACAACACAACAAGTGAAGATGTTTTTGAGACGGTATTCAGATACACATGGTTCTCTTCTCTCTTTGTCCCTCCCCCTATAACGTTGATGATGTCACATGATCTTATCCACCTTGACACTCATGATGACCGTGTCCGCCTTGTGTGGGATGTTTATGCATCAAATAAAAGCACAAACAAAAAAGGAAGGAAAGGAGGGAAAGAAAAGCAGCTTTTAAAAGACTTCGCTCTTGATGTGTATATTCGCAGCTTCACCTTCATGTGTATTTGGTGCTGCTCTGTCTGACGGCGAGCCAACACGGAGCCCTTTGTGGTGCGTCGGAACATACTTTGGGTCCCCTTTCGAGTCTCTCCTGAAGCACAGCGCACAGTTCTGAAAGCTCTTTGCTCCTGAATGACATACTCTTCACAATCCAGCCAACCTCATAATGAGGACAGTCTTTTATTTATCAGCCCTTTATCCTCCGTCCCCTGTGCTGGAAGAGCACCTGATTCCTCGACTTTTTTTTTGGACCCAGTGCAGCACTCGCTTGATCCTTTTTCTATCAATCAATCATTATTCCTAACAATTGTTATCTTGAGACACTTTACAAAAGAGCATATGGGACAAATATGCAGGCAGGATTTTTCCTTTTGTTTTCCTCGAGTTCCGCTTGTCCACACTTCCTTGCCGCTGATATGCAGGTCGGAGCAGGCCGTACATGAAGAGGAAGTTAATCTCACAAGTTTTTTACTTGGCTTGCTTGACATTCATCCATGAATGACGCTCACTCGATCACTTACTCGTTTCAGTGGTAACATACACGTATGTGATGTGTGCAGACACACGAGACAGTGAGAGACATGAGGATGAAGTCTGATTGTTCGCCGACTTGTGCTTTTTGAAATGATGTAGTCCATTGTTGAGTAAGACTCTTATTGCCCTTTTCAGTTTCAACAGAAGAGTAATTTGATTCCATCAACATATTGTTATTGCCTACCAAAGATTGTATTAAGTTGTTGTAGTTATAGACTACCAAATGTTTTTTTTCTTTTCTTTTTTCTTTCACATCAAAGATTTAACTTTGTAAAATCTTACTATTCATGACAGAAGTTATGTTCCCAACTATGGAAAAACCCTGTTTTTATTGTATTAATCATAATGTTTTGCTGTTTGTAAACAGTTTGCTGATTGCTGTTTTGTGTGTTTATAACCTAAGGTGGGAGAGACCAGCCCAGCATACTCTACCTGAGGTCAGCAAAGGAGGACTGACTTTTCAGCAGTGGCTACAAAGGTGGAAACTTGCCAGCAAAGCCTCTTAAGATATGGACTGTAGTTCACGTTGCACATTGAAGGGACTATTTAGCCATACTACAGCAGTTCAAAAAATGAACAAAATCGTATTGTTCTCTGTATTTGTTATTCTCATTGCTGCTTTTGATGTTTACCACGTGAAAATGTGTCTCTAATACATCATTTTGAATGCCATTATGTGTTCCTCTCTTCCTCGAAATCCATTTTAAAAGACAATAAAGTTGTTCAAAACTGCCTCCAGCTCCTGTATTGAATCTGCAGCATCGATCTATGCAGCATTTTGCCAATATCCTCCCCGAATGGACTGTATATGTATTGATCAGTCTCACGGTCAGCTCTCAATCTGTCCTTCATCTTGTAGTTGTGGGTTCAGTGTGAAGTAAGAAGCTATCGTTTAGCACGGGGGGTAACGTTGTTCCTTTGTAGCATTGAAGGGGGAGTGGAGCAATCTGATTCTTGTGAACTGAACTCCTCCCATTGTCGCGCCTGCGCAGTTCAATTTTTCACTCCTCTTTTTTCAATTTTTCACTCCTACTCTGGCTTCCGGACGCCAAGACAGACCGCTGCCGCCGAATTTAAAGAGACAGGCAATAGTTATTTTAAATACGATAAACGGCAACCATTGTCCCTTTGCTTTTTTTCTCTCCTGGCGTCTGTTGCCTGAGATTGTTTCAGTCGATGGAGATGTTTAATCAAAGTCGCAGCGAGTAGCAGCTTGTCTGTCATCACCATCCACTCTGCTGGATTTTTCCGTCCTTTTTGCTCTGTGTCGAGACTGTCCAGCCAGGCAAAGTAGGGTTTGCTTGCAGGCAGGCTGGCTTCCCGACCGAGAGGAAGGTTTGTCGGCTAGCCAACAACTGGAGGTAACACCGAAGCTTCACCTCTCAAGTTGTGGCTCACTAAGCCTCCTGTCGCCGGGATAACATGGCGAAGATTCAGGCGCACAGCACCGCGAAGCAAATCAACCAAATCCAAGACAAGCCTTACGTTATAACACAAAAGCAAGTGCAGCAGCAGCACTTCCAGAAGCTGAAGGTAAGAAGACAACGGACACGACAAGGGAAAAGTCCCTCAGAGTCAGAACCATTTTGTTGGTCGGATCATTGGATCTGGAGGCTTTTTTTCTTTTTCTCCTCTCTCTCGTCGAGAGTAGTGAAAAGGATCGGCTGGCTAACCCTCAGTTAGCTCGCTGGCCTATTAAAAGTAATTCATTGCCTAACAGGGGGGAACATTGACATTTAATCTCAGATGTGGAAAACTGTATTTCATTAACGGATGTGTTTGTGTGACAGTCGAGTGACACAGTTGGAGGTAGTTTCTTATTTACGATGTCAATAACAAGGCACTGTGAGCAAACCTTAACTCAAACCTCGGTTTGTGGGAAGTTCCTCCTTGTTCGGGGTTTTTTTTCACCCTGAACAAAGTGGAGGACGTCAGCCGAGCCAGGCTAGCCAACAACGGCTATTTCACTTCATTAGCAGCTTCATTACACGTTTCTTTGTTATCGCAGTGTTTAAGTATGACCAAGCTGTTTGTTGTTTTAACCAGGGACCTGCGTTGACTGAACATATTGTACGTGTGTGTTGTGTGTTGTAAGTGTTAGCGGAGTTATTATCGTCATTTGAGTGGCTGTTGTCGGCTAGCGTTAGCTCCAACTACCCTCTTCAAATGTGACAATGCTTTGTGAACACATATTGTTTTAAAATCGTAACCTGACCTAGCTTGGCCGCTACGGATAAAGAGAGCCGAGAAGCAGTGAACAAAAGCAGTTTGCTGTGTCTTGTAGTCACCCCTTTCTTTCTTTATTTATTTAGCAGTTACTTGTACAGATTGTACAGCTAAATAGTGCATTTGTTGATATGTCACCGTAGTAGACGACGAAGAAAGCAAACTTAGTGTCCAAAAATGTCCACATCTGAGGAATTAGTGCAAACATATGATGTTTTTGATTGTTACGAGTAAGACCTACCGATGCAAACAACTAATGAGAGCCAATGTATAGTCTAGCTATTGTCCCTTTTTTTTAAGAGCTTACATCGAGCTCATTCATAAGTTGTTTGCCCTTTAAACCTTTCCCTCAAGTCCAGCTGAGTTTGAATGTTCTTTATGGTGCATTGATGATGATATTTTTTTTTTGTGTGTGTGTCTGTGCATAGGTTGAAGATGCCTTGTCATACCTGGACCAAGTCAAGATTCGTTTTGCAAATGATCCTGGCATATACAACAAGTTTCTCGACATCATGAAAGAGTTCAAGTCACAGAGGTACAGGAAGTTAGTTCTAGTAGTTTGTTTTCTTTATGAGAAGACGCAAATATGAAAGCGTTTTACCATTTTTTTCGTACACCTGCTGCTGAGTGCAATGCTTAACTTGAATGTACTTGGATCAACAATGTATCGACGAACAAGAAAGTAATTAGATATACAAACGTAGCATCTTTTTCTTCACATGAGTTGTTTTTCTTAATATAGCACATGAGAGAGGAAGCTTGTCTTTATTTACCCCTGTCACCCTCGCCACTAACACGTCTCCTTTTTCTTGTGCAGCATCGACACACCGGGGGTGATAAACCGTGTGTCTCAACTCTTTCACGGACACCCAGACCTAGTCTTGGGCTTCAATGCCTTCCTACCACCAGGGTATCGGATAGAGGTCCCCAAGAATGGGGTAGCTTTCCTCCAATCTCCGTTCTCCACACAGGTAAGAGACTCCCCTCAGAGCTGAAGTGAATCAATTCGATAAACAGTTTTTTAAAGCTTTAAACCTGTTAAACTTCCAACATGTGAATCCTTTTAGACTCAACAAGCAATTAGAAACTTTAAAAAAGAACATTGTTTAATCTACTATGAGATCACAAACGTTCAGAAGTTGGCTGAATTGTAATACCCTCTATGTGAATGAGGTTTAGTAGTACGACCACTACAAGCTTGTAGCTATAATGATTCAAAGACAATTTGATCCACTTCCTCTTAGATTCAATTCTCTTCATAACTATTTTGATTTTTAAATATATGCACTGATAAAGTCTTTGACTGACTGGAACTTTTAGGCGAAAAAAAATCACAAAGAACACAGAACTTTAGTTGTCAGTTTCACAAGCATGAAGTCCTGCAGACTTATAGGTGCTGTGGACTTGACACAACATTGTTCTGCTGTGAGGACTGAACACAGAAGGCTCCTCTCTGACAAATCCAACCGCTGTAGTCTCTTGTTCATTTGTAAGTCAGTAAGTACTTTTTATTGAGTACAGCGCCCGTCACAAAACAGGGTCACCAAGAGCTTCACAGAAATCACATTAAAGGATAACAGTAATTATAACAACACCAACACAATGTCATAAAATGAACCCAATAAAGAAAGCTACTTTGAAAAGATGTCTTAAGCTCCTTTTTTTACGCCATCAGAGGATGCTGCAGAGAATTATTGCAATGGAAGAGTGTTCCAAAGTGTCAGAGCACAATCGCCTTTAGTTTTCAGACGGACCTGAGGGACAGCAAGAAGACCTTGTTCAAAAGAGCTGAGTGATCTACTGGGGATGTATGGGTGGACCAGATCAGAGATTTAACCAGGCACCGACCCGTGTTGCGCTCGGGGTAACAAGGACCTCAAAGTGAATTCTGAAGTTGGCTGGAAGCAAATGTAGAAAAAAATAAAATGACAGTCATGTGATGAGAGCTGCTGGACGTCGTCAACAGTCTCCTCCAGAGTTTGTCGATGGTTAAGGAAGGACTTAGTAAGACAGGTGAAACGACATTTCACTAGTCAAGCAAGGAAAAATATAAAAGCCATCATCATTATGAGCCAGTTCTGCATCATTTCTTAAGTGAAAGAAACATGAACGGGTCAGTTCTTTATTGTGCTCTTTAAAAAGCATTTTCTGACATATCAGAATATCCACCAAGAATCACATGTAAATGGATGTTTCTATTGCAAGAGTGTTTTTTTGTTGTTTTTTTTTAAGTAAAAGGATTGACTAAACATGTTGATTGTGCAATCTGAGGAGGCGTGTCTGTTTGCAGGGATGTCTCTGTATGCTAACAATATATGTTCTTGTTTTAAAGTCCTCCTACATTCAAATCATGTACAGACTTCTTATTTGACATAAAATGCTGTCATTAAAAACTGTCTTCTTGGATAAAGAAGCTTAACATGAGTGTGATATTACTTTGGTATGTTTGACACGATGAATTCATCATGTTTTGGCACAAGTTAAAGACTACTTGTGATTACACTGTTTTTTTTTCTCTCAGCTGATCTCTTGATTTATTCCATATGTAAATGGTAAATTGAGCTTGTATGTAGGAGTTCGGGATTGAACCCCCAACCTTCTGGTTCGGAGATGACCATCTTTACCACTGAGCCACAGCCGCCTGTATGAGGTCCCTTTTAAAGAACAAAATGTCTCTAGCTTGGGCAACACTTTCTGCTTGCTACTTAAAAGCACCATATGTTAAAGATAAAATAATGCTGGTGGTTGTACAGGGTTTTTTTAGCTTCTGAAGGTTAAAGTTTTGACACTTTGACTAGTTTGCAGGGTTTCAGAGTGAATGTGTAGTTTGACATGATGTGTTACAAGAGTCAGAAATAGTAATTTAATGTAGAGTACGGACTTTATGATGGAGAGTATTGAGTTGAGACTTAGGGTTCAGGTTTAAAACATTGTATTTTTAATTGTTGCACTTACCATCGAGCTTAATTTCTTCCCGTCGTCCTCTCATCTGTCCAGGTTTCTCCAGGCCAGCAGGGGAAGAGTCTGACCACCTCTGCAGTGACAGCAACCTCAGGTAGTGCCTCTGCAGCCCCGACAGAGACTGGACCTACCCAGACGACTGAAGTGAAGACGGCTTCATCGGATTCTACGTCTTCCTCGACTCCAGCGGGACCCCCAGAGCCACCAAGCAGGCTTTCTCTTCCTCTGATGAGCAGAGAGAGTCAGAATCAGGCCACCACTTCATCTGTGTCTCCGCCTGCCTCAGAGACGAGCCCCGTCGAGTTTGACAGTGCCATCAGCTACGTAAACAAGATCAAAAACCGTTTCCTGGACCATCCAGAGATCTACAGAGCCTTCCTAGAGATTCTTCACACGTATCAGGTACTGACAAGAGACAGAGTGAAGAATTAAGAATGATTTTATGCTTTTTAGCAAGAGTCCAGTTCAAGTGTTATTGTATAAGCAGCAGTATTTTCCTCGGAGAATAGTTCACATGTTTGTCTTCTCCACCATGACTACAGACCAAGACACGTATTGTTTTCAATTTTGTGCTGCTTTCTTAAAAATCTTTCTAGTTCCTCATCTGTGATCACCGTTTTCCTCTTCCAACCCCTCAGAAGGAGCAGCTGGAGGTGAAAGAAAGTAGAGGCAGCCGGGGCAGCAGTGGGATGACAGAAGATGAGGTGTTTTCTAAAGTTGCCAGTCTTTTCAAGGGGCAAGAAGACCTACTGGCTGAGTTTGGACAATTCTTACCTGATGCCAAGAGATCCCTGGTTAGTAAAGCAGCAGTACATTTTTCTGCAGTTTTCTTGCACGTTAAAGCAGTGGTTCTCAACACGTCTCGCCTCAGGATCCAACACCGAATCCTACAAGAGAAATTGCGACCCAAAATTGGGATATTTTTTTAAACAACCAGATATATTTCAGAAAAATTGTGCCGCAGACATTTAAAAAAATATTTGATGGAGGCAAGAAACTGAACAAAACAAACAAGTTTAAAAGCACTTTGTAGTCTTATGGACACCACATTTTTCCAGGCACACACTCATGACTCTCTGGAAACGGCTTTGTGGCCCACTTTTGGGTCCCGACCCACAAGTTGAGAACCATAGTGTTAAAGGTTATAGTGTAAACAATTCTCTTAGCAAAATACCAATACCTTTGGTACCAATATAATGATATATTTTTGATTTGTCTGATTTTTACACATCTCACAAGTGACACATTCTCATCTGTGTCACTGCACTTTAATAAGCTTCTTTAAAGGAGCAATACGCAACTGACACGTAGCTTTTAAAATTGGTACTGCAGTCCAAATCTATAACTTTGGCGAGAGCAGAGTCGTCCCCGCCCCCTCCTCCCCAGAGTCGATGTGATAGCAGGTTGCCATGTCACCGACACGGGAGCATCAGTGTGTAGCCAGCTCTGAAACAGGCTTGAAACATGTTTACATATTGCTCCTTTAATATTGAATTTAGTACTCTACATTACTTTCTACATTGACTAGATTCTACGGTCAGATCCAGAACTGGGTTGTACCAATAAATTAATTAATGTATTGGCAACTGTTTTTGATTTTATTTAACAGCCATGAAGCAAAAAAAAAAAAACCGAAACCTAGCATTTTTCCTCAGTCCCCTCTGAAGTTAAACGGGATTGTTCTCTTTTGGTGCGTTCCAAAAAAAGAAATGTAAGCCTTTTCAGGCAGTAAAATTATGCTACAGAAAGTCAGGATGGCCACTTTTCACAAATTTCTAACACCCCGTGTTGTTGTCCTGGGTTGCCCCTTTTTCCTGCAGTTCACGGGGAGCTCACTGACGGGAGGGAAAGAGCAGCTGAAAAGACCAGAGGAAGAGGACTCGATATCCAAACAGAACAAAAAGAGGCCCCGGCCCATCCTCCTGCAGCACATGTCCCCGCTGCTCAAGGTACAGTCTCTGTTCAGATGTAGTGTCCCAGGCATCACGCCAATACATCTAGACATGTCCTTGATCTGGGAAAAGTTCAGCAGCTCTTAATCATTCCAAAACAAACAAACAAAACTAAACATATTATATCATCAATAATCATCAATAATGGTATAATGGGTTTTTTTCCCAGAAAAAAATGAAGTATTCCTGTACCAAAGATCAGTCCTTTGCTTCAGTTGGAAAGCACGGCGTCTTAAGAGAATTCTCCTTCTTTGATAAGGTAAAGTATTGTTTCCAGGGCAGCAATGTAGGATTCCCCTCTTCCATGGTTCATTCTGTTCTTTTGAATCACTGCCTCTGTACTTCCTTTTTATCTCTCATCTATCTTGGCTATCCTTATTATGTCCATTTAATAATGTGATTGGTCTGATTTCCCTGTCACTTTCTCTCTCTCTCATCATTCAGGTTCGTCGTCTGTTTAAAAGCCAGGAAGTGTACGAGAACTTCCTGCGCTGCATCGCCTTGTTTAACCAGGAAGTAGTTTCGGGAGCGGAGCTGCTCCAGCTCGTCACTCCTTTCCTGGGGTGAGTGGACAAAAAGATGGCTGAGGCTGAAAACGTGTGTGAGATGGCTGTATGATAACAAAAGTGATGGCTGCACAGGTGAACTGGTAGAGTGGCAGGGAGCTGAGAGGAGCTGTGGGGTTTGTCTTCACTGTTGCAGAAGAGACAATCTGGTATCATTGCATGGAAGGGCAACACTTATAACACTGCTGACATTAAGAACATGCTTTGAAAACCTTCTCAGGATTTTAAAAAAAGAAAGTGTTTTTATTATCATTCTGATGAATCATGTTTTGGTTTTTGGTCAGCTGTTCTACTCCTGATATCTCTGTCACTCATCTCCTTACAGGAAGTTTCCTGAACTGTACACACAGTTCAAGTCATTTCTGGGGGACAAAGAGCTCTCTCATGCTGTGTCAGGGCTGTCGGATCGCTACATGGAGGGGGGAGGGGGCCGGGAGGTGGATTATGCTTCATGCAAACGCCTCGGGTCCAGCTACAGAGCCCTACCCAAGACCTACCAGCAGCCTAAATGCAGTGGACGTACCGCTCTATGCAAGGAGGTACACTCATGTCTTAATAGGCTAAAAAGTCTAAAAACATCAGTGGATTGCTTTTAGCGGCCCTGATACTTATATCTACGACGCTGTCATACTCACATGCTTTGTGTGTAGCTTTAAGGTCTGTTCACTTGTTAGACTTTCTCATTAAACATTTGCAAAGCTAACTTCTCATCAAGTTAACACCATGCTAGCAGTTGTCTTTTTTTCCCCGCCTTCGCTTGTTTTTAAACAAACGTCATGAATGATACAAAAGTGTGTCATTATGAAAAAAGGCTTCCTGATGAAAGCATCGTTTGTTGAGTGATTTACTCGTTGTCTTTGCAGGTGTTGAACGACACCTGGGTGTCATTCCCATCTTGGTCAGAGGACTCCACCTTCGTCAGCTCAAAGAAGACTCCTTATGAGGAACAGCTGCATCGCTGCGAGGATGAAAGATTTGAAGTGTGTACAGCCTAAGAACTGTTCTATTTGAAATTTGTAAAGAGCGGGGAGGCTTGTATAAACACACTCTGTGTTTGAGTCCCTCTTGTAAAGAAGAAGTAATATGCTTGAACACACAGCACATTGGGCTCTACACTGACTCTGTACTGCTCTGCTCTACACTTCAATCTTTTCACCCACAGCTGGACGTCGTCCTGGAGACAAACCTGGCCACCATCAGGGTGCTGGAGAGCGTCCAGAAGAAGCTCTCCCGTCTTTCCCCAGAGGACCAGGACAGATTCCGATTAGACGACTGCCTCGGCGGCACTTCTGAGGTCATCCAGCGTCGCGCTGTGTATCGTATCTACGGTGACAAAGCTCCTGAAATCATTGAAGGACTGAAGAGGAGTCCTGCTACCGCTGTGCCTGTTGTGCTCAAGAGGTAAGGACCGTCTTTCTACTTCCCACTTCTTCATCTGTAAAAAGTTTGATGGGAGACAACCAGCGTCTAACCGGTATGAGGAGTATTTCCTTGAAGATAAACAGCTCGTTTACTGCTGGAGGTTTGTGGTGGTATGAGGAACATGCAGGACCAGCAGAAGCTTTCAACAAAGTATTTGTGTTGTCAGTATACTGCAGTAAGCACATAAATGTGTGTTTGACATCATATAGAAAGTCAGACATGTTAGTCATATGCATGTACTGGCATTATCTTTGGAGTACATTTTAGGTGTGTTGATCTCGACAGGTTAAAGGCCAAGGAGGAGGAGTGGAGAGAGGCCCAGCAGGGTTTCAATAAAATCTGGAGGGAGCAGTACGAGAAGGCATACCTGAAGTCCCTCGACCACCAAGGAGTCAACTTCAAACAGAACGACATGAAGGCCCTCCGGTCCAAGAGTCTGCTCAACGAGATCGAGAGTGTCTACGATGAAGTAAGTCCTCGTGTTACATGGTAGTTCATCTTTAAGACTGCTTTGTGCAGTTGGAATGGATTTACTCCGAACTTCCACCACATGCGTTTGCATCGCGCGTCCACTCCGGTGTGGTGGCTCCGTGCACCCTCGCCTGTTAACACCCTCGGCCTGTGTTCTCCGTCAGCAGCAGGGAGAGCACCGCCGGACAGCTTGAGTGCAGAGAGAAGGAATTTTACAGAATCACTCGGAGCGAGATCATACGGTGTAACGTTGTATAAAACTCGATAGAAACCTTGTAAGCAAATAAACAAACACGCAGTAATTTTTCTGCGCTTCTTCTGTGCTAAATTGATGCGTTGTGCTCCATCATCGGGCAAAAAAATAGAAGCCGTGCGTATCTGAGACGGAGCACAGTGGAGCCAGTAGAAGCACCCGCATTGAATAAAGTTAAAGCCATCAGCTCTGACTGAACACACGTGGAAGTTTGCTTGTGAAATAAGAATGAAGATTATTTCAAAGCGTGATTGAGCAAGTTAGCGCCCCCTGACAATTTACTACCTGCCAGTCTAAAAAAAAAAAGCATTGTAACAAATATGCCACCCAACAATATAAAAACAAAATCAAAACGTGTCAATGGATGCCGTCACACTGGTGCTTATTAATGAGCAGGGATTGGGTGAGTTTATATTTAGGATTTATGAAATAAATATGATTTTCCTGGTCAAGTCTAATCTGGTTTATATTTGAGGGGTTATTTGCGAGAGGCTGTAGAAACAGGAGTTGACAAAACAAAAGTAACTTGAGAGCCTTACACGACCCATTCAAAAACATCAAATCAAACATGGAAGGGAAGTTGTTGTTGTTGTTTACTCATGGTTGGCCCAGGAGATACTCGGCTTCATTTCTTGAACTCGAGGAGTAACCTATTTGCCCAAAGGTCAAGGCCTCTTTGACCTCGTGCCCTCCTCTCCTCATGAACATATCTGAACAACGGCACGAGGTCAAGCCTCAAAATGAGCTCACGTCAGTCCCCTTCTTGTAAGCGAGATGAGTCGACTGAGCGTTACCTGTGGATTCTTCTTTTATGTCTGGTTTATATTTATTTTTATTTACTAAGTACTTGTTAGTAGAGCGACATTTTCTGGTACTGTGCCTCTCCTGTAAGTGATTGTGCTGCGACCTCTCCTTTTGACCACAGGCCCATTTATGCTGTTCATAAATGGTGTTGGTGGGTCACACTGATGGATTGATTCTGTTGGTAGAAGAACACACAACCAGACACGATGAAAACCTCTAAAGTCAAGGATTTCTAATAGTGTGCATATTTCCTTCATTAATCTCTGTTTTTGTGTTTCTCAGCGACAAGAGCAGAGCACAGAAGAAGGCGGCGTTGGACAGCAGGGCCGTAACGGCTCCGGCGCTGCCACATCGAACGAGCCTCACATGGTGTTCACGTATGAAGACAAACAGATCCTGGAGGACGCCGCCTCGCTCATCATCTACCACGTCAAACGTCAGCCCACTATCCACAAAGACGACAAAGACCACATCAAGCGCATCATCCAGCACTTTGTTCCCGACCTGTACTTCTCTCGCCGAGGCGAGCTCAGCGATACTGAAGACTGGACTGATGAGGAGGCCGAGCCTGAGGATGGGGCTGAGAGAGGAGGAGGAGGAGGAGGAGTTGTTGGTGGAAGTGGAAATGGAGCAGCAGCAGCAGCAGTAGCAGGAGGAGGAGGAAATGGTCATTCTAGTAATACACCAGGAGCAGCAGCAGCAGCCACAGGTGGTCAGTCTCAAGTCCTACCTGCCCAGTCACAGTCCCAGATCCTGTCCCAACCTCAGCAGCAGCTCAACGGGGAGTCCAGACGGAGGCGCTGTAGCCCATCCCAAACTGCAGACACGGAGGCCTCGACCACCTCCACTAGTATGAGCCAGGCTGCAGGCCACCCCCCATCCACCCCTTTAACTACACCGATGGAGACGAGCTCAGGTGTCACGGGGGAGAAGGTGGACCTGCGCGACCCTGAAGCAGAGCACCAGAAGGAGCTGGATGGAGTCTACAACCTTTTCTACGTCAACAACAACTGGTACTTCTTCCTGCGGCTGCACCAGACCCTGTGTTCACGGCTGCTGCGGGTTTACCGACAGGCAGAGCGACAGCTGCTGGAGCACAGAGCGGAGCAGAGCCGCGAGAGGCTGCTCATGGCCGAGGGGAGGAGAGAAAAAGCATGCGACCTCGCCATGGAGCTCCGCCTCAAACAACCCAGTAAGTACAATCATAGTATGACTGTCGTATATTCAATTATCCTTCCGTTATTATCAAGAGCCACATATTACATGGAGGAGGGAGATGAGTTGATGATTTTTTGTTCGTGACGAGATGAATGAAAGTCAAACAGTTTGGATGTTTAGACCAACGTTAACTGTGATGAGTCGTACTACACGATTAAAGCTCATTTAACAAACATCCCACCACAAAATGATTCCCTTTTCTTTGTCAGCATTTAAAAACAACGACGTGTTTGACTGAAAGGTTTTGTAGTTACAGGATGTAATTCTCAGTGGCTTTTAAGGGACTGACCTTGGTTCGAAGCTTTGAGGAGCTTTGTGACATGTTTGATCAGACAGATAGCTTTGAGCAGGAGTAACACGATATTTGCATTGCTGCTGTAAGGAAGCTTATGTATTTTACATCAAGGCTTTTCCATAGCAATTCATGCTAATTTGAAACCTGATGCGTACTATTGATTTGACTGCAGATGATCTCTCCAACAAGCTTTTAAACATGTGGTCAACGAAACATAAGAATTGGAGAATGAGCATCAATATGTTGTTGACATGTTTACATGTTGCCATCAGTCAAAAAACCAAAACTAGGTGCACCACATGTGCAGAGGTCACCGCAGCGACTGTGGGATCAAATCCAAACCTCTTGCTTCATGTCATCCCACAATCTCACTAAACCTAATAATATATCTTCAGTGTGGTACCGAGAGAGAAGGAAAGCAGCAACATCTCACATCTGAGAACCTGGGACTAACAAATGTTTCCCTTTTGGATTTAAGAAACTAAGAATTAGTAATCAATAACAGAGTATCTCCTGCCAGACATGCAGTATTTTTCAGATGGGAAAGTCCGGATGGGCTGATGTGAGAAGGCAGAAGCATATTTACATAATTCACTTCGAGCTAATAGGAGCAGGAGTGACGTTTCTATACTGACAGCTACACGGTGCATCAACCACGACCATCTCCGTGCACGTGATTAAACGGCTGCATCATGTTTTCTGTTTGTCAGTATGTTCTCCGCTCTGTGTGAACAGCCAGGTCAGGAGAGTCTCCGGAGCAGTCGTCCTGTAATTATCTAGATATTATCCAGAGAGCATAAAAGAAAACTGTCGTGACACTGTAATGATGTGCTTCAGTAACAGGTGTAATACCGCTTTCTACCTACAGGTGAGGTGGAGCTCGAGGAGTACTACCCTGCTTTCTTGGATATGGTGCGCAGTCTGTTGGATGGAAACCTGGACTCCACACAGTATGAAGACACACTGAGAGAGATGTTCACCATCCACGCCTACATCGGCTTTACCATTGACAAGGTCATCCACAACATCATTCGACAGGTAATCTAAGTCAGATGGCACACTGAGCGCTCATATTACACACCTTCAACTAGGGCTGGGCGATTATACCTCAAATACAATTAATGAATAATTATTTAGTTTATTTTTTTCTCCTCTTGTCCAACTTGACTGTAAATATGCTCAGCTATTAGAGGGGGCATATAATGAAAGATAACATAACTTTAAGATTTTAAAGAAACACTCATGACATGTTCATGGATGTTTATTAAATATTTAGAACTGAAATCAACGCATCAGTGAAACTGAGAATATATTTTAAAAAAAAGTTGTGGAATCAACTTGTGGAAATAAATAACTTTCATCTCCTTGAAACAAAATTGATTTGAAACGTGTTGTGTGATGAAGGTGCCATGTGTTGCTTCCTTTCATCTTTTAACTTAGAGAAAAAGCACACCCTCGATGTCTGCTCCACACGTTGATCTTTCATTTTCTCAAATAAACACAAAGAAATTATGCTATTGATGTTTTTAGTGCCGAACAACAACAACAACATCAGCACAGAGAAGAAAAGGAGAATTAACACACAAAAGGACACAAACGCAAAACAACATAAGAAAAACATTTAGACATTTTCAGAGTCTAAAAAACATCAAAAAGTCTTTTTGATGTTTTTTTTTATCTGATCTTTTTTGCTCAGAGATGTTGGACATGTAACACAGAAACAGTTCAGTTCGTGGATGCTTGTATGACTGCGCGCTGCAGCTTCATATTTTCTTTAACAGAGTTTCTCTAACTTTACAGCCGGCTGTGACATTACTAGCATGACGCTACAGATTTTTAACTGCAATCCCTCCAGCTGTTACCTGCATGATGCAGATGGGCTGAGAGAACGGACTGTGTGAAAATTGAAATATATTTCAAAAGCCTATGATGTCGACCCCCTTTGTACAGCCGGTCGACACTTTCACACTGCCTTCTCTTCACTCAGACTCTGCACAGGGATTTAGCGGTAGTGTTTATTAAAGGCGTACGACTCGAACCGTCGGGGGGGGATCCAAACGGAGCACCGATTAAGCCGAATCTGTTTCAACAGCACTAATGTCACACACAGACACGGAAAGAAAGGATATCCTGTAGCAGCCAGGTTATCAAACAGTGTAGCATTGTGTCTGTGAAACTGATGTGAACTGACCAGGTGCTGCCTGTTTCCAAAACTTTGCTCCAGATGTTGCCGTCGTGTCGCAAATTAGACGGCCACATTTTACACGTGGTGGAATGATTTTAAGGGGACAGTAAATGAATGAACACACACACACACACACACACACACACACACACACACACACACACACACACACACAGACACACAGAGTTTAACACTGTCATATTCTAATCTGCATTCCCTTTGACTCCAGCTGCAGCACCTAGTGAGCGACGAGGTGTGTCTGCAGGTGGTGGATCTTTACCTGGCTGAGAGGAAGAGAGGAGCGGCAGGGGGAAACCTGTCTTCACAGTGTGTCAGAGCAGCCTGGGAGACGAGCTACCAGTGGAAAGGAGAGAGAGTCATGGCTGAGGAGAACTGCTTCAAGGTGAGCTCTGAGTCCTGGTAATTAACCACTGAATAACACAGACTGTGACATTTTGCCTTTTTTGCAGGTAGCAGAAGTGGGGAAAAAAACAACAACAACAACATTGTTTTGTTGCCATAGAAATATTCTTCAAAACATGGCAGATTCTTGTAGCATCCTTTTTTAAATGACTGAACAGCATTTAATATTCTCGGAACATTACATCTATTCTGTGCCTTCCTCACGGGCACCTCTGCAGTGCTCAGGAGTTAGCCTGGCACCTCTCCAGCTACCAGACCAAATCAAGACTTGCTCCACACGGTGACTGGAACAAGCAACCCTCCAAACAGAGCTGATGCTGCCCCCTTTATTCTTCACTATCAGTTTATCGCTTTCTGTCCAAACTCTGTTTTCTAAAGATATTCAGGGCTGCAGACGCTCTACTTCCTTTTTTTTTATTCGAGATAGCAGCGACTATATTTCAGCCTCGGAAAGATTCTTCAACTGAACCAGCTGTCTTCACCTTTCTGTTCTTCACACGTCTTTCCTTCTGATTAGAATACGTTCATGGTCTTCGGTGTGATCTTCATCTTTGTCCCTGCTTCACTTCACTTTGAGATGATTTGGATTTATTCGTGTTTCGTTTTCTTTGTCATCAGGTGATGTTCCTCCAAAACGCAGGTCAAGTGACGATGACCATTGAGCTCCTGGACACTGAGGAGGCTCAGGCTGATGACCCGTTAGATGTTCAGGTAAATACACCCTTTATAATAAACCAAATGTTCTTATTGACGACTGACACAGAAATATACGTTTTATGTGATTTAACATTTCTGAATCTGATCTGTGTTCTCCCTCAGTGCCTGTCGAGCTACATGGAGCAGTTTGTCGGAACGGAGTCGAGTCTGTGTTCTCAAGTTGACGGTTATTTCTTCAAACCCGTTTTTCTGCCCAGGTATCCCCCGTTATCATATTTACAGGTTTAGACCTCAACACACCAAATCTCATTTTAATTGTGTGTACTCATTTTGTAGCCATTTATTTTAAGTTTGGAAGTCTCTTTTGAAATTCTCTAATTTTGTGTGAAGGAAGTCAATACTCTTTTCAAAATAAAGTCTGAAATGATAGCAAGCTGGATCAGGTCAATCATCATTTTAGACATTTGTTATTTATAGTTCAACCATTCTTTCCCAAAAGAAACCCCTCCCAAATTTGAGATCTAATCAGAGGTGACATGTCTAACGAGTGCGTCTCTTCTTTGAGGAACCTGCGGCGTTTCCGTCGCTGGCAGGTACGGCAGGTGGAGGCGATGCGCTGCAGGAGAGAGTGGCACCGGCAGCTTGGTGTGGAGAACGCAGGGAGTCTGGACTGTCGATTTAAACTCAACACTCACAAGATGGTGTTTGTGATGAACTCTGAGGATTACATGTACCGCAGAGGAGCGCTGGTCAAGGCCAGGAAGGTAAGTCGTCGGCGTGTTGTAAGCATTTGTGATGCGATTTTACAAGATATGACCATCCAGTTTGAGGTTGCTTCGAAGAGGTTCTGAAAGTTCTTCCTCTTCCTCCGCAGTCCCAGCACAGAGTGGCAGCGGGCCAGCACGAACGCTTTGACAAGTGGCACCAAGGCTGGCTGGCCGATCACGTCGCGGCGTCAGCTGAGCGCTCAGTGCAGAACTGGCTTATGGGAGAGGAGGAGGAGGACATGATGCCCTGCAAGACTACCTGCTTGCCGACTGAAGTGAAAGGGCAAATGGTGAACAGATACAAAGTTCATTACAGCGGTAGCAAAGCCCCGGCCTCACCCTAGAGACCTGCGAGAAAAAAAAAAAAAGATGGACACAGTACGCACACATACACACCGGTAAATGCATGGACATACAGGAAATTCCTACACTAAAAACAGACATAAACAGCTGCAGTCCTCCTTCTCCACCTTCTTCAACAATGTGTTCACTCCCTCACTTCCACTGATGGGTGAAGAAACAGGAGTGAGGGAGTGAGTGCACAGCGAAGGGATGATGTGGAGAGAAGGGACCAACACAGACAGTGCAGTAATCAATGAGCGTGAACTCGGACCTGATCGACGGGAAGAGTTGGACACGGCGGCACAAACGTCAGTAACATCATCACCATTATTCTAGCTTCTCTGGTGGCACTAAGCATCGATCAGACTGAAGGACACGGACAGTTGACCAGGTGAGAAGTTCTGCGATCATGGAATTTGTTTCAGAAATGTGAATGTCTGTTTCTTTTTTTTTTTCTTTCTTTTTTTTAAGTCGAGTGTAGATTTTAGCTTCTAAAGCCAGAGAGCCTTCTGTTTGTTGGTTGCTTGATTTCTGCGTGTTTATATGGAGAGATAATGGTAAATGTGTGTATGTATGTGTATCCCGCTCTTCATTTTGTCTGTATGCCGTGTGCAGGCTCTACGACTCTAGTAATTGCATTATTACTGTACGTGCATATATACAACAGGGGTCCTGCATTTTTATATGTGCATCTACACGAGTTGAATGAAGCATCTTAAGATCATGTGGTTCTTTACAGTGTTTGCTGTCAGCCAACTCTTGATGTTTGCATTCTGTTTTTTTGTATTTCTCCCTTTTTTTTTGTGTTGTAGCTAAATAAGACATCGCCAGGGCAACAAGGAGTCCTTAAAAGTAATTGGTTTAATATGGATGAAGCAGTCAAATTATGTATCATATTCATGATACTAAATGTTTACTTTGTATTGTCTTTTTTTGCATACTGACATTGAAAATAAAGCAAAATATCAGTGTTAAAATAGAATGTATAACATTTATCCTGTATCAGTTATCACAAAATAAACAACCTAGTTGTGACCTTCTTAGATCCTGACTTCCAGGCTGTTTGTTGGCCCCACTTAACTTTAACACACCACTTGTTGGATAGCAGAAACTGAATTATTGAGCTGAAACGATTAGACAGTCAATGTGCTAACCCTGTTGTGTATTTCCAAGCAGACTGTGAGGTCATGTGGGCGTATTTGGTCAACGTAGTTTAAGTTAAAGGACTTAGTGCTTGATTGATTTGAAATTTTAAAAATTCTAATTTTTCTTTTGACTGTTTATTTTTTTTACAAAAAAGAGTTGCACTACAAAGGCCATAATAAGCTGTCCTGGAGCTTTTTATTTTGTTACATAATCACTGCAGTGAAGTTTCTGAATATTATCTGTATTGTAGTTTTTGTAGGTATTGTAGTTTTTTAAATGTTCCTTCATGTCAAGGACCACAGGTCCATTTGAAGTTACAAGTAAGAGATATTTAAGCATATTAAGACGATGGGAGTTTGCCTGGGAAATTGTTTAAAGGGATACTTCACCCATTTACAAAATGAGGGTTGGATTCACGACCATTCAACACTACTACCATGTTTCTAATGATACACAGCTTCATGTAAATGGGTGAAGTATCCCTTTAACGTTACTCCAAGAGCCCAGTGACCTTGGGACTTTTTCTGTAAACTGCTGAGGCGAGGTGAAACGGAGACCCTAGCTTTTAAGTCACACATCTGTTTTTTGTTTAAAGGGTGAAGATTTTTAGTGTAAATTTGAGTTTATTTGGTGGTGATGTCTCAAAGTTTAGTGTTCACCTTTGATTTAGTAGCAGCCTCTTCTCTGCCAGGAAGCTGGCATCTCATGATGATTCATTCATGTTGACTGCACGCCAAAGAGAACTGCTTCTGACCCAATCTTCCCTCGGCGAGTTGCGACAAAATATCACTCAAATCCCAGGAAACTGCCCGTGGTTTTGAACGAGTTCCTCAAGCTGTTAGGAACCCAGTTGTCAATCTTATGGCCTTTCTGGCACAGCTCAAACTTTAATAGTAAAGAGTATTATTTTAAAAAAAAAGAGACGAGAGGCAGAGCGAGTTTTAAAAATAATCGTGGTTTATAAAACCCAGATATGACAGGATCACCAAAGTGGATACAGAAATACAAATACAATCAGGAAAACCATCAGAACAGTGTTATACACTCAACATGTACAAACTACTCTTTAAAAGGGGCTCATAGAGAGGATGGATCAGAATGTGAGACATCTTCCTTTCTCTGTCTCTTAACATCACATTTAGCCACAATGTATTTAATCAGATCTTTTTTTTTTTTGCATCTTATCAAAGTCGAACATTTATCTACCAAACTACGGGTACTATCACGTTCAGCTAGATTAGAGAGAGGGTACGAACAACATCGAAGGAGGGACATATCAAGCACTTTAACATCATGGGAGTTTCAGCAAGCAGTGAAAACAAAATCCTCATCACCCATGAGGAGAAAAAAAAAAAGGATGTCAGGGCTTAACGCCATCATGAGCTCATCAGAGACACAAACTCTACAAAACAACCCTGTTTTTGTTTCCACATACCGAACATCTGTGGACAGACGCTGGTCATTATAACATTAGTTTCTCTCACATGGAAGCCTCGCAGAAATGCCTCCAGTAAGCTTATAAAACATCCGAGATGTGTTGGTCAGGGATCAGTTTAACATTATGTTTGGGTGTGGGTCCTCTCGGGGGGGGGGGGGGGGCTGTTCATGTGTGTTACAGTACGACAGTTCTTCTGTCAGCAGGTACCACAACATATTCATGCACGTACACAAATGTACAAACATCTGCCCGTTTTGTTCCCCCAACCACCTCTAACTCCTCCATGGACACAAACGCTACACTCCCCCCCCCCCCCCCCCCCCCGGAGAGGACGAAGCCTTTTTCAAGGCTTTTATTTCAGGTTCTTTTATTTTAAAGAAGGAATAACCGGTAAGATACGACCAATCACATTCTCCACTTCTATGGGGGTTTTTCCTTCTGTTTTCATACAAACACATTCTGAAAAGATTTACACATGACAGAGTGCAGGATTATGACCAATAAAAAAACAGCTCTTAATCACCTAAAAAATACTGCTTGTTTGAAGCAAGAATGGCAACAGATGCACTCGATCACTGTCCGAGTAGCTACAATGATCGCTAATATACACATTATTAAATAACTTAACATCTATGTACAATGTAAAACAAAAGCAGCATGCAGGCAAGACAACAGAGCCTTTTTACAAAACATATGCTGTAGTGTTAGGAGAGAGGCAATATGTGTGTATGTTTGTGTTACGGCATGTGTCCAGTGTTTTTAAATAGATAATCTACCCTTCTTCTACATGTTACATTTTCCTACTTTCCAGTTCACTTTAAGCTCTTGACACACAGAAGCTGATCAGTTTTTTTTCGCCGCTACGGGAGGAACACAAGCAGAAGAAACAGGACTATCATGTGAGACGTGTGTCTCGTTGCTCTCGGTCCAACGATGACGGAGGGAAGCCGCACAGGGAGGGACAGCAGAGGGAGAGCGAGAGTGAAAGGGGGAAGAGAAACGTCCTTTCTTTAAAAGCTAAGGGCTCATTTACAACACCAGCAGCAACATATAAAAAAACAGCTTTTCCCCCCTGATCTGTAATTAAACATGACATTTGATTAATCAAATCAAATGAAATAAAAGTGCTAAAAACAAGGCAACAATACACATAAGACAAACAGCATATCTGTGGTGACAGAAACACTGAAAAACAATCGCAGGTAAAATGTTCTGTTAAAAAGGCTTCTGTTTGTCAGATTAGCAGAATGACACATTTGACTAGAAGAAAGGAGCCAGATCCAAGATTTAAATAGCCACGTCATTAAACTACCTCTCTATAGGCGGTATGATGTTTTTCCTTCATCTATATATTGTTTGAAGAACTGAGTTGAACTCAAATCAGAAGAGGTTACTGTCTTTTTTTTTTTCTTTTTTTTTGTTTTTCACAACATTCATGATTGAGATTCATTCCATTTTAAAAGCGCTTCCTATATCCTCTTAGGTGCTTTACCCATTTTCAAACCACAGCAGTCTTTTGGCACTTGCTAACAGTTGAACAGTTGATATTAGAGGGATTTCTAACAGGCAGCTTACCTGCTGATATAAAATGACTTTAAACGTTGTGGATCATTTTTGTGCAGGTTGGATAGACAGAGCTACTGTAACCACAGTCACATTCATATCAGAAAGCTTTGGTAGTTAATGCAAATAAAAGCAATACACATACATTAACTACAGCTAATAGGGCACTTTAAAGATGACAATAATGACAATTAGCTTAACACTAATTTGAAACTGGGGATATATATTCAGGTCGAACGATGAGCTTATTAAAAATGTGGCAAGAACAAGAAAAACGTTTCAAACATTATAAAATACATGAACAATCATTGTGTGGAAACAGCACATGTAGAAGTACTAAACGACTACAACAGAGTAACAATGCCCATCAAAATATATGAAATATTGTACAAAGAAACTTCACAGACTAGAAATGTTTGAATCAAAAACATCTCCTTTTTGTCACTTGATTTTTTTTTTTCCCGTTTTGTGTATCAAATGCACTTTTCCTGCAAGTGCCTCGAGGGCTGACTGACGGTATTAAAACAAAACAACAAAAGAGGGAGTATAAAAGGAATCAACCAGCTGAAACCAGTTGATTTGTTTTGATATGCTGTGATGCGTGTTGAGTCCTTCCTCAGGTTTATATTGATTTATATTTAGTCTTTTGATTGGCTTGTCACCTCCCTGTTGATCCTAGAGTATAAAGACGTGTAAACAGTCATCTGTAGCCTTTTTATGCAGCTTTTGAAAAATAATAATAAAAAAAAAGTTAAGAAAAAAAACTAATTAAATAGACACAATTCAATAATCAGAAGAGAAAAATCCCAGGGCAGTGTGGTCTGTGTTTCCAGATACATGCAAAAGATCTCCCTGTCTGTCTGTCTGTCTGTCTGTCTGTCTGTCTGTCTGTCTGTCTGTCTGTCTGTCTGTCTGTCTGTCTGTCTGTCTGTCTGTCTGTCTGTCTGTCTGTCTGTCTGTCTGTCTGTCTGGCATTACCTCTCTCTTTAACTGTAGCAACATGACACTATGTTTGTGCTTCAGCATGTTTTCTTTTTTCATGTGTTTTGTGTGTTTCTATCTATACTTTTAAAGACCAAACGAACACTACAGGATGTAAAGATGAGGTAAACTGTCCGAAGGGAGGCCGGTGTGCGTCCTCATAGCTCTAAAGGTTCAGACTGAGGGTTTAAAGGTTTCTAGACTTCTTACTATGAGGGAGAGGGGTTGAGGTTGGACGGTAGTGATGAGGTCCTTAGAAGTATACTATCTGTGTATGTGTGTGTGTGTTTGTGTGTGCACGTGCTGATGCTGCGGACTCAGCTGAAGGCCTCATCATCCGTGTCTTCAATTAGCACCTTGGTGTCCTTTTTCGATCTGGAAAAATGAGGTGAAAAAAGACAATTACTTTTCAACAGATATTATTTTTCCCCCTTTTTGTACTCATTAACAGTTACATCTTGCTCCATGTCACACAACCACTGTCCTCTGTGATTTCACTTAGGTGTTCAGTATCTGCCTCAAATTCTTCTTGAAATTCTCGTATGCCAGTCAGTAAATTACCAGCAATTTTCTTCCACATATATTATGCATCAATGTATTAGGGCTCCTCAGTATCAACCAATACTAATGATTTGATTTGCTAGTTTTTGAATACCTGTGAAAAAGATGTTAAATGTGCAAGACTTAGTTGTCTCAGCAGGTCTGATATTTTGTGATTTATAAATATCTTTAAACGTGGTCAGCAAACTAAGCTGAGCAACCAAATCTGGACAATGTTGAAAGAATCATAAAGACCTTATTTTTCACCTCCTCGGTGTTAATACTACATTTTTTTCCCCACAATTGCTAAAACATTAAATGACATCCGAATGTTTACAATATATGGTTATACCTGATTTGTATACACACAGGTACATAGATATTTACATGTGAACACACTGTTATCGACGGAAGAAGAAAACGAGAGGAAACACATTTGATGATACACTTTTTTTCCTGGAGCGACTTCTGATACATCAGTGTTTTCAGCGCTGATGTATTTGACGGCTGTGTGTATGATGTTAAAAAAGTGTGTAATTGAAAGCACTGACAAAACTGTTTGATTTTGCCAGGAAACTCAGGAAACTGGACTGAAACAGTCCAAAGAAGGAAGGTTTCAAGAAAATTGTTTTAGCAATTGTGAAAAACTGTACGACTTCAAACATGTAAGCGTGACACAGATGTCTCCATCCATGGTATTTCTTACTGTGAGGAGGACAGCAGGGGGCGTCGAAGCGACAAGCTGTAGGATCTCTTCCAGGTCTTCTTGCCTGAGCGGTTCCGGACCCCGTCCTCCTGGTCCATCATCTGCTCCAGCAGCGTCTGGTCGTCAGCGTTTAGAGGAGCCACAGAGATGTCCCTCACAGCTCGGAACTCACCACAGTTATTCAGGTGCTCGTTCTCCAGACGGAAGAAGTTCCACACAAAACGCCTGAAGAGAGCAGGTGAGACAAATTGTAATCCTGCAGAGGTCTTTCTACTTCGTAAGGTTTGTACGGAGAATAAGTCACTTAATTGAAATGTACCTGAAGACTTCGAGAGGAGCTAGAAAGGTAGCTACAATGTCGCCCACTGAGTGAATCGTGTTCATTGTGGACAGGGAGATCTGGATGGTCCAGGCAAAACGCAGAATCACATCCTCTATGATGGCACAGTAGTAGTAGGCCTGGAGGCAGACATGCAGGATTAGAGTGACAGGCTTTTTTTTAAGTGTGCGGGTTTCATTTGTATGGTTTTTATTTGGTATGATTCTCTCTGGGTTTTTTGTATGCAGATTTATCACTGTGAAGCACTTTGTTTGTGTGTGGTCTGAAAGGTGCATGTGACTCTTAATAGACCCCACCTTATGCGGGTAAACTATTTCTTCTCTAAGGAAGGTGTTTTCTCCAGCTCCTCGGTCAAACAGGCCCCAGTCCATGCGCAGATCCCAGATGAGTGTGTAGAGGGAGCTGATAGTGGAGAACACTATCAGCAGGTAGAAGAACATATCGGCATCTGTATGTCCTTGCTCTGGAAGAGGATACAAACACAACTGATAAGAGAAAAGCACTTCAAATTTCCCAAAGTAGCACTCAAATACATTTGTCAACATCTGGCATCTATAGAGCTGATGTTTTTAAATACAGCTTTACAGAATTCATCATTTACATTACACCACTAGAGGGAGCCCTCCTCCCATCAATGTACTTGCGATGATTAATCGCTGCCCTTTGGACAACTATTCCAGGAAGAGTTTAACATCCACTTAAATAAAACAGATGGAAGATGACTAAAGATCAAATTACATACGATGAAGCTGCTCGCTCACTTGCTGACTTATACTCCAAGAAGCTAAGAAGTCAGATTACTGCACTCTGCAAAAATATAACAGACATATCAATTTATGATAAGAAGTTAATGTCTCTTTAAAGACAAGAATAAACTACAGTTATTTACATTAACTAAAATAAAGGGTCCTGTTTGGTGCCACAGTGTTGTAAATTTCTTAGACCTTTATCGAGTGTACTGATGTGATGCCGTCATAAAACGTGTGTGCTATGTTGTACTCTACTGTGTTATATAATACATATGTGTTTAGTGTGCTTAATGAAATTATATTTGCATATAATTAACTTTGTCCACCATCAACTAAGAAGATACATAATATAGTTCAATTTAATGTGTTTACATTTTTTATGAAATATGTTGTTTTGTAATTAGACCATGCTATGTGAATGTTGGCAGCTATATTAATGATTATTAATCATTTGTCTCGCTAATTCCAGCTCACAAGTTAAGAAGCAGCAGAGCTCAGCAGCTCTCATGTGTCTCTGCTGGCTCACTATGTGTCTGTGATGTGCTTGTTCCATGCTGGGTGCTGATATATAAATCAGCACCCAGTGTCCTCACACAGTGACTCACACAGACACAGACAGAAACCAGTCTCATTCCCATTTTTCATTCACTCCTTCCTGTTTGCAGTCAGAGCGACGCCATGGAGCAGAGCAGGATGTTTCTAACAGAGAGTTACTGCTGCTGCGCTCTGTTAACTGCCTTTATGCAGTTTGCTGCACCGGCTGAGCGATGGGATGGAAGGAGTCCCTACGGCCCTGCTGAGATTTCCCAGCCGTATATTAAACTTCGCCGTGGACAATAGACTCTTTTCAGTGGAGAATATCCACTGATGTGATCCCTTCAGCTTGTAAAATGAGCGAGTATTCAACCCTTCAATTTGTGTTCAGACTGATGCTCATTTCTTTTTACGGGCAAACTGGTTAGCCACTGGGCCATAAAAAGGTTAAAGAGGGTGAGAGAGACATTGATTGGATGCTCAGTAGGGACAATCATTGGTCAGTTGGACCTGTCACACACACTCAGTTGCATTTAGTCTGTTGCACACACACACGCGCACACACACACACACACACACACACACACACACACACACTTTTTTCACTGATGGAAACCAGTTCACAACAAGAACAATCAGTCCCTACTATAAAGGGGGATTTTTTGAATCCGTTACCAAGACAACCCAATCAATCAACCAGTAGTTAGGAATCCTGCCCCCAGTGAACACTCAAAGACAGATCTCATCCAACCAAATGTATTAAATCACAACAACAAAAAAAGTACCAGTCTTAAAATTAAGGACTTTGTAAGACTTAAGAGTGCAGGGAATCTGCCACAAGAAAAGTTCACATTAGGACAAGAATGCTATTAATATTTTTTCATGAAGCCCTTTTTTTAAAAGATAGAACAAGGTATATTATCTGTAGTAAAGAAAGGAGAAGTATAGGTGAAATAGAGTTCAACAGGCACAGGGAGGTGTGTCTTTTATCTTCATTGGTTAACATATCCGACAAGGTGTTGTCGTGTGCGTGTTCTCTAATTCATCTCTTTATTATGAACGAGGTTTCAGCACCTGAAATGAAGTTATAGAAGCTGTCAGCGCTACGCTCATCTCTATTCCAGCAGAGACTAGTAGACATGTGTTCAGCTGTGGGCTGCTGATTACACCTCCTCTCCTCTCTTCATCCTTTCAATGCCACTTTCTCACCTCCCTATGGCGCTTGTCTTTTTTCTCCCCCTCTGTGCTCTATCAGCTCTAGTTCTATAGACCTTCATCAAAGTTGAGGTCAATTTATTTCTGCCCCTCACCCCCACGGTCAGCTTCTCATGGAGACTAGCAGGGTTAATATTCCTTTTTTTTGTACTTTAGTTGTCTTTTGACGGAGGGATGTCTTAAAACCAGGCGTACATTAATCAGACATACCATTCATTGTAATTTAGTGTGTTCCTCCTGTTCTCCTGCCTCTGTCTGTACATGAGATAAATCTTAAGAGTTTAAATTAACATCAGTCTTGTAAGTCCACCGCATCTTTAACAGTCTCAAACCACTGTGCATAAAGCACAGACAGTATTGATCCTGAAGTAAAGCCATCTGTTTTATTGTCTGCATCATAATATATTTTAGAGGGACTGAGAATTCTGCCTGGACCAGGAAATCCTACATCATGTCTCTGGTTACAAGCTTCTGACATTGCAGGTTTAGATTTGCAGACAGGAAGAACTACATTCTGATTTCCACTTAGTCCTCGACACAGAAGCTCGTCGTGTATTTGTTTCATTTATGGTGTCAGCATTTCACTTCCTGGACAGCTTCCCTGTTCCGGGAAGGAGCCGGAGTCTTTTGAGGCGGCGGGGTCATAATGAAACCACCGAGGCTGTGCTCAAGTTCACAGTGAAGGTGACACATGCACAGACGGACGCAAGGAGCTTTGCCACATACTGACTGACACTGCAGCCCCTTTGTAAAGCTGGACCCAGCTGTGCGAACATGACACCAGCCTGCTGTCTCCTCTGGCAGATGCTGGGTAATGTAGTGAGCGTCCCATGTCCTGTCTCAAGCCTTTTCACATAACTAGGCTTCTTACTTGACTGCACCACAGGATGTTTACTTGTATTTGTTTGTCAAATCGTCTTTAAAGATAAGATGAACCATTTACTTGAGTGTATGGAGAAGATATCCGTGCAATTTCCTCAACCACCAGTTCACTAACGTGTGTGTATTAATGAGTGTCTTCCCACCCAGCTCCTTGGCTTAACCAGCACTTGGTCCCTGCCTCCATTATTGTTGCAGGATGAAAGACAGCTTCATACAGAATAAGACATGAAGAGAGCCCATTAGTCTACAGGCTTCAGACCAGAGGAGGAAGGAGGATATGGTTTAATGGACGCCTTCCTACCGAGCAGTGGGGTAAAAAAAAAGAAAAGTCTGTCTGTCTCGTCAGTGTCTCTTCCTGGTTTGGGCAGTATCGGATCACCGGCGGTCAGATTGGGAAGCAAGAGTATTGATTTAAATTTATATTGGAAAAGAATAAAGTCAAGCTGGGAAATAACATTTAGCAGTTCAAAAAGGCAGAAGATGAAGTTTCACAGTTGGCATTTTGCAGGGTAATAAATATATAAACTGGGATCTGAGCGGAGTTTAAATGTATGAGCAGCAGAATAAACAGCTTTGAAATGAGCCCAGCCGACAGATTCCTGTGATGAAAACTGAAACACAAAAGGTGAATGCTGCAGAGATGCTTTTATTGCCTGCGTGCTGTGTCTTTGAACATGGGCTCCTTTGTGATAGGGCTTGTGAATGTGAATAATTGCAGGCTAATTGTGAAGCTGTCAGACGGAGAGTGACTTGACTTTTAATGGTAACCACTCTCTCATTTCCTTTTTTTCCCCAGTAGATCTAAGACGGCAGTATTAGTCTTTCTTTCTCTCTATTTTACTACCTTACTTTTCCTCCAGTCTGCCTCTCCTCTCTCTCTCCTGATATCAAATTATTGTTGCCAGGTTTGACAAATCTTTCCCATTTCCATTACAAAGATCGCAGCAATGAGAAGGAAACCAAGGCCAACTGCTCGCATTTGCTCTCAAGGACAGCTCTGCTTTCTGAGCCCACATGACTCTATAGAGAGGCTCAAAAGCCTGCATGTTGTTGACATGCTCCTGTAACAGTGACATAAAAACATTGCTTTGTAGACAAAGCTTTTGACAAACTGACTTCTGTCTCTTCTGGGTGATTCTGTAATCAATACAGCCTTGAAACTGATAGAATATCTTCTTTTTTTTTTCATGACCATGTTTACTCAAACTTACTTTCTAACACATTAGAAATGTAATTGTTGTTATTTTTTGTGTATTCCTCTTACCTCGGTGTGTGGCGTAGAGTGCAGCAAAGGTGACGACAAAGAAGGTGGTTGAGTATTTCCCAGCATTGACCAGGTGAGGGAAAGCCCTCTTGGTGTCACGGTAACGCCTCAGGCATTGGATGAAACGGAACCAGGCGGGCAGACACTGGATGATGGCACGCAGACCGTACGAGTAGCTGTGGCACACAAAGTCCCCAGGGCCTGCGAAACAGAAAAAAAACCGAGTAAATTATTATGTTGAAATCTTCTCAAATAAAACCCTCCTCACATTCCTCTCATCAGCCTATCTTCATGAGAATCTCACAGTGACCTCATTGCGGTCCGTTCCATTAGCTCTGTGTTAATTGGCTGCTCTGGGGCCGAAGTGTCACTGCTGCTGGAGTGGACGAGGTGCAATTAAACTGTCGTTCACATCACGTTTCCTGACAGGACAGCTTAACTGTCTGGCACACGGTCAAACTAGTATGCTGTATTAACAGGCAACACATCCGTTTCATTAGCTCCTGTGTGCAGCAGGTGGAGACTTTTATGAGATAATTCTGCAGAATTTTTTTAAAAATCTAAATTGCAAATGATATAGAAATTGTTCGCTCACACTAACTGCATTTAGCTCATTTAAACAAAGTTGGAGAACTCTTCTCACCCCCTGCTAAAATTTGTTATTTTCTATCTACTCAAAGACAGCTCTGTGCATTAAGTTCAGAGTAACCCCTTCTGACCAAGGTATCTAATATGTCACCTCGGGGGCTGGGCAGCAGGCCCTTGCTGTTGCTCCACTGCAGCTCAAAGATGTAAAAGCAGATGAGATATTCCAAATCCATCAGGACAACCACCAGAGAGTTGAGCTGATCAGCCAGCCAGAAGTCTGCAAACTCCACCCGGTGAAACGGTGCGGTGAAGACACGGAACTGGACAAAGACAAGAGAGGAAAGAAAGGAGAAAAAGATGAGTGCTTGGTGAGAATCATGAGAACCTTACAAGAACATGCATGTTCCCCATCTGTATACAAATGTTAATTGCATTTCAGTAAACAGCTTGGCTGACATTTTAATATGTACACGCTGTTAGCACTTGCACTGAAATAATCAACGACTAATTAGCGTGGAATTCTTGAGGACTTCAGAGCAGAAGTGCAAAGCAGTAAACATCCTCTATTACGGATCTGTAACACACAAAGGAATAGAGCCGAAGGACTACCTTATCAGCTCGCCACAGGATGCTCTAATGAGTCATGCTTTGTGTCCCAGGGCCTGTATCACTTCATTTGTGCATTTCTATGTTTACGACACAAACAACCAGGGAGTGTTTTGCGGCATGCTTTCGCTGCAATGGGAATGTTTTGGATCATGGCTTATGGCAGGAGATCAGTTATTGACCACTTGCGGTACAATTGCACCTGACTCTTTTCATCCCCCGAGCCACATGTGACATTTAAAAGCATCTATGCCTCTCTTTTTCCACTTTGAGACACAAAACACACACAACACCTCTCTCCCCTTCCACTCTAAATGTCAAAACTTCCTTTTGTCTTTTGACTTGCACCAGCTTATTATATATTTTCTCTGAACCTCAAAGTCGGTATTGATCAAGTGGCCATATATATATATATATATATATATATATATATATATGTACACACACATCAGCTCTATGTCTATGGACGTCTCAACCTGCAGCAGCGATGTGGTTAGGTTTTCATTTCTAGAATAAACACTTGTGATCCAGGTTCTTACTCTGCAGTTTGTCTTGTAATGAAATGTGTATCCTTTGTCCAGGGTTTATTGTCAGAGGAAATAAGCACTCTTGGTACCATCACATTTTATTGCACTTCCAGAAAATCAACACGTGATTAAATAACACTGCAATGTCTTAATTGCTTTTTTTTCGACAAGGCAACATGTATCATAATAAACAGCTAATTTAAGCGCTAATTCTTTGTAGCTTAATGTGATTTCTGAGGACCAATCAAGACTGTTAATAGAGCCACATCAGCAGGGAGCTGTGAAGGCAAGGACAAATACAAGAGAGAGGTCTGCTGCTGGGGTAGATGAGGAGGGAGGGAGGAGGTGAAAGGAAGAGGAAGAGTAGGAAAGGAGGAAGAGGAGGAGGAGGAGGGACAGAGAAGCTGAGGGCATCAGCATACTGATAGATCTCTGCCTGTAATGATTGCACAGTCACAACCTCCACTTCCCTTGGGACGAAGCTGCATTCTATTATCCCTCATCCCTCTGCCCTCTGTCTCACAGCACACACACACACACACACACACACACACACACACACACACACACACACACACACACACACACACACACACACACACACACACACACACACACACACACACACACACACACACACACACGCACACGCACACGCACACGCACACACACACACACACACACACCTGCAGCTCAGCTTAGACAAAGAACAGAATAACAGAGGAGGGTTTTGTAAACATGAGACTCAAGATAGAAATCTGAATTGAACATGTGTTCACCATGTTGCACACGCACAACCACACCCACACATAAATTTCACATTTCATGTGGGAAATTTTAAAACCTTATTAGCAGCACAATATAGCGAGACAAACATTTAACACAAAAAAGAGAATACAATGTAAATCTGGATATCCTTCCACTAGGACAGCTATGAATATGTTACTGTCAGAAAGAATGTGTGAGGTTCTGTAAAAAAATAAAATGTTTATGACAAAAGTTTCGAGATTAGCTATGGTTTGTTTAATAAAAACTTTAAAAGTTATGTGTTTTTAACTTTAAAGACAACTGGTTGGGACCACATGTTCTGCAATACTATTCTTTTTTTTTTTAAGTTTTGTTTTTGGCCTTTTTGCCTTTATTGATAGAGGGAGGACAGTGGATAGAGTCGGAAAGGGGGAGAGAGAGTGGGGGGAGAGACATGCGGGAAATGGGCCACAGGCCGGACGCGAACCCGGGCCGCCCGCGCGCGAGGACTGAGCCTCAATACGTGGGGTCGCGCGCACTGCCGCTGCGCCACCGGCGACCCCGTGCAATACTATTCTTATGAGTAAAAACACACACCTTTACCTTCAGAACATAAAGCAAAAAACAACAACATTTAAACCTAGATTATGCAATCTGCATGTTTATTCTGTGTTAAAACAATATATACTGTATATAAAGCAACACTGACTGCTGACCCAAAGCTGTCGAAATGTGTTAACGTGTCTCACTGAATATATATGGTCATTTTTCCCAATCAGATCGCATTATATTTCTGTTGTTGCAAATCTCTCTCTATCACACAACCTTTCAGAGTATAATTGGTGGCACTAAATCCAGTAACAGGGGGTAAAAGTAATGCACTTATAAATGGGTAACATAATAAATGATTCGACTGACCAGCAGCTTGAGGAGCCAGAAACGTGACTTGTAGTAGCACGTCTTGAAGGGGTTGAGGAGGAAGAGCACCATGAAGCCGTAGAGGATGAGCGGGTTGACCTGCATGGGGAGGTAGGTGTACTCAGAGTACAGACAGGAGAGGATGCTGAGACACCACAACACCCCCAGGAAACCTGCAATCTGCAGAAATCAGAAGAGAGTGGCATTACAAGGGCCCACTTTTGACACATGATCAGAGACAACAACATAGTTTGAATAATTATGTGCATATTATGCTGCTTTTGATTTTCTGGGGTATAACTAAAACTCTGTGGACAAAAGTATTGTTTGCTGTTTTTTTATGGTAAATCAGACAGTGAATCTTGATTACCCTGATGACTAAATAACCTCAATCCATCATTCCACTTTTATATTTGCTACATACGTCATTTACCCATAACCACCTATCACAGAGGAAGAGAGTATTAGGGATTTGTCTGTAACAGAATTGTTTCCAAATGCTTCCTTGTTCTGACCTCAAACAGGTGTTGGTGTGAGAGGTTGTTTCTGGGGTTGATCTCAAAGATGAGCACGTGGTTGACTCCAGCCTGTCTCCATCCATACGTGTTGATGCCCAAAAGGAAGAGAAATTGGATCAAAAGGAAGCCGCCGCGATAGATCCTCACCAGAGGCCACATATTCTCAAAGTTGATGAACACAGCACCTAAAAACAAAAACAATCAATTCAGTGATCAACAGTAGAAAACTGCTCATCAAGGCCACGATCTATGATGAACTGTGTATCAGAACTGCTGGTTATCTTACAGTGACCCCAAGAAAATTGTGCAGGACTTAAAGGGGTATGAAAGAGGTTTCAATCTTAGTGTTTGTGTGACTTACCAGTAAGAACGAAGGAGATGGCGAGGATGATAAAGAAGCCGCAGTAGAGCCCCACTCGGAAGGTCGTCCACGCCAAAGCAGGCTGAACCAGGCAGAGAGGAAAACAGAAAAAAAAACAAAAAAACATTTATATTGCAAATAATATAACTGAATGAGACAGCTAACCAATTTATATATTTAAAAACAAGCTCTCAATACTGCATTTGCATACGAGCTCCACTTCATCAATGAAAGCATCAGCTGAGCATACTCGGACTCCTTTTATCTGCCTGAATATATCTGTTATACACAAGCCTTCAGGGGAAATGTAGGAATCAATACTCAGAGAGCATAATTCAAGTGGGGCATGGCAGTAATTAATGCAGTAATAACAGCATAGATATAACATGGGGGTGGTGGTGGTGTGTGTGTGTGTGAGTGTGTGTGTGTGTGTGTGTGTGTGTGTGTGTGGGGGGGGGGGGGGGTAATGTGCCACTAGCCTTGGTTTTGGTTCTAAAAGATATCCTGTCTGTTCTACTACGGAGATGCACTTATAAAATCAATACTAAAGGCTCTCATGGTTTCCATCTCTTGACATCTGTCCATCTTTCTCCAACAACAAGCATCCAACATTTTGTTTTTAATATCCACTTACAATAAAAAAAAAAAAAAAACTTAAACTCATTTAAACAAACGTTAAAGAAGCACCAAGTCTGTTTTCTGACCTGAGCTGCCCCCAGTGGAGGAACTCTCAGCCTCTTCATGGCCTTCTGGCGATCTCCTCCCTCCAGCTCTGTGGTCACCAAGGCCTAAGCACAAAAATAAAAAGCATTTACGTACATCTTGTATTTCTACCAACATCTTTGAATGATAGCTCTACACATGTGTGTGCTATGTGTGAGCAGGCACCTCTGTCTCAGAGATGAGCTGAGTTATCTTCTTGCAGGTGTAGAAAGGTGCCACCTCCACGTGAGCCACACGCCAGTCGGCCCCGCGAGGCGTATCCAGGATCTTGTCATGTTTCTTCAGGATTTTACGGAAACCAGTGAAGTTCAGATTCTGTTAATGACAACAACAAAACAGCTGTTAACAGAAAACTGAAACCAGAATGATTTCTTCCGAATTTTGATACAAAGCTTTGCCTCCTTGAAAAGACTTTTCAGACTCGCACATGAGTGTGTGTGTGTGTGTGTGTGTGTGTTCAAACCTGGTAGTTCTGGAGCAGGATGAGGCTGAGGTAGAACTCACTGAAGGCTAGCTTCAGGTCCTTGATGTTGTGATGTTTGCAGCGCTCCTCCTGTGACAGGTGGAACATGGTCTTGCGTTTACGCAGGCCGGGCGGAGCGTTGCTCTCTCGCTGAGCATCCAATGAAGACTGTAACTCATTCTGCAGTGTGGCAGAACGTCTCTGCGCTTCAGCAAGCTTTTCTACAAGAAAGAAGACGATAATCAAATTTAAAGAGGAGCTTTGTAGAACAACTGGAGGGCTGTCACAAGAAGTAGGTCTGAATCGGTAAGAGATTTTATGTTGACTGAATTGGTTTGTGGAGACCTGGATCGGTAAACACTCTATGAACGGGTGGATGTCCAGGCTTCAAACTTATGAATCAGTTTAATGAGCCTTTATCTCCTATCCTGCATACTATGTTTAGTGTCTATAATGTGTCAGACTTTCAGCTTGACCTTTTACCTCTCAACTTTCACAAGTGTAGCATAAGCTTAGGGGGGTTGCAAGTTAGCATAAGTCAGCTCCCAAAGAGAAAACAACAACAAAGAAAACAAACTTTCCAAAAGTCTGCCTGTCTGTATGCTTCACAGAAAAAATCAATTCAATACAATGACAGAAACAAAAAGCTCACACAGTAAGATGGCGAAAAGAAATCTGTGCTGAGAAGCTAATATTAGTTGATGTCAGTCAGCTGCTTCTAATGAATCTTCAAAAGATGGATTTAAGTAATCTTGAAGTACAAACAAGGTAACTAAAAAAAGCCCACTCTGTGCCCCGGCTGTCTGTTTGAGTAGCAGACGGAGGGAGGGAGGACCCATTATCTGGGTCAGAGACGGGTTAATAAACCCAGAGAGAGAGAGAGGAGGGGGAATCACACAGGGTCGTAACCTGTATATCATTAACACTTCATGTAACTTTACCAGCACTTTTACACAGATAAGCTCTCATTTTCTGACAGTTTGTTTTAACCAATTAGATGCAAGTTCAGGTCAATTCAGTAAATTATGGAGCTCATGTCTGTTATTGCTTCACTTTCTGTCATCTTTCTGTACCTATGATGAACATTACAGACATCTGTCGTCATTTTAAGTAGGAGAATTTGCACAATTGGTGGCTGACTGAATACTTTTTTGCCCCACAGTACATGACATCCAAATAAGCAGTGAGTAGGCTATGCTATTCTTAGTTTCTCTTGTTACGCAGGGCCATCTCGTCCATGTAAACATGACGTTAAAAAGGGCACAACACCAGTACAACTGGTAGACAGTCATGACTGTTTGCACTTTTCTGGATCCTTGCTTGTGTTGCACTTAGTCTCTGATGTACTGTGAGTAAAAGCGTCTGCTAAGCTTAGTGTATTGTAGTTTTTTATTGTATACTTTATTAATCCCAGAGGGGAGATTGTGGTTCTCACTCCGTTATTAAGAGACATGGCAGGACATGGGGACATACATTAATGGAGACTGATATCAGAGTGCTATGGCAGCCCACAGGAGGCGCCCCTGAGCTGGTGGGGGTTTGGTGCCTTGCTCAAGGGCACCTTGGCAGTGCTCGTTGTACATTCTTCCTTCAATAGTAAGAAAAGTGCAACGTTGACACACACTGTCGAGGGTTCTCTGTCATTGCTCTACTCGGCTCTAACAGTCTGTCATAACAATGCTTGTGTTACACCCATCAGCACAACCGTAGCTTCGGGGGATTAGGGTAAATCTGAAGTCTGGTGTCAGTACCTGTGTTCAAAACAGGGAACATGTCTGCACATTGTCTTTAGCTTTAAACAGCAAGGTGTTGCTAGTTAAGATTTCTACCGATGTTGGTTTCAGTGGAGAAAGCTTCAAAATATGTCAAAGGATCTTTCTATTTACACAACAGTCAGTGAATATCTTTTTTGTTTTTCTTTAACCATTGCAATGAGAGTTCAATCTGAGATATTGGATCTCAGCGCAGTACGGTAGGATGGCTTGGTGAGGTCAACGACCCCTTTCAGAGGGAGAGAGCTGTGTGGAGGAAAATGTCTTATGTAAAGTCAGCACACAATTTATCTTTATCTATCTACTGCTGCCTCTCTCTCTCACGATCTAATCAGCCTTTTCAAACCACTCCACACACACACACACACACACACACACACACACACACACACACACACACACACACACACACACACACACACACACACACACACACACACACACACACACACACACACACACACACACACACACACACACACACACACACACACACACACACACACACACACAGTGAGGGGCATCATGATAAAGCTGCCTGTCAGACACAACTCTGCAATTTCTTGCCTCCACTCCTGTTAGCGGAGGATAAACAAGACATCTGAGTGCAGAAAGGAGACGCGGATGTTTTCGTACACAACATTTAACTAACCTCACACAGCTCAACTCTGCAGAGGACACACTGACTCACATACTGAAATACTAGTGTGATGTGACCCTGCTGTCAACAGGCTGTCTCTTCCAGGTCTTGTTTTAAGCCATGTGGACAGTCAGTTTCATATAAACAAAAACATAAACCTAATGTCATTTTTTGTCACTTATTATCTTTATAATTATGTTTGATTTCTACTGAAAGCACCTATTAGAAGAGGTTGTTGTATAATATGTTATCATAGAACAGATAACAATGTAAAAAAAAAAGTCTCGTTTTATCCATTTATTTCTATTTTAATATTAACGCGCGTTTATGATGATGTCACTTTCAAAGCAAAGAAACTATGTTGACAATCTCAAGCAAATAATGTTAAGGATAATAAGAGACAGCTTAAAAAGACATGACCTCAAAAGCAGCTAACAGTAAGCCTCTGGATTATTAAGGTCAAGGTATACACTGTTAAAAAATAAACAAACTTTAGGCCTTCAAAGTTTCTTCAGCTTTTCAGTAAATCAGCCTCCTGCTAACAAGATCCACAATGATTCAAGTCTTGTTTGTTCGCTGCTCCTGCCATCCATCTGCCAGTTGTTTTCCATCATTATGAGCTGGAACAACCTTGGCCCTCAGCTGACCTGAAGTTTCACACACAGCCTCTAGGGGGAGCACTCTCTGAGTTTAGACGAGTAACACTGAGCTGGAGCTCCAAACCAGCAGGCAACCCTCTGGCACCAGAATAACAGAATATATCATAGCTCCCATCTCAGGTTACATGGTACACACATACTCTTCTGCTCCCTGAAATACACACAGACGGGCCCGCACGCATAAACATGACAACCACTGACTGCTGCTCCGATAAGCACCAACATGTATGACTCTGATAGAGGAAGTTTGGTCTACACACTAAATAAACCCAGCAGCTCTCATGGTGATAAGTGATGATACACCTTGAAACAGTAAGGTTAATACCAAATATAATAGCACACCACATGTACACGGTTAAAGGGATGCTTCACCCATTTGCATGAAGCTGTGTATCATTAGAAACATGGTAGTAGTGTTGAATGGTCGTGAATCCAACCATGTTTCTAATGATACACAGCTTCATGCAAATGGGTGAAGTATCCCTTTAAGAAAATAACATGTGTACTTAATTCAGGATCCGGAACAAAGTATTATAACAGAGCGCACTCTTCATGTTTGGATGGATTTGTAAAAAAAACTTGATTCAATAATTTAAAGTGTAAGGAAACTGCTTGAAACACTCTCACTCTCTGGTGGGCACCAATAAGTTTCTCTCTGCTCTTTTGTTGATAATGTAAATATGTCTAATGACACCTAGTGTTGATACAAAGGCAAAGGCGGACATCATAGTGTTGGACTCTGTTACTTTGTCTGCCATCTTGAATATTTTGTAAACATTACTCAGTTCCATCCTTTATACGTCTTGTCTCATGTCCTGAGCCGCCCCCAACATTGAGGGGCGAAGCTTTTATACATTGTACGAAGAATGTCAAGGCATTTTCGAGAGTGATACAATAAGATACAATACACTTTAATGTATTGGAAACGTGTGCATGTTTTAAAAGGCGAGACATACCTGAATAGAATGTGTTGATTTTCAGGAGCTCCTTCTCGCAGGTCTGGAAAAACCTCTCCTCAAACTTGGCGTAGTATCTCTTCACGGTGTCTTCATCTGTGACTGCAGCCAGAACAAAAGGACAAAACGATAGTCATTAGCTTCATTCAAAAGATCACAAGTACATATGGAGATATAAATCAGTTTATTCTATAATCTGGACCCAAAAAAGAGTTTGTTTATGTCCCTCTTTTTTATTTACTGTAAACAGTAAAACTGCTGATGCCTCAAAGCTGACGATGACACAGCACTGAAACATGAAGCCCCAGTGAAATGATGACACTCGTTAAAGTAAAACCAACATGTCAACATTGAGATGGGGAGAATTTATAGTAGCTTTAAAGCTAAATGATGAAGTTTAATAGCAACTCAAGCAGCTGCAGTTTTCTTTTTCTTACAAACAGCAGTGAATGAGTCATCCTGTTCATATTTACTGCTTACACACTGACTATGTATTCTCAAAAGGTTGGTTAACATTTCAAAAACATGCATTTCAGATCAATTACTGGATCTTGGAACAGAATTAGAAAGTACAGTATGTCGTTGTATATTTCATTCAAGTCAAAGTATGTGTTTTACTTTTCGCTTTCTATGACATCACACTTCTACCGATAACATTTACTCAATCTGGATTCAACTTTTTTATACTCTTTTTCCTTTAAGAACAGCCAATATTTCAAAAACATTTTCCTTAAGCCTATTTCTTGTAGGTTACGTTGCACTGACTCTCACACCCATTCGGTGCGACAATTAGATCATAATCTTCTTTCCATTTCTCTCAAGTCTTAAGAAGCCTGCATGTCTTTTTCAGGGGAAGCCAATTTAATCAGCATTGATGCTCTGTCTCATCCCACCCTCTGCTTCATTCACAGCTGGCTACCTGACACCTGAGGGAGCTTTAAAGTTTGGCCACAGAAATCCTGGGAAAGATGTCGGATGTGTAGCCATTGGCCAATTAGAGCTCTTCAACCCCACATTATGCAAAAGCTGTGACAAAATGTGAGATTGAATTCTGACAGTTTACATGGTGATCCCATATCAATAATCAAACAATAAATAACATACTGTGTGCCTCATACATTATTTCTAAATATGTTTGACAATGACATATCAAAACTCAGCCTTGGTGTGTCGCCAGTGTCTGAACCAGAATGTTCAATGAAGGTTTTTATTCCAGACATGAAGGATGTAGGTTTTTAAAGTGGATGTAATGTCAGATCCAATAGTGATACTACAGACTAAACATTTGTGGTTATATAAAGTGAGCCTAGGCGCTAGCTGGTAGATTGAGAGGCTTTTATATTCAACACAGCAATCAGAAAGAGCTGCCTGAGGCTGCAGCATGTCGATATTACTCTGCTGGGCTCACACACGGAGGCTACTCTCCCCATACGACTGCAACACGGATGTATGAACTTGTGATGAAAAGGTGGGGGGAAAAAATGCTCAACAGTAGCTTTATAATCCAATAGCTTTACAAGGAAATATAAATGAGAAACCTGCATCTGATGCTTAGATAATCAATTGAAAGTAATTTAAACTGCACTCTGCAGGCTGCCTATTAAAGCTTCAAGTTGCCTGTGAAATATTCCTACAGCAGATCTGCTGCAAAATAACCACTTCATCTTTTTAATGTCTCCTTTCTGCACTCAGATGTCTTGTGTCAGTAGCATAGTAGTAGCCTATCAGTACACAATGCAGTAATCATACAAAACAAGAACAAACCCTCGATTTAAAATCCCCAACAATTACTTTAACAGAGAGACAGACAACAAAACGGAGCGTCACAGTCTATTGATGGACATGGAAATGTAATTAGCTATAGACAAAGAGAAATAAAGCACAAGAAAAAGACCATGACATGTGTATGGCCATGCTTCGTAGAACGGGCCACATGCCATTCAAAACTCCACAAGATCCCACCCATAAAAGAAGGTGAGAAAAGGGAGAGAAAGAAAAGGAACTGAATGAAATGTAGAGCGACAATAAAGAAGGTTGGAGAGAAGACAGATGGTCTCCAATCTGCCTCACACACCCAATTCACTCAGTTCAGCTGCACTCACAACTCATTCAGACAGACAGACAGACAGACAGACAGACAGACAGACAGACAGACAGACAGACAGACAGACAGACAGACAGACAGACAGACAGACAGACAGACAGACAGACAGACAGACAGACAGACAGACAGACAGACAGACAGACAGACAGAGTAGAGGGATGCATGCTTGATTTGCTGACTGATTATCTGGCGAGCAGGTTTGCTGAATGACTACAAACCTGGCCAGTCAGGGTGCCATGACAGAATGAGTAATGGACCAACGAGCTCTTTTAGTTAAACCTGCAGGCAAACAGCAAACTGAGCAGTACTGTAATTTAAAGTGAAAGGTTATACAGCTAATGAACAGTTGGTACAGTCTGAAATAAGAGGTGAAAAGAGAGATGCAGAGGAAAAGGAGGATCTGACTTAGAGTATTTAGATCCGTGGTTCAATCTTAACGTCCTTTAAGACGTTAAGCTTCAAACAAGTCGTAATATGCACAAGAAAGGATTTAAAATTTTGAAAAAAACCCCATCCCTAATTATTGTAATGACAACAAAACTACGACTTCCTGTAATAAAAAAACTAAATGTAGTAAGGACTCTTAAAACTGTTATATGTGCCCATGCAGGGCATTTGCTGAGATGTTTGGCAGAATTTAAATGTAAACATTTCATGAATTTGCCTTTATTCCCACTTGCATGCTGACTAACAGAGTGTGTGCGCGTTGGTGGATGGAAGGGTAGATGTGGGGGCACTTTGCAGTTATGAAATTACTTTGCGCCCTCAGCTCTTTCATTCTTGCTGACCCTGCACACACTGAACACATCAGTGGAGGCGTGTTTGCTTATTTTCACATATCAGTATACCTGCGCACACCTTTTAGTTTGTGCATTTATGCGTGTGATGTGTGTGAACCAAGGCTGGAGTCAGAAAGAGTTCATCCATACGGCTGTGTATTGATGATGAGTGTCAGCTGTCTCATCTAAGACTACATCACACTTTACCTTCAGCTATATTAGCATACATTAACATCTTTAACATCTTATTGTCTCACGCTTGTACGAGCTTTCTATGAAATGATGTGTTCTGTATATGTAGTTCTTTAATATAGCCTGTGGTGTCAGTGTTTCTTCAAATCTGACAGTTTCCCTCTCTGCCTAACAGCATGGCTTCTCATTATCTCAAGTCTTGGTGCAGAGATTGCTTTATAGAGTGTGGCAGTGTTCACAAAGGTATCTGAAGGTGGAGAAAACTTAAAGATATGTAACTCACAAAATTTATTTCACGTTTCTGCAAATATTTTATCATATCTTTTCAACACTATCCACAGTGTAAAGTAGAGTGTGCAGCTTGTATAACACTGTACATTTACTGTCCCCTCAAAATAACTTAACATACAACTATACAATTATTTTTGCTGACTGTTGGCAACAAAAGACATTACACCCCGAAGTGAAAATGTTTCTGTCTTTCTATATATATACACACACACGCACACGCACACGCACACACACACACACACACACACACACACACACACACACACACACACACACAGCTCAAAAAAAATAAAGGGAACACTTAAACACCACCAAGTAATTCCAAGTCAATCACATTTCTGTGAAATCAAACTGTCCACTTAGGAAGCAACACTGACTGACAATCAATTTCACATGCTGTTGTGCAAATGGAATAGACAACAGGTGGAAATTATAGGCAATTAGCAAGACACCCCTAATAAAGTAGTGGTTCTGCAGGTGGTGACCACAGACCACTTCTCAGTTCTGATGCTTTCTGGCTGATGTTTTGGTCACTTATGAATGCTAGCGGTGCTTTCACTCTCGTGGTAGCATGAGACGGAGTCTACAGCCGACACAAGTGGCTCAGGTAGTGCAGCTCATCCAGGATGGCACTTCAATGACAACTGTGGCAGGAAGGTTTGCGTGGTCTGTCAGCATGGAGGCGCTACCAGGAGACAGGCCAGTACATCAGGAGATGTGGAGGAGGCCATAGGAGGGCAACAACCCAGCAGCAGGACCACCATGATTGGTTCATCAGATTGATACCTCATGGCTTACAACTGCTAAAGATGACAGATTGTTTCTTTTTCAGAGCTCATGAGTTATTAATTTCTGTCAGGACTAAAAGACAATTTCAACCAAAATCTTAGAAAGAGCATCTGGAGACAATTACCAACTCTGCTTTTAAACATCCAGCACAAAGAAATAAATGCAGAATATGCAGTTCAAAATGATAATTTCCATGACCATGAATCATCTGGTCCCACTAACATTTAATTTGAAGATGTGAGTCCTCTCCTGTGTTTTTGCCAAGATAAGCAACTCTCAACACTAACTTAGAGACACCATCACACAGAGGGCCCCTCTGGAGCTCCACATTAGAGAATAATGGCTCTGTCCCTGCAGGGTGGTGTGCTGATGCCCCTGCTCCCTCTGTGGGTCAGTTTGTGTTTGTGTCTTTGTACTTCAGAACTACAGGTGTCATCAGTAAATAACATGCTCCACTTTTCAAGGCGGCTGAATGAATTTATTTAAGAGTATTTATGAGGACATTTATTAAAAGTAGGGTTTTGTTGCTTAAGTGACCAACCTGACTGAGAATTAACAGCAGCAGACATTAATCATCTCCAGAAAAATGTATTTATGGACTCTCAGTCAAAACCATGAAACGAATCCGCCAACATTATATTTTTGAAATTAACAAAAGTTAAAAAAGTTTCTTTTCAAATCATTCATCAAGTAAAAATACATACATCATAATACAAATAAATAAAATACACATTTAGAATAAAAAAAATCTGTTTACATGCCTTTGTTTCGGGAAAAAATGTTTAATACACTTGTTTACTTTTTACATCTAATTTACATCAGTATTTATGTTGTAAAATAATCAGCATTTAAATCAGCACTGAATTCAAATGGAAAACCTTTTCAGAGCCTAAAATTATTATTTATTTGGCGATTGGTAGAGCACCATCACTCCCATCAGCAACAACTAAAACACTACACTGTCAATATAAGCCAAAGATGCCTTTGCCCCAAAAGCAGAGAAATGAGGGCTATGGTGTGGAGATAATATGACAACATCGGGTACAACACAGCACAACGAGAGCAGATCCAGTGCAACATATTGTGTTCATCACTTCCCTTTTTCAGACAAAGAATTGTGCTAGTAGCTAGAAAAACAACTCTTGACCCGCAGTATTCCCAGGACAGCTCGTAGCAGCAGCCCCCCTCTCTCACTAACCCCTTCTTCTGTAGTTTATATAAATAAATGATGAGAAAGCTTCCCCAGAACCCCTCTACTCTAAACCCCGAAACCCTTCTCACACACACCCAACCCCCACCTTCTTATATTCCCATACAGGCGTTCTGTGACTCGACCCCATAAAAGCAGAACATAAATCCTGCAAGGGGACCCTCCAGTTTGCTTACAGGGAGAGACAACATCAACCAATATAAACACATACATCACAACCTGTAAAAACACAGTTTCTCATCTTGATTATTTTTTTCTGCAAGAAAAAATTATTGATGCCGGTTGAACTATTATAAAATGTAATCCTTACATCCTGCTACATCATTTAGGTCTTTTTTTTATGTAATGAGAAAACAGTTTTTATTTTTCTGTTTAGCTACAGAGAGAGAGAGAGGTCATTTTTTGCAAAGAGACTAAAATTAACACTGATTCTTTATAATGACCAGCAAAAAAGACCACCGGCATAAACAGACTATCCCTATATAGACATTTTTAATGCCTAAAGTCACTGCCACTGGGTCAGTGTCATATGACACACTGCATAAATGCAACACTCTTTTAAAACATAGCATGAAGAGGACACACTCAGAGAGAGATATAGGAGGTGCCCCATTGTCCACATGGTTTGCCGAAATCAATGCAGATCAAAAGTTCCTCACAGAAGCTTTAAATGTTTTTTAATTAGCCATGAACATCCTGAAAAGATTGTGACTGAGATGTTCATTTATTCATCAGAAAACTTACTACATGTTTCTGTTTTGAAGGACAAGAAAGGTGAACAGGAGAGTCATGGCTTCCTCTGGTGCAGGATCACAGATATCATCTGTCATAAAACCAGAGCACGGTAACGGAGGCGAGGACATGGCATCTCTCTCTTTACACTCCTCCAAAAAAAGTGGAAACAAGCCTCAATACACACACCTGTTTTATGTTGCTTCTTTAAGCTCAGTTTATCTCATTTAATGACAATTCACAATGGGATATAAACTTTGTCCAGATAGAATTACTGCCCGGGGAGCTGAGGAGGACATTATATTATGATTATCTCTGCATTAGCTCTCTTATCTCTCCCCTCCAAGCAACACAGGTGTAAATCACAAATGAAGAGAAGGACAAACTGAGCCATAAAAGAAAATGGGTTTGGCTTAACTCTGGGCAAATATTAATCTAAGGAGACAAAGAGAGAGAGAGAGTGCAAACAACAACTTTAACATCATCCAGTGTCTGGCTCTGAAGAGGGAAACACAACACTAAAACCAGCCAGATACTCCCCTCCATCACCCCTCCTCCTCCCACTTATTCCCATTCAGCCCTCCAGCCACAATTAATTCTACCAATCATGTCTCCCTTGAAGGCCAGGGGAGCATTAAGAATGCACACTCACTTGGCAAGACCGCCAGCTTGGGACGACCGGAGGCATGAGGAGGAACTGCTGCGGCTCTAAATGTATTGTATGCTATTTATACAGCCAGACTGCAAGCTAAGCAAATCCAAAAAAACATGCACTTCACTGGGTAGTGAAAGGATATGAGAGTGGGAATAACACATTCAACTCATTCCTGGAAGTTTTAATATCTCTGTTTCATGAGAGAAAGAAAGAGATATCATTGTGAGAAACTGGGTAGATCCTGGGAGTCAATAACATGGCAGACATTTAAAGAAAAAAAATCCTCATCCTGCTGGTACATCCGGATTCAAACTGTTTTTCATGCCACAAAAATGAAAATTCAGTTGTAAGCTACATACAGTATGTACTGCTGTTGATTTTTTTATTGGGAAGCTCTGCTAACCAGGGAGCCAGACAAATGTACAGCCCATGTTTCATTTGGGTGAAGCCCTGTTGATTTTGCTTTGATGCAGCACCAACACAAGCCAGACAGGACATGTGCTTTAAGAGGTTTCATTTATCTGACCAGGAAACAGAAATCAGACAAGAAAAGAGTTTCTAGTGTAACAGCTTTCATTGCAAATTGAAGAGAGCAGATTTAATGACACCCATACTTATTCTTCTATGCCTTGAAATAGTTTCAATGGCAGTTAATGAAGTCTTAATTGTCTACAGTGAAGTACTTGTGCATTTTAGGTATCTGATAAAAGTGAGAATAGTAAAAGACAGATTTTCTTTTCCATGTCATCAAACATCAACCTGAATGACATTAAGTGTACGACTTAGTCACCACGAGACAGAAAACGTTTCATTGTGTGCTCTGTGCAGCAATTACCTTAACAATACATTATGTAGCGACATGGCCTTGTTTAAAGTACACTAACAAGCAAAGTTTTAAAGTTTCTGAGAAGCACAATTAGGTCATGTTTGATATTGTTATTGTTTGGTCCATAAGGCCCATGATCTCTGTTTGAAATCTGCTCTGTCAGTAACCATTGCCTGCATGTACTCAACATGCTTGGACTCAGGCCTGACAGTTCCAGCCTGCATGTAAAACAGAAACTCAAATACTGAGGTCTGCACATTATAGAACCCAAAAGACATGAAACATGATGACATTCATTTTATGGCTATATCTCGCTGGATGGAAGCTCAGAGCAGGTTTAATGGGAATAAAGGAGATGATGGTAGAAAAAGCAAGAACCGTAAACTAAAAGAAGGACATCACATATACTTTCAATTAGACAAACAGGATGTCCAAAGAAGAATCAGGATTATTGACCAAGAAAGGCTGATGGGAAAGTTAATTACTCCAGCTCTTTACTCTTCAGATGGGAATACTCCCCTTCTCCCTATCCTCTCCTTATTTTACTAAGCTGCTGCTGTGAAGTGTTATCTCTGCCTGTCAGAGCCAGGTTTGGCCCAGACCTCTCTCTCTCTCTCTCTATCTCCCTCTCTCTCTCCCTCCCTCTCTCTCTCCTTGAAGATGAGGATAGTTTTTCTCAGAGTCTCGATGCCCTGTATCTCTGTAGGTAGATAGAGACTGTTGGAAAAGGCAAACTGATAACAGTGTGAATTAGAAGCAGTCTGATTCATGTCTTTGGGTGAAATGTTTCTCCAGACTTTTCAGCTTCAATCACGTCTCCCAAACTTCGTCAGACATCTTAAATCATATGAGATCCAGAAAATGTATCAATAATCTTTATCCATCTTTAAGAGTCCGCTCTGGGGATACCAAAAAACTGAAACGTCTGTCTGGTCTGATCACATGCTTTTGTGTTTTACATTATGTTTCTCATTGTCAGTGCTAGTTTTTTAATGTGATATTTATTGCTAGTATCACGTTCCCAAACACAGTCTGCCACCGATCAGTTAATGCAGATTTTATTCCTCAGGCAGCTCTCCAATAAAGGATGTGGATAAGTATCAGTGTCTCAGTATGCAAACTCACGTCCTGCACAGATCTCTTATGAAAGCTAATCTAATCTGTAGCGATCAGGTCTGATTTTATGGAGGTTCTCCGAAAGATGACAGCTACAACGGAGCCTGTAAGGTGAGTAGACATCTCAAAATTTACAAGTTAATAAAGAAAAAATAGGACTGGTAAATTCCACATTTTATTCTCTTGTTTAAAAGGATTCAACAATATAATTAGTGTTTTTATAGTGTGGGTGGGTTTTTTTCTTCTTCTTGGATTTCCTCCATTGTCAGGAAAACAATGTATTACAGTGGCTTCCTAAGCCTCAAGTCCACTTGAGCGCGATCAGCGCATCGTGTGTTTATAGATCTCAGGATGTCATCACCCTGATAGACATCGCTTTTAAATCATCTCAGTCCTGAATGCTGGGATGATCTGGCTGGATATTTAACTTGCTGTTTATTATCAAGTGCATTGCAAGTTTTTAAATAGTGTTTTTTTATTACAGAGTTTTATTTATTCCCAGACTCTTCGGCACTGTAATGACCTTCACTCCACACTACACACGTGAATATGTATAAGCCTGCTGTGACTCTGTTGGACAACATGGCTGCACAGAGCTACAACATGCAGCGCTGATTTTAGAAAATTATTCAATTACTCACTGAGCTGGAAAAGTGAAGGTCATAGGAAGCTGACTACAAAAATTAGCAGAGGTGTGCAAAAGGAACAAGAGTGAGGAGGAGAGAGGGGAAGGAAAGTAAAGGAGCATGGAGGCATGAGGGAGGCTGGTGGTTGAGTTAAGGGTTTGTGTTAGTTTGTGTGGGCACCAAAGACAGGGCTATAATGTAATGCAGGGTTGCAACCTGTAAAATCATCATAATCATAATCAAGTTCCACAGTTTTTTTCCCCCCACTGTATTTCTAGTAGAGGATCATTCAGAATCAGCATAGTCTGAACACTGTGAGAAGATAAAGTAGAGTCTCCAAGCTTCCCTACTGCTCACCACCTAACAGCTTAACCCCATTAGTCAGGGCTGCTCTACAAGGTCACGGCTCATTAAGACAACAATAAGGTTCATGTTCTGCTCTGAAAACAAGACTGATATTAATCATCATCTAGTCTGTGGAGAAAAGAGAACATCGGATATACTTCACTGTGCCGCTGATGTCTGAATTATCTGCACGGCTGGAGGGAGGACCAGACAGTTCAATGTCTTCCTTTAACAGCTCGGTTCCTTTCTGCTCTCTTTGGTTTTCTCTTCTTTCTCTGCTCTTTTTCAGTGAGAATGTGTGTTTACTTCTTCTAAATCCCTCTCTCCCTCCTTCCTTCCCTCCTTATCTTTGCTCCTCAATGAGCTTTTTAAGTTGATACAGATGCAACCAAGTGAAATGGCAAAAGCAGCATCCCAGTGAACGCACTGCATTCATACGGAAAATCTCAGGGTAGTGTCTGTACTGGGAGGCTCCAGCACGGGAGGAGATGTCATCAGAGTCATGACTGCAGATGCTTTGTGCGACAACGAGCAGTGACAGATTGTCAGACAGACAAACTGCATAAAAAAAAAAAACTTCTGTGATGTATTTTTGAATTTAAAGAGACTATCATGGGTAAGCTTTGAACATGGTCAGCTTAAAGTATGTGTCTAAATATGAGTGCTTTACATTTATGTAGAGCTGTCCTGCAGGTTTTACATGACCTTACATCATCTTTTTCAACGCTATTGTAATCCAGCCTACTTCGATGTCTTACTGTTACATTGGAAATACACAGCGTGTCATAAGGCAGATAAGTCAGTTTTTAAATTTTGAAATACAAACGTTTTTATATATCTCATAAAATAAGAATGGCTCTAACATGAGGAGAACATGCAGCAGAATAGAGCAGAGTAGATGCTGAGTTCATTGTTGAGAGAGAAGCATAAGATAAAATGACGAAGCTGTTGGACATGGATTGATGCTTCCTCCTACTTGATTTGTTTTGAACCTTAATAACACTGGCCATGGCTGATGGATGGAAAAGGGAAATTAAATGTCTCAAAAGAAAGCACCTCCATAACACAGTAGAGATAATGATACGGACAAGCCTCCACACTAAAACATTAAAACTGATTTTAAAAAGTTAATTCAATATGACTAAAAGCTAAAGACAAAAGTAAAGATAAGATCATTTGTTATTTGACCTTAAAATGAACCGAAGTGCAAAAAAAAAAAAAAAAAAAGTTTACATCAAAATACAGGTTTATTATAAAACATACAGTGTGAAATAGAATCACCATTGATTCAAACATGGGACCAGAAGCCAAAAACTCTTTTGAGCGGAAAAGCATTTTGACAGCTATAATAATACACAGCCACCTGGTTGGAAGAAAATTGCTCTTCCATTTCAGTGTGTGTCTGTGTGTTCTTACTATAAATGCCCCAATTGACTTGCATGTGTGTGAGCAAGTGTGTGTCCTGTCCCAATTTTTGCGCGCTGGTTGGCTGGGAGTGACATTGTCATTATCGACATCTCTCTCCGCTCCCCTGGATCCTGTAGCCATTAGCAACTGACTCTGGGAGCTGGCCTCTCCTCAGCTGCAGCCAATCGCTTTCACATCACCGTGCGACTGTGTACATGCATGCGAATGAGCAGATGTTCTTTTGTGTGTGTGTGTGTGTGTGTGTGTGTGTGTGTGTGTGTGTGTGTGTGTGTGTGTGTGTGTGTGTGTGTGTGTGTACTCTTGTTGCACTATTGCTCTACTGTGATTAACTGCATCTCTGCTGATTATTTGATAAAAATGCAAACTTACTGTTATTCATTTATACCCAATTTATTTCAGTGTTGGGACAAATGTTCCAGTGCAGCTTTTTATCCCAGCGACAGGCAGCAGCAGATTTTTTTCAGGGCAGGCATGCAGAACAAAAAACTGCTCGACAGAGGGGAGAGGTCTGCATAAAATAATCAATAGATGTGTTGATTAGGTCTACTCAGTACCTTTGTATTGCATGGCAAGCAACAGCCTTTTTTTCCTGTGGGTCTGGAAATCAATAATCTGGTCTCTGATTAGGCCACGCTACACATCTCACTGAGCAGAGGAAAAGAGCCGTACACCCCAACTGACTGTGAAATGAGTCTAAAAAAATGGACGAGTCAATGATAGTGGGACACACAAAACTGTGTTATAAGCCTATGTTTCCATGCAGGACCACAAATTAATCTTAATGATCCTAAAAGGAGCACGAGAGACATTTAGATGTAGACAGATCTTTACTGAATGTTAACTATCGACTGAAAGTCGCTGTCTGGACAGAAAAGTCAGCAGCTGCAGATTTTTTTTAAACAGCTTTGAGCATGTAGGATGTGCCCTTAACATGAAGTAGTAATCATTCAGCTGAAACACTTTGTGGAATAAAATGTTCAAAAGTGTCTTAGAAACAGCTGAGTAGGATTCATGCTTTGTCTAGACTTCCACAGATAAACTACAGATTCTGAGATATGGTAACCTTTAAGCTGACACTGACCATGTAGTCAGCACTCCAGGCACTTGTTGGCTCGGCAACATAAAAAGCCTTTTATATTAAAGGCCCCGCTGGGACTATGTGAGTGTATCAAAAAAACTCCTCTCCTTGCTGTTCAGACAGGAATCTCTGGCTTTTTTTATGAAATATCAGAGATGTAGGAGGAAGGAAAATGTTGAGGATGTTCAATTTTGCAGTCCCTTTATACTGTACATTGAAGCTAAAAATATACAATACACCAAACTAGACTTAAGGTGGAACAAACCCTTCAAGAAATCCAAGGCCTCAACACCTGAGACTCAAAGGATTCTTTATTTAAAATAGATGATCATCAAAAAAATGAAATGTATCCTCCAACACTATAGGCAGTTTGTATCTGAATACTTTTCAGCAGACGATGTTCTACATTGCCAAAGATAAAAAAAGTGAATAATATATCAACATACAGCACAGATATGTTGACACAAATATAGTGCACTAATTGTGTATGCTAATTAGTCTATTTCTCTGTTACCATGGGAGCTAGTCATGTGCCCAACCACAGGGGTGTGTCGAAATGTATAAAAATACCTGAGAGGCTTGTGTGTGTGCGTGCGTGTGTCTCTCTGTGTGAAAGAGCGACAGAGAGAGAGAGAGAGAGAGAGAGAGAGACAGAGAGAGAGAGAGAGAGAGAGAGAGAGAGAGAGAGAGAGAGACAGAGAGAGAGAGAGAGAGAGAGAGAGAGAGAGATCATATATTATGACTACATTAATGGCTGGCGGGTGACTTTAATCAGCCCAGTAATAAAAAACAGGGTGGGCTGATGGAGGAGGGTCCACTGGGAGTCACAGCTCTTTGTGTCTCCTAAGCCTCCCTGGACCAGGACAACCTCTCCCTCTTACCGTCACAGCAGCATCATGCTCCCCCTGCCCAAACATCCTTCTCCACCCTCTGCCCCCCTTTTGTCATCTTCAGTTGTTTATGTAGGAATAAAGAAAAAGAGAACAACCCTTGATCCAACCAGCAAGGCTCATCATGCCGTCGACCCTGATGGTGTAATCTAAAGTCCTTCTCAAAAATCCCCCCTCCCCCCTATTGTGGACAAACACCTGTACCCCTCTACTGAGGCTGAACAGCCCCCCAGCAGATGATGGATGTGACAGAGAAGGCCCTTGTGGCGGCCGGGAGCCCCAGTCTAGCTGATGGCTTATTCATTACAGAAAGCTTTAACTGTCCTTCAGGGGCCCTGAAATGCTGGAGAGCCGAGCTGTGCTCAGCATAAACACCTTATACTGAATGTGGCAGCAGCAGCAACAACATAGGATCTACCGGTATAAACCCTGATGATGCTGCGAGGCATAATCTGACCTTTTTTGATTAAGCTTTTATGATCTGATACAACAGGAGAAGTAATTAGTAACACACAATAAACTGCTTACCTTTTTAGTAAACATGCACTTTAAGTCTGAATAAGTCACTTTGCCTTTTGTATCCATGTAACTGTTGGCATTGAAATAAATCACAAAGTGCCAATGAAGTCAACCATCAATGGATTGTGTTGCACTTTATAAAAAAGAAAAAACACATACATTGTGTACATATACACTGTATTTTTTCTTTTTTTTAAGATGATCACACAATCAACCAAGTCTTAATTTATTTATATTATTCACATTTTGATAATAAGCACAGGTTTAAATCGTACATTGTGCTTTATAATTTAAGGAAACCTAATTTTAAAACATTTGGTAACATTGGTATGAAAAAATGTCCCTTGAGAGAGAGAGAGAGAGAGAGAGAGAGAGAGAGAGAGAGAGAGAGAGAGAGAAATAGAAAAATGGACTGAAACAAACATACGGCAAACATGAAAAATAGATCAATATACCGTGGCGTACTGAAAATGACTTTATTGTTAGCAAACAGCCGATAGCTTTCTTAGGTACACCCAGTAATTACATTAAATGTTGTTACCGTGCACGCCTGAGATCTACAGGCTATTCACATTGTACCCTGTAGGTCTACAACTGTGAAGTGTTTTGAAAAAAAAACATATACACAATTTTGTCAGAATAATACAATGTTAGAAGTTAGAAGTATAACATGAGCAGTACACAACAATGATTTACAGACTGAAGTTGCTGGGTTCTCAGTGATGTTGGTGATTGTGCAACATGCTGTTTGCTGAGAGCCTGTGTTTATTCTGTTTCTTTAAAGGCTGTTCATATGATCCACCATGAAATCTGTGAATCAATAGAGAACTCAAACCATCCCAATAAACTAAAATGTTCTCAAACATTTCACACTTGTAAACACATCATGTTCACATATTCAGCTCAGCAACAACAGTCATCCAGCACAACAGTAGCTGCCTGCTGCACACTGATTCAGACTAACTCAGACTTCAGCACTTGTAACTTTATCTGAGGGCAAGTTGAGTCTGAATTATATTAGTCTCCTTAGCAGACATTTCCGACATAACACCGTCTCCCCCGGCTGTCTGTCTAGTCTGCCAATAAACCATCATTAAAGGAGCCCGAACGGCTGCAGTGCTTTTTCTGTACTAACAGTAGCTGTAGCAGTGCAAAAGTCCATGTGGGCTGCCAGGCTGAAGAGGAGTGATTACAGCTGGGTGGACTTTGGCCTCAGGGCCGGCAGGAGATGGACAGAGGCCAGAAGAATGTGCAAGTGACAAACGAGGCTGAGAGAAGGACGACAACAATGCGGAGAAAAAGAGAGCAGAGCTTGAGATTCAAGTCCATTTATTTACAAGCAAAGGGCAGAAAGAAGAAGGTCCGTTTTGTCATAATATAAAACTCTGACAGTGTAAAAGTAAAGAATAAAATTAAGCCACAAAAAAAGAACATCTATAATGTGTAATCACACAAGTAACCGCAGTGTTTTGTTTTTAAAGCTTTTCTTCCTCTCATCTCATTTCCCTTCTGTTCAGCTCATCAAGGAGAAATGTGTAGCCACTCCCTTCTTAATTAGGCTGAACGTGTGTGTGTGTGTGTGTGTGTGTGTGTGTGTGTTACAGGCCTGTGTGCTGTACATAATCTGTTTGTAGCTACATTACTGAATACACAGGCCCTGTGGATTACCATGGATACAGCTGTATGTCAATGTAAAGAATTCTATTGTCCTGTTCGTCCCCTGCAGAGTCTTTAACAAGAACATCCTTTGGCTCATTTCAAATCTAATTTCACCTGTGCATAGCATACATTTGGGAGAGGGAAGCTGATTAATCTAGGTGATAACAGAGTGTTAACATTGTTTAAATTTCACAACATCATTTATGACTCTACGTCAATATATATCTGTGTGTGTGTGTGTGTGTGTGTGTGTGTGTGTGTGTGTGTGTGTGTGTGTGTGTGTGTGTGTGTGTGTGTGTGTGTGTGTGTATAAGCACTGTGCACTGTAATATATTTTTATTTCACAGAAGCCTAAATACAGACAAGCAACACATCTAAACTGAAAAATAGCAATGTTTGAATTGTCTTTTGGATAAAGGGTTTTTACCATTTATACGATTTTTAAATTGCTCTGATATCTGCAGAAAGCTCTCAAACGAAATGCAGGAGAATGTTTTTTTTTCTGTGACACACATCGAGCACATGGAGCATCCTATCGATAGTGACCTTTATCAAATGGGACCTCTGTGGCTGATATTGTGGCTATTAGTATTCAAATCTTATTCTAATGCCAACCAGAAGGACACAAGGGGAAGACATTGATCTTACTGTGTGTGTGTGTGTGTGTGTGTGTGTGTGTGTGTGTGTGTGTGTGTGTGTGTGTGTGTGTGTGTGTCTCCCAATCTGCAGGAGTCATCTGTGGTGTTCAGACTGCTAATGTGAGCATGACGGACCGCTTACTCATTGAATGGCAACAACACCCAGGGTGAAAGGTCAAATTGCTACTGATGAAATGTTCATATGGGTGCTATTGTAAATACTGTTTGTGCGCGCGCACACACACACACACACACACACACACACACACACACACACACACACACACACACACACACACACACACACACACACACACACACACACACACACACACACACACACACACACACACACACACACACACACACACACACACACACACACACACACACAATCAGAGACACACATCCTCCATTCCTCCTCCAACAAAGAGCAGATGAAAGAGCCTCTAGCTGTGGTTGGAGGATGGGAGAGAAGGGGAGGATGTGTTGATGCGAGGTGAGTGAGACTAACATAAAAAGACCAGCGCTGCCCTTTTGTTCAAAAGAAACCCTTTCAACTGAGCAAAATAAAAACACATACACAAACACTGAAAAAACAGCTCTACAGACTCATTTGAGAGTAAATGCATTTTTTTAGGAAGGGTCTCAATCATTTACTGATCGTTTGCTCAACGATGCTTTCAGTAATGTTGGGATAGCTTTTCATGTAAACAACACTTTAAGAGATGAAAAAAACAAGTGCCAGTACTCCCCTTATTTACCTGTTGTCAAGGTGTCACACAAACACAGAACCCTGTCATAAACATACTGTGTGGACAGCTTTAAGAAGAGGCTTCGGGACATCAGCAGTAATGGCCTGTGCACATGCTGTGTCATCATCAGTGGTGAGTCAAAGTATCATTACTACAGGTCAAATATGACTAAATGAAACAAGTGAAAGTATTACTACTTTGACTCAAAGTATATACTTGCTTTTAAAAGTTTTAAATATTTAAACTACAACTAATTTAAACACTGTTGAATGTTCACAGTGCATGTGTGCATGCATCCTGCTTTGTACCTTCTGCTTCTTCAGATTTTTTTGGGGGGGATTTTTCAAACTTACATGCTATTTCCACATTTGCAGCTCCAAAATAGTAGGAACAACCAAAAACACCTGTAAGAATGTAAGGCAGGCTTTACATAGTGAGAAAATACTAACATTCTTTTAACAGCCATTTCAATAGCTAATTTTAACCCAGACTCTGATTGCCTGATATGACTCATGGGTAATGAAATGTCAGGTGCTATTATTCATCACCAATACAAGCTATAAACTGTGGTGAGAAATCCTGACACACTAAGGGGTAAATTTGAGAAGTGGAAGTACTGCGTACCAGTAAACCCGAAAAAATGTATTTTCCTGCATTGTGCTCCTTTCTATCTTCCAATGTGTGCCTTTAATGTACCGAAACAAAATCAAGCTGCACTCTTGGATCCCCTTTGGCCTAGATCTCTTTTAAATACATTAATACAAGTGTATTATTAAGTTATTGTGTTTCTGCATTATTTTATCACTTATACTTTATGTGGACTTTATAAACTAACTTGAGCTTATACAGCATTTTTCTAGTCTTCAAGCTACTGAACGTGCTTTTTACACCTCCTGACACAGTCACCCATTTACAGCACATCCACACACTTACGGCAGAGACTGCTATGTAAAGCGCAAATCCCTCACATCTGCATTGAACAAGTGGATCGAGACAGTCAGACAGAAAGTAAGAGCTGTTGTCCAGCTTAGATCACTTTGAACAGCACACATAAATAATTGTCACCCTAATTATACGCTGAAAAAAAACACAGATTTTTAAAATAATCACAGCTGAGGTTCTGATGCCTTTGACCTCATCATGTAAGTGTATTTACCATACCGTGTTAAAAATCGAATGCAATTTATCTCCCTTCTTCAATAATGACCATTTTCCCTATAAACCTTTTCTCTAAAACTTAAACACTGTAATGTAAGTCAAACATTACACAAAGCTAAACATGTTTTTGATTCATACATTACATCTACAGAGAAATACAAAGAAGAATAGCACTATGCAGACAAGCCAGGATCCAAGTCTGAGCTCTCCAGGGATTCATGTTAATCCTTGTAACAGAAGTGGAGCTAGTGCTAAATTCAAACCGTGCTGGAGTAACCGTAGCAGCCCCCAAGAGCCTGTCTCTGAGGGACTGGGATGATATTGGAAGTGAAAACAAGAGTACGCTCAGAAAGCACACTTGCACAGACTTCCATAACCAAAGCACTGCTAACAGGATTGTGAAAAGTTCTCAGTTATGAACAGAGGACATGAGTGAATGCAACTGTGAAGAAAATACATGCAATAAGAGATTTAAGAAGCAAGCTGTAAAGTACATCTAAAGTTCTGTGTGAATGAAGGGTTGACACGAGAAATGTATCTTCAAGGAAAACACAAACTGAATGTGTCATGATTTTTCACAGACACAACATTAAGAATAGATTTGCCAACAAATAAAGCCTTGTGATTGGTAGGAAAAAGGATAAAGTTCGAATTTTGGTCCATTTGTGACCATCAAGAAACAATCCTCAAGTGAGTGATTTTGGAAACTGCTATGCCCTTTACCATGTACATTTTCTTCAGTATTTTTATACACAGTTTGCAGGTGTTGCCAAAACTCTTTTTTTATCTGTATATTAATTCAGATTGATTACCTGTTTCCATGTATCTAAGAAAATGTGTGAAAAAGAGAAGCCTAAACGCATAAATAATGGACTCAAAGTACCGGTAATAAATAAATGCAACAATGCAGGATGAAATGCAAAGAACTTAAGAGATGAAAAGCTTTTCAGCCTGCTATGGTTAATCTCAAAAACTCTTCAGTATGACAGCATTTACATAATTGTTGCACTTATCGCAACATCGCTGGAAAATGAGGGGTACCCCGCCCAGTGTGAGAACAGTCGTCAAGGCAACAGAAGTAAGGGTTCAACGGGAGCGTGTCACCGGCCTTGAGAGGTAATCAGGGAGGGAGGGGCTGACAGGAAGTCATTCTGTCATGTCTGTAAAGAGGACAGAGCGGTGCAGGTAGATGTAATCAGCTAAAATAATTTCACATACACGCGGATCATGGAGGCTACTGCAGGGATAAACTAACATAGCAGATGATGAAGAGGGTGTCTAGAGTCCAGTTGAGGAGAACCATCTAGGTCTTTTTATGCTCCACCGACCACTCAATGACCACTGAGTGCATTCATTTTAATGAGTTTATTTATTTTGTGAGTCCATAGATAAACGACTGCAGCGCTCTGGCACGTTTCAATCTGTCTGTTTACCTGGCTCTGAAAATCTCCTGCATGGGTCTTTATATCTCACTTTACATTCTCCTCCTGCTTCTCTACTTTCCTTTAGTAATAGACATGGCTGAGGGGTTAGAAGGTATGTTGTGTGTGTATACAGGGTTAACACTGTGGCTGAGATACAAATCAGCAACACAGGGATGGCATCATATGTACGTGGCCAAGCTCCCAAAGCAACGACAACGAGACACCCCAGACTAACAGTCTACGACTCAGCCACACACATCATTTGCAGCATAGGAGCCCTCTCTGTCCACTCAGAGAAGCTAGACAGCAGGTGGTCAGCTGGGCTCCGACTCTGAGGATTGGCCAGAGCATGCAGCACTGAGGACGAATCCGCATAGTGCAGTAAGAGGCCACAGGCCCAAAAGGAGTGATCAATCTGAACACAGAGGAGACAAACTTGGGCCTTACTGTTAACAGACAAACAGTAAGGTCCTTTACCTGCTTTTGTAAAGTGTCTCGAGATAACGCCTGTTATGAATTGACGCTATATAAATAAAGATTGATTGATTGATTGATTGATTGAAAGTGTGAAAATGAGAAAATGTAGAAATTGGTCATTTCCGAGAAATAAGCTGAGTAACTTCCATTGCAAATTTAAGATTAGATGTTTTTATCTAAAAGCCAATGACTCGTTAGATAATAAATGTAGCCTGATAGAACATCTTTGTGTGTTTATTTAAAGTGTACGTTTTGGAAAACTAGAACATCCATCTGTAATCTGACTAAGGACAAAAACAAGGAGTTCAAGAGCTTTATAGAACAACGCAAAGACAGAAAAAGACATTTTCAGCAGAATCAACAGCTTGGCAAATTCCTCTGCAGAGTACTTATGCTGTCCGTCACTTTGCCAAGGCCACTAACACAGTGAGGGATGGCTGTATCTAGGCAACCCACCAGCTAGCATCAGCAGCCTGTATCTAACCAGCATCAACCAATCACAAGCATCAGCTCACACCTTAGCCAATGATGACTGAAGACAAGCGGCTGCTGTTCTGCAGGGAGCTCAAATCGCAGCTAAAAGAGCCCAGTGAATGCCTGATTGTTTGGGTGCCGTCTGGGGATGTTACAAGGTTAAAAGCCACCTGATTGGCTTTAGCACAATTTGATGAGGGAGGAAACTCCAGCAAGTGTTGGTTTACTTAGTTCTCAGTGTTGTTGTGTCCCACAGCTCTGGACAGTAATTTCAATTAGTAATGTGTCCATGTCTTAGAAAATCAATTAGGGAACTTTTATATCTGTTTTGTTTAGCCAATCCCTGCCTATAGTCACGGCTTCTTATAAACCAAATAAATGCATTTCTGTAGTAGAAAATATTAGATAGTAGAAAGTATTCATTTCTGAAGATTTAAACCTGATTTTCCTAATTTACACCAACAAGAGGACCATTTGTGAACTTCTGACCTGCCTTAATCTCCATTTCACATTAAAACTAAGGAAAATATTTGAACCTAGACTTGCAGAAAAACGTACACTTTTATGGTTGAAGGAGCATGACATGAAAAAGAAATTGAAGTTCGAAAGCAAAACCAGATATGGGAATTAATATTTCCATTTGTTCAGGTGTGTCTCAGCTGCATGTCGCTTGTAAACTGTCTGGACGTGACAGATGAAAACACGGTTCTATTCAAGTGTTTACCTTGAATACTTGTACAGATTGTGAGCGTGTGTGTGTGTGTGTGTGTGTGTGTGTTTATTCATCCCTACACTTGACAACAGAGGAACCTCAGCATGGAGTGAGAAAGGTTGCATGTGGCATAGTGTAATAGGTTGCATTGCACCAACTTCTCTCTCTTTCACACACACACACACACACACACACACACACACACACACACACACACACACACCACACACACACACACCACATTCTGTACTTCAATCTGAGAGACATACATTTGGGCAAGGCAATCTGTTCACCTAACTGTGGCTGACATTGTATGTGATGCTTGCCTCGCTCCCTGTCTTTGATCCTTTAGGTACTGAGGAAGTGAAGCCTACAGGGACAGCTCATCCGCTCATTCCAATTCTCTCTCCCTCTGATCAGCTGCAAAGCTGCATAATAATACAAACATTTCTGATAACTGATAATCTTGTAACTGAATTGAACAAGTTTGTAGAGTATATTTTTATTTGTTTCTTTCTGGCTTTTAATATGGCAACTCCTACAGAGCTACAAACTTTTTTAGGCCATGGACCCCTTTCAGGTGACACATTTTTCCAAGGACCTGCTCATTATTGTAACATTGATAAGCATTATTTTAATGAAATGTATACATGTACTATGTAGTACTTTGCAACGGTAGAATTAGGCTAAATTTATACATTCCAAGTCATTTTATAATCTTTAAGAAAATGTGAGCTCCTGAGTGTTTTTTATTAGGTTTTTGATGAAGAGTCTGTTGGCACAAAACTAAAATGGGCGGAAGTATTGGACAAAATCGCTGATTTTATTGGTGCAAGAGATCCCAGTTTGTAGATATGCTTTTACAATGTTTAACTTTTACAATATTTTGTAAATTATTCCGCACACCCCCAAGCTATGGTTCACGGACCCCTCAGGGTCTTGGGACCCCACTTTCAGAATCACTGCCCTAGAAAGTCCCTCTTCAAATGGTCCCCAGAACTGTTCAGTTAAAAAAAACCTCTCTGGTCTGATGCAATACTCCTTTTATTTATTCTGTTTATTATGTTCACACTCGTCTGAATGCACTATTCCACTTTATTCTGATATCAGGTCTTACATCGTATCCATCATAGCACTATGGTCACTTTATTCTTGTTTATACAGAGCTAATAGACTGTTGTTTTCCTGCCATGCACCACTATCACTTTATTATTTAGTACCTGCATATAGCTTTATAGTTATATATTATATTTATACTCTATTATTGCACTAAAGTTCTGTTACATCTGTTCATTATATACATTTTGATCTTAGTCCGATCACTGTCCACTTATATCTTCCCTGGCACAACAGCTCTGTTTACATCTGTTTCAAATAGTCTACTGCATGTCTGTTTATATTATATACATCTGTTCACGTCTGCTTTCATCTGCTACATGCATGCCATTTTACATCTCACGTCGTCACTGTCCTCTGAATCTAACTCTGTGACTTGTGTTTTTTTAACTTGTACTAACATCTAGACACTTTACTCTCTGCTGTTCTTCGTATCTAACTCTGTGATTGTATTCTAACCTGTGCCAACACCCTTGACACTTATTCTTCTTCTACACTTTATTCTTTGTTGATTGGTTAAATGGTTTAGTATAGTTGCACTGTCGTTATTTGCTGCTCTGTGTGCCCTTGAATTGCCCCCCGGGGACAAATAAAGTTTTTTGAATTTGAATTTGAAAAGCCTCATAATATTGTTTATTTACAAATACACAGAAAGCTAAAGTTGTTGTTGTTTTTTAAACATTCTATGAAGATCATCCACATGTATTACATGTTTGTTTGTTGTTGTTTTTTAAACGATCTGTAAAAGGAATGTTTTTCAAATGTTTTGATGATGTAATATTTAAAACGAGCATCAGACATCAAAGGCACTTAGTATTGTGACATCATCAGTTCTGAAGCTAAGTAACCAAGAGAGACAGCTCGTTAGTTCCCGTAACACACACCACTGTGAGCGAAACTCTTCTCAAACATGCTTTCCAGACTTGCTTTTTCAGTCCCTGGCTCCTCTATTTGGACATGGGCCAGGCAAAAGATTCAAAACATATTTAATGATTTTAGCGGGAAAGAAAAGAAGGCGCTTCTCAAAGAGATCGAGGAGCTCAGGGCTCAACTTCAAATTTCCCAAAACTACGGTATGATTCAGGAGCAAAAGGTAACCGAGTGGACCGTCTACTTTGAGTCAGAGGAGAAGGAAAATCAAACCCTTTGGGATCAGGTGGAATATTTGACCCGTTACATCCACAAAATCAATGGCAATTTACAGGAACAGACTGATCTGTGTCAATACGAGAGGGACAATTATTTAGAGGAGCAGAGACGTAGAATTAGACTACAAAAAGAACTTGATTTACTTAAAAAGCAGTTAGCTAATCAGAAGAACCAGGAACAGTTGTTGTTAAACATGGAAGAAGAAAAGTATGACCTCTTCGAACTCAAAGGTTTGTACCAGAAGATGCACCAGAGGACTGAAATTATGTTCAGGGCTGGAGTACTAAATTGCCAAATGTTGCAGAAGCAACTTGAGAAGTGTCATGCTGAAAGGAATCAGTTACTGCAGGAGACCTGGAGGCTTAAGGATGAACAGGAGGCCCTCCTACAAAAAAAGGAGCAGGAGATCAAACTCTTGCTCAACGAGGCTTCTGGGAGGGAGAATTCCTTGCTAAGGCTGGTGGAGGATCTTAAAAAGTCGCTGCAACAACAGGCCTCAAGAAATGTTGAAGTGGACAATCTTCCCCCTAATGCTGCGACTCCACAATTTAGAGATGAGCTTGAGGATGAAATCGACCAGCAGGAGGAGGAGGACACAAATCCTGAGGAAAAGGCTCCAGAGCAAGCGCTGGGCATTTTTAGCTGGGCCTATAACACAATCTCCAGCACTGTAATGTTCTTTGTAAAGAAAGTAGGTTATTCAAGGCCACCAGGACCTGCTAGTTCAGGCAGACAACACAAGCATTAAATATTAGCCCATCATCCCCTGACAACACCTCCTTCCAATTCATATCTTTCATGTGACAGCACACACGATCGCAAAAAGCTAAAATAATCATTTAAAATTAGATTTAATTAATTCCCCAGCCCTAATGGTGTCAACAAAAAGGCAAACAAATATACTTACAAAAGTGTCCAAACAAAAATCATCAAAATCCAACAAGAAGAAAAAGCAGGTAAACCACAGAACCAGGGAGACAAACAACATACTAAACCGAAAGACTGCGAACAATGAAGTAACACAGAGGGTAAGAAACACAGAGACTAACAAGACATGGGGTAATCAGACACAGGTGAGACTAAAGAGATAAAGACAGGAGGGAAACAAAGAGGCAGGAAACCAGACAATACTGAGGACTACACAGTAAAACATGAAACACTGAAGAAACCCAGAGAGGCACAGGGAAAAGACATTACAAAATAGAACAGGAAACACTGAAAGGCTGGTTCACAAGGCAGGATTTTAAAATTGTCGGCCGATTTCCCAAACTTTAGAGACCACACACATGGCGATACATAATCGGAGGTTTTACAGTTTTGGTCGTACAGTGTGTGGAGCCACACGGCAACATCAACACACCACACGCTAACCGATTTCACTCACGAACGTCCCCCGATCAGACGGGAAATCTCGCAAAAACTCTCGAGATCAAACGTGATTTCAGATTCTACAAACGGACGAAGAGGATGCAAAACACGTTTTAAAGACACAGCACAAACGATCCCTATTGCATCCTCTTCCTCCGGTTTTGCGAGATTTCCCATCTGATCGGGGGACGTTCGCGAGTGAAATCAATTCATGTGTGGTGTGTTGATGTTGCCGTGTGGCCGCACACCACACACTGTGCGACCAAAACTGTAAAACCTCTGATTGTTTATCGCCAAGCCTTTGTGCCAAATTAATTGGTGTCTATTTGAGATGCAAGATCTCCTGCCTCTCCCTCTGCTTGTCACAGCCCTGTTCTGCCTCTCAGTACTTTTCCATTCAGGCTGCCTCCCTCTCGCTCTACCTGTCAGCCACACCCTCCTCTGCCCACCTGCTCTCTCAGCTGCAGCTGATCAGTAATTAGGCCACTACATAAACTGCTGCTCCAAACTTTTTCATTGCCAGATCGTCATCACATCCATGCCTGTTTTTCCAGCGTTTCTTCTTGGACTGATCCTGATCCACCGACCCTGCTTGCCTTGGACTCACCTTCTCCGTCACCCCACCCACACACACACCCACACCCACACCCACACCCACACACACACCCCCCAACCGACCCTCCCGACCACGACTATTGCTTCAGCCCCTTCCACTTTGCCTGCTTTCTAGGCTGAAGTGTGTGTGACTTTATATGCTAACACTGCCCGTTAAACTCCTCCCCCTTAACTGCCCCATTACTGCACTCTTACACTGTCCCACCATCACCCAATTATTCAGCTGTAACATGTTTAAGATCTCATCCCATCCCTCAACAGCTAATTTTTAACAAAAGCAAATGTATGTTATCTGACTGAAATAAAAAATAAAAAAATAAACTAAAATAAATAAACAGACAAGTGCCCTGTATGAAGTTTGAAAGCACTCCTGACCTGCTATATACTCAATGTACTTTGGATCAGTGGCATATATCAAGTTGTTAAGTAATCACTTACAATAAGACAAAAATGTTTTTAATCATGACGATAAGTTACTAAGTAAGATGTCAGAATGAGGAAAAGTTCAAAATGAGTCAGAGTGTCATGACTCTCCAAATCAATGTTTTGATTGTACCTTGAATTTAGCTCATCAGTTTGATTTGAGAATGAAACACATTTTCTCTACGTCTTTTATTCTTGATAAGACAATGATACAATTCTTTTACAGTTCATATTTAAATTTGTATCAGGGATAGTGACTGTATATTACGAGCTTTACTGCAAATACACCAGAAGGAGCTTACAGCAGCAATACCTGTTAGTCAACAGGATGATCGACTATCAGATTGAAAAATAAAAAGCTGCGACATTAATCATGTTTACTATAATGGTGTGATGTAATGTATGTGTGTATTTATAAAATCAGTATAAAGTCTCAGAGTGCAGGCACAATGTTTTCAGATCAGTAACTTTAATGAAAGATGGATTTTCATCATCAGTTCAAACTCTCACAGGAGCCATGATGTTTTCATTCAACTCCTCTGGTGTCCACTGAGGCATTTGAGAATCATTGATATTTGTTCAGTAACATGCAGACTAATGTTACCATCTCCAACTGCTCCTTGCTATGATGATAAACAACCTAAAATCTGCTCTTCTCCATCACTCAGTAGCGTGTGGCTGCAGTGATACATCCACATGTGGCTTCACAGTACAAGGTGCTGCTGGTTTGCTGCTGTGGGGGAGAATTAACTGTGATGTAAGACATCAGTTTATTTGGGGCTACAGAATTACAATAACAGATTAGTGTACTTGCTGATACCAAGTTGCACATTGTCACTGTATCAGAAGCACTTCCACTTCAGAACAGCTCTATGTGAAAGTCCAGATAAACGGATTTATCGATGTCGAAATACAATAAAAAAAAACTCTCTACAAATGTCAACAAAGTTATTCAATTTTACAAAAAATATATTGCAATTCTCTTTTTAAGTAGCAGCTGCTATCTTCTTTCGGCTTCTTCCTTTCGACCTCAGTCGCTGAAGACGAAAGGTGTACAGACATGGAAAAGACGGGCTGTGGGAGTAACGCTGTAACTGACCTGTGCATGTAATGAGACACGGTGAGGTAAGTGAGTGTATGTGCATTCTTCTGAGTGTGGCTGAGCACGCACGTTAACCTCTAATGTTTATAGATAGAAGCCGCTGGACTCATAAAAACAAGATAAGTGTTGTGTCAATAGTCCAAACTGGGGCCTTTAATCTGAGCTGAACAGGAGCCCAGGCTCCTCATTTGTAACCATAGAGTAAAACACATTGAGGCTGCACTTTAGGTGGAGGAAATTTCGCCTCCATTAACCCTACAGGGTGGCCATGCCATTAACAGAGGGGGGCAAAGAGGTAACATTATAGCCAGCACACCATGGATAGTGCCATAGCTTGAAATACATCATCGCTCATGAGATAAAGCACGAGGCTGGCAAAGGTCGTCATATATCATGGAAAGACTTGTGCAATATTTACTGTCCTGCTTTCCCTTTTTAACAGCAAAGTACAGCTACTGAGGAAACACTGCCATGTAAAAAGTAGGTGGGCGTGGAATGTAAAAGTTTGAATTCAACATGAGGCAAATCATCGACGATCACAAAAACTGTTGATTTTCAAGACTGATGGTGAAAGTCATCGATAGCTCAATCAGTAGAGCTGTATTACTAATATTCTTTATTTATGAACAATGTAAGACACTAACTCACCCTGTCAGCTATTTAATTTTTGCAGGTAAATATCACAAAAAGCTATTACTATTCATGACAGTGTAAGGGTGTGTGCCTTAGTCAGTTGGGGTTATGTAAACGAAGGTGTTTGTGTGTGAGCGTTTGTGTGAAGGTGTCCCTCAGACTGCCCTGGTATTCTCACAACAGCAGCTGCAGCCTCTCGATAAGAGTCGCACTAAACAGCTCCACTTTGAGGACAAAATGAGCTGAAATGTAAGAAGGAGGAAAACACACTGACACATGCACAAACTTGCACACACACATTTTTAACAAGCAGGGCAGATATCAGGAAGCTAGCAGATTAGCATACATGAAACAAGGCATTTTCTGCAGAAAGGGAGAACCAATTTTGCACAGTGCTTGGAAAGAGTTGAGCCAGACAGAAGTGATATTGAATGCAGGAAGACATTGTGTTATTTTAAACTATAATGCAACACTATGCCAGAAAAAGAAAAAAAAAGTTATAGCTCTTTGAGTGTAACATGTTTATTTTTTATGTTGAGAGATTCAAAGGAGGATGAAAAACGCTTGTCATATTTGAAGGGAGTGAAGAAGGACAAAAAGAATCATATGGGTGGCAGAGTGGGAAAGAGAGAGAGAGAGAGAGAGAGAGAGAGAGAGAGAGAGAGAGAGAGAGAGAGAGAGAGAGGGTGACAGGAGTTGTCAAAGAAAGCTGATAAATCAAAAAGTAAGCAAAGGCAACTGAGAGATTTCAAAAAGGAAAGTAAATAGAAGACATGGTACAATTAAAGAGCAATGATGAAAAACAAGAAGGTAAACAGGAACGACTACAGAATTATCTCAAAGTCTTTGCGTCTTTCGAAGGTGCATAATCAAAGTACATCAAACCTAGATCAGTCAGTCACTTGCATACTGGACAAAATATTTATGTTCAATACATTTTGTACCTCGAATTCCCCACTGAACATCTCACACATCCGCATCATTATACTGTAACTCTACCTTATGAATGAGCCATCATTCCACCTTTGTCATCCAGGCAGAGAGGGAGGAATCCAATACTTCAGATTATTAAATTAGGAGCAATTTCCTCACTCAATCAGATTAGGAACATATTGACCTCGTTGTGCTTGGGAGTCATATCATTAACATGATTTACATGAGCAGGAAGTACCCAGGTTTTATTAAAGTAATTCAAAAACAAACACAAATATCAAAGCTTACATGATACTTTTGGTGTCTTCAACATTTCAGGTGGCTTTATATATAACAGATATACATTTATTCACTATGTATTATAATGAATGGGGAAGTCTTCTAGTTGTCTCAACAGACTTTTATCTAGTTTTTACTAAAAGTGATGCAGGAGTGAATCTCTTATGTAAAGTTAAGACTTTTCCTTAAAACTCCAACACTTTCAAGTTTAAGTTACAGTATCCAAGGAACGCATTTAACCCACCAAGGTCCTCACAAGTATATACATTATGTACATGAGTAATGAATGCTTGTTTTGGGGAAGAGCTGGAGAAGCAAGGGAGAATGGCTTGTTTGTGATCCTGCTGAGTAGAGTATGTGGGTGACATACACAAACTGAAGAGCATCCGTTGTGAGTGGCACTTGTGTTATGTGTTTTGTGTTTTGTGTGTGTGTGTGTGTGTGTGTGTGTGTGTGTGTGTGTGTGTGTGTGTGTGTGTGTGTGTGTGTGTGTGTGTGTGTGTGTATGTGTGGGGGGTGTGTGTGTGTCAGTCAGCAGCATGGGGTGGATTCTAGCTGAGTTTAAAGAGCAGCATGTAGGAGAGAGGCAGACAGTGTCTGTCAACCAGCAGCCAGCATACAGGCTCTGAATTCCCATTCATCCCCTTCATCTGCCCTCTGTATAAATAGACCACCAAATCAGAGCTTAGGATTTCTGTGGTTTCAGAGTGGTATCAAAAGGTACATGTACGTGTGTGGATTGTGTGTGTGTGTGTGTGTGTGTGTGTGTGTGTGTGTGTGTGTGTGTGTGTGTGTGTGTACTGTATGTCAGTGAAGGCACCTTAGTGAGCGAGCCTCCTGAAGCTCAGACGCATACATTATCTTTCAGGGGTTTTTTTCATGGCAGACAAATCGACCGTTCAGATGTGACCTGCTCTTACACAAACTTAAGTGCATGCAAACCTACAGACAACTAAAACCTCTGGAGTCACTCCAGAAGTGATGCCAAGCCAAAATAGCTTCATATTCAGAATAAAAAGATCCACAAAGGAGCCGCCCAAATAGTTAAGGTCTGTTTGTAGGACAGCAGATTTAGCAGCGTTTCAAAAAAAAAGAAAGTCAGAACTAAAATGTTATTTCAGTGGCCCCCTATCCTGTTACTTATAATGTAAAGAAATATATTTCTTGGTTCATCTCTTCGTGAGCTTTGCCACATTGAAAATGATCAGCTATAATATTATTATAGTTGGTATGAGGATTATTATCCCATGAATAGTTAGTTTAGTCCGTTCAGGTCCATTAGCCTGTTTGTGTTCTCAGAAAGTGTCAACATGCTTTCAGCAGACAGTATTAAAATTCAACCTAACACCTCAGCCTTTAGTTCTACTTGTTCTACAGTTGTTGTGTTTGGATCCTGGATGTCAGAGGGACAAAACAAGGCTCAAGTGATTCTGGTCTCTTTCGTTGGTGCCATGGTAACGGTGATGGAGACAGCTCGACTCAGCTTTGTGAGTCCACAGAAAGGCAAAGAAATATAAGGCTACAATCCTAAAACTAACAATTGTACAGACTTCTTCCCCCCATACACATGACTCAATGCTTTCAAAATCATTACCAAGCATCCTGACAGAAGATTAGACAAAACTGATTTTATTTTACACTCCGGCGTCCTTGCTGCATTAAAAATAAATGCTTCGAAGATTAACAATACAGCAATTTAAGTCATTACACACATGATTTATTGTAATAAAAACTCTAACAAGAAATTTGCAATAATCCCTTTACCAGTGGCTGCTGCCCATGCCAGGGGAACAATAAGCTGTTCTCGACTCAATCGAGCTGCATACTAATAGGATGATTATGAGGCCTAATTATCAGATGCCACTTGTCGAAAAGAAGCCGTGCAGTTTGCCCCGAGGATAAAATGCAAAACAGAGACAAACTGTTGTTTCTGTTGAAAAGCCATCAAGGAGCGTCTCTCTTTTTTTTATAGAATCAATGGTTAGAAGTCAAGATGACACTTCTGTAGATGGCAGAAGGAGAACATAACATCACCGCAGTAAAAGATTAATGTACACAGTGCTGTATGGGCTCTGCTGTTAAGACCAACACTTTGTGTTTAAAGGGTTTTATCATAGGGTCTCTAGTAGCTGTCATGACACCTGCTCAATTAATGTGGCTCTCAGCCAAAAACGTGATTTGACTATCCATTTAATTTATGAATGGATTAATCACAGGTCAAAAACTATACTCCACAATCAGCTGGATTTTGTGGGAACTAATTAATAATAAATTGAAAGTTTGGAACACTGAATGAGTTCATGTAATAGTTGTGTGAGTGTGTGTGTGTGTGTCTTTATTTGTGACAGAAATGGGGTCCAGTAGTGAACGTGGAGGAGAAAAACGATGTGTAGAGTCTAATGTTAATTCTCACAATAGTCACAAATAAAGATTGCGATAATAAAGACGCACTAATGATGCTTTCATTACCTTCTTCTTTAACAATCTACCTGGGTTTTTTTGGCTGTTGTTGCTGCCAGAGAGTGATTCACGAGTACCAGGAGGGAGATTCACCACATCTCCAATCTCACACACTGTTAATAATTCAGCATTTAATATAAAAACAGACAGGCTGTCCGGGAGGAAACAATAGCAGTAAATAATTGATATCTGTCTCTGCTCACATGGTCTCTGGATTAGAAGATGGTGATATAGAGTAAATAAGAATAGAAATTCAATCTGGAACAATTTTCTTTTGCCCCTAAAGAACTATCCTCTGACCTCAGATGTATTGGACTCAAATAACAGCTCTTATTGCTGCCATCAAAAAAGTAAGAATGTGCCTAGAATACAAATTTAATGAATAGGCAAATGAAAGTGTTTCAGCCAGCTTCTGTTCTCTATTCTGCCTCCAGATCTTTTTCATTTCTCACACATTTTATGTTAGTGATAGTAATGCCTGGGAGAAGAGGCTCCCTGAGGCTTTAGCTGCCTTTTCTCCAATTACCACCAATGTCACCTCTTTTTTTTTTCCCTCTCATGGTTCCCTTTTTCATTTTTTTCTGCCAATTTGAACCCTGAGTGTCCCTCTGTCTACTTCTTTGTCTTTTCTGAGTGTTTCTTTCTCTTTTCGCCCAAAGGCAAACGATGGAGGATGAAATATAAAGAGAAAGAGAGAGAGAGAAAGAGAGAGAGAGAGGCAAACATAAATATATGCCACTTCTGTAACCCACTCTCCATGCACCCACACACAATTTGAGATCCTAAATTTAAAGTCAAACTCTCTGCAACATGATCATCTTTTCCCGAGATATAAACCATGATATAGATCGCTCTGCTGCCAGGTGTAGTGCTGCTGACGCCTGTGATTGTGTTGACAATCAGTTGAAAGTCGATACAGCAGTATAGAGAGGAGACGTCCTCATATGAGTTTCATGTGATTGGTACCTTGTAACAACGTTTCAAGGCCTTTGAGCCAATCTGAGCCAGGATCTGAACATTTCTCCAGAGAGGCAATGCAGCACACGGTGAAGGACACTGTGTCTTCTACAAAAAGCTACACACGAAAAAAACACAATGCAAAGCAGACCACACATCACACCACCTTTCTAAGGCCATCAGATATGAAACATGTATGCATGTTGTACACATGTACAATTCCACCTAAAATAAAGACTAGCCTGATCATAGTGTGAATAATTAATGTAGATAAAAGAATTAAAAGGCAAGATGGGAAAGAGTGCATTATTGTTTAATACACTTTACTGTAGAGCAAAGAATGTCTTTTAAATGTCTTCAGCAGATTGTCAATATTGTGGAACAGTTTTATTGGTTGTATTCTAATTGCAGTGCCAGAAGAAAAAAACACCAGAAATAAATCGGCATATGGCCCTGCTGTCATCACCTATAGCTCACAATCACACCCACACCCCCCTGTTGAATCCAACGCCGTATGTGCCTGTTTGCTAGAGCCTGTGCATGAATGTGTGTATATGCCTTTTATTTTAGGGTGTAGTCAGTTACATTAATAAGAAGTACTATAGTTGCAGTGTAAAAGAGAAACACGTCAAAACACACACAGCAGAGACAAGGTCCCACGTCTCCATTCTTCTTCTTTTTGTTTGTCTCCATTCTTCTCTCTATAACAGTCCATCATCAATTCCCTGCTTTGCATAGTAGGCTGTTACTCAAACAGCTGAAGCTCAATCTGTGACTTCAGTACAGATGCCATTTGGGTGTATGGGACATTTGAAGCTGCAGAAACAATTCACTGACATTTTTTCTTATTTCAGCCAAGCATATCAGTCAATAAAGAAATCTATTTGAATTAATCCATCACACCAGTCTGATGTGGTTCCTTTCTAGATAAATGCCAAGCGGTCAGCTCTGAGTGATCGCTTTCACAGCAACGCCTGGCTGATCTGCTGGCATACAGCCAAAGCTGGGTATTAGGCTTCTCATCTCTGATTAATAACAATAACTTACCTAATAACAGAGGTTAGCTTATGGATTGAAAGCCATGCAGATGCTAAATAAATACACCAAACCCCTGAGACCTCGACAGCTGATTTCTAATCAACACAAACAGATCTGATTACATTCCCATGCCTCACATGCTTCAGGAGTTTGGGCTTAGCTATGTACTGTATGCATCTCTAGTTCTGTAGCAGGCAAACTGCCAGATTGTATGATCTATGCTGGCTGTTATTTTAACTTTAAAATTGTATTATCTTTGTCAATGAACACTATTCTGTTTTCATCTTCAGAATTAGCTTCAGGCTTCTGTCTGTCTTTGAAGATGTAGAGATCACAGCTTGCACTGGTCACTCTCATTCACTGGCAGCACAGTCATTAGTTATGGAGATCAGTAGATCATTGCCAAGGCGAGAACAGATGTGCACACATATTTAAAGTCACTTGCAGAGGAACAGAGATGCTATGGTTGATGACTTCAGGATTCATGGAAACCCTTTGAGGCTAAGCCCCCTCAGCTCACTCACAGACCTGTACTTTTGTAGTATATATGTGTTAGACAGTATATAATAATACATAATATTTACCTACACAGACTCTAATCTAGTGTTTTTATGTATATTTAAAAAAGTTCTGTAGTCATATAGTTCATGGATAACAGAGCTAACAGGACATTGTGAAAAACATGAGGTTATTCATATTATGTCATATGTGTATGTGTACAGACAGATAGACATATATAATGACTTCAGATTAAATATGTTCAACCTTTAACCAACACTGTGAATTTGTTAGATCCACAAATGCTTTTTGTGGTGACTATGATTTGGCTTTGGGTTGTTGTGTGTTTTTGTTTACTTACTCCTGTGCATTTGATTTTTTAGACTGTGATGCACATTATTTATTGTGCCTGATTTTGGTCTGTACCTACCTGTATTTGCATGTAACGTTCGTTGTATCTGGTCTGTGTAATATCTTAATAGTGCGATTGTGCCATACATCCTGCACCTGCTATTAACACTCCAGTGCACCAATAGATCCTCTAATAACAATTTAGTTGTGCTGCTGTTTGCTTAGGATTGTAAAACGAGCTCCTCTTCCTCTGAGCACTTCTAACCTATCCTTTAACCTTTCATCATTGTATATCCCATATTTGCAACAAAGCCCCCATATCTGCCCCTTCTCTCCTCCCTCTCATCTTAAATCCTTTTTCACCAGAACTAAATTTACACCAGTGGAAATCACATCATTCGAGAGTCTTTAAAATGGCCAAAATCTAAAAATACCATCCCTGCATGAGCCACATCTGAACCTGAACTCCTCACCCTATCCTAACACCACAAAAGATACCTCTCCCCCCCTCTCTTCCTAACATCATCCCCAGCTTCTTTCAGGCAAGATCTAATTCACCAATGAATAATGGATGGATGGATGGATAGGAGACTTTCATCTATTAAGGCCTTCTCTCTCTCTCTCTCTCTCTCTCTTCCTCTCTCTTCTCTTGCAGGATGGCTGTGGTGCTAATGCAGGGCAACATGCATTGGAGATGAGCCCAGGGACCTCCTACTCAGTCTGTTTGTCTGTCTGCTGCCTGAAGGATCTCTCTCTTTCTCTCTGATTCTGCCTCTTTCACACTGGACATCCACAACACCATTTAGTTCATTTATCGTTGTTTTTCAGTGTTTCCTTTTCTTCATTCTTTCTTAGCAATCCAAGCAGACATAATAGACAAGGACTGGCCATGTCTTTTCATCCAAGTCCTCATCCAATTACCTATCACCTTTTTCATTGTTCATTACCTCGGTTCGATTAGGGCCTGACCTTGGGATAGTGATCCTTGGTTTGTATTGACCCTGACCCCAACACTCCCCTCCCCACTAATGCTGTCAGAAGCCTCATGAAAGGACCAGTCTCACGATCCACCTCCCTCATTTAATACTTTAAAGGATCTGTGCTGTTTTAAATCCACCCTGGAAGCTCAACCTGCTCATGTGAAAAGAAAAAATATTCATTCGGGTCTATTATGGATGCTCATGCTTAAGAAATTTCCTGCTTTGGTGGCATTTAGTTAGATACGTTTGCTTAGATTTTGATCCCACGCTGGTGTATTTTTGAATTAATAATCTCTGCTATTTAAAGGACTTCAGGAAATGTTTGACTCTTCTGAAAAATGTATGTTTTGGAGCAAAAAAAACAAGAAAAGGTAAAAGGTAGCATAATAATATGAGCTATATGAGAACAATATGGTAAGGTATTAAAATAGTTAAGTTATTTCTCCACCTATACGATTCAAAAGATCTTATAGGGCAACTCAGTTCTTTTTACTAACTTAAAGCGGCTCTGATTTAATGGCACTCCAGATGATTTAGTGGGATCGGAGGGTTCCACCAATTTATCCGCATGAAACCAAAATGAAAGACATAAAGACAAAACAACCCCCCACACCAAAACCAACAATTAGCTTTTGGAGTGGAGAACAGGCAGCAGCTTGTCAAAGAGCCCATCAATAATGCAGGTTGGTTGGAGACCCTGGCTGACACATGTAGGTCCTTCTTAACCCGTCTGCCTTTCTACCTGTCTGTCTGTCGTCCATCTGTCTCCCCTAAATCCACTCCTTTTCTCACCTGAGTGCCTGCATGACCCCTTGCCAGCATATGTCTGTCCTTCTACAAACAAACAGATGTGTATTTATTTCTACAGCCTTGCTGCCCAGGTGTCTGTTTTGTGTGCATCCTTGAAATTCTGGGCCTAGAGACACTGACTGTATATGCATGCATTTAATTATTTACTTTTCCAAGATGAATAAAAGTGATTCATAATTCATAAAATATACCAGTGTGTTAACTCACTGAACATGTCCTCTAGGCTATTTTTATAGTGTGGTTGCATTTTGGAGATTTTTTTTTTTTATCAACATATTTTATAGAAACAATTATTAAACATACAGTGCAAATGGTATGCAGTTCACTTTTTTTCCCCTGAAAAACATTGGAGACCCTGTAACACAAGCCTCACAAACCACCCTCACAAACAAACAGACCTCTTAATTAAAATGAATTAAAATAATAAATAGGTATGCAAAAATTAATAAATAAAATACAATGACCAAACAAATACGAATCACTAAGTAAACAAAGACAAAGTAAAACGTGTTTTTGTGTACACAACATAAGTAAATAGTAAAACAGTACAACCTGTAAAAGAAACAAAAACAAAATCACTCACACTACTGCACCGCTACAAAAGGAAGAGGTCTCCGAGAACGTTTAATTAGGAGAGAGAAGAAAATATGCTACTCATTTTTTTCTGTCTGAAAATGACTGAATTCTCTGCAGGGGTGAGGACAGACGCAGAGAAGAACCAACAACAGTAATAACAGCTGCTGTTCCATCATACACGCCAGCAGAATGATAATCAGCACTGGACCAACCTGTTATCATGTTCGTCATCTACCGCAGACAAAATGGCCTAAGAGTGACGACATGAATGAAAGAAAACAGCAGAATTAGCGCTGTGCGGGAGGTGTCGTTTGGGTAATTTGTGGGTTTGATTCATTTTCAGCTCTTATTAAGCAGATCAGGTGTGAGGACTCAGACTGACACAAAGACACCTGTAAGATTGGTGCTTGAAGAGCTGGAGAAGAAGCGACAGTCTGGATGTTTACCGTTATGTTTAAATCCACAAACAGGCTAATTAAAGGGAGAAAATGTGTCCCGGGGCGTGTGAGAACAAAAGCAAAAGCAGAGAAAAGGGCGATTCCATTCATACATTTCAAATGGAAAAGGATTTTTCTTGTTGTTCTTCTGCATGAAACTGTAAAGTTTGTGATGACAGGAAGTGTTTATTAGATCACATAAACACAAACAACGTGCCTTGGGGATTGGTGAGACACAATACGAGAGAAACCAGGATGCTTTCAAGGTTTCAGTTTGTTGTTTTACCCCTATTATTTAATATGAACATTATGACGTTAATATGGGAGTTACTTCTGAAAGTAACCCATACTTGAAAGAGACATATCAACAAATAATACATAAAACAAAGGGTTTTTTTGTTTTTAAGAAAACCATTATTTTAAGTTCCTCAATTAGTCTTTGTGTTTCCAATTCTGTGTCTTTCAAATTGCCTTCAATATTGAGTATAAAGCACTTTGTTAGACTTGATATTCTCTATCACATTTTAATTTGATACTGCAGTCAAAATTCAAAACATTGAACAGAATTGTCTTTTTTTTAAAAAAACATTTATATTATGTATCCTAGTTTTACCTTGTTTCTGAGTTCATTAGACAAATGCAGCCTTTTTAAGTTAGGTAGAATCAGTTATATCTGAGTTCACTTTAACTTAATGTATGACAGTATAGTTAAGATCATTTTATGATTTAATTCAGAAACAATCTTATATATTGCTCATTGAACTTTACTACTGTCATTATCATTAGTATTATTAACCATTTATGTGAAATCTGTTTGGCTACATAGTCCCAGAACTTTGAGATCAACATTGTCAGATTGCACAGAGCACTGTTTCATAAACATCACTTTATCAGACCGTTTTGGTTTGCTCAGCAGAATACATGTAAGGTGCACAATATTTGCATTTCAGCGAGCTGTGTAATGAGATTGTCAGAGCACGTGTGTGGGTTGAATCCTCAGTGTGGTGAAGAAAACATTCTGACATCAAGGACTTTGCCTCAATGAAGAAATGTTCGACATCTAAAAAGGTTTACAGTTTGTGTGATCACGAACATCTTTATCTTAAGAGATAAGACAGAAATCCAAAATAGTGGAGGCCTTTTTGAAAACAATGAACTAAATACGGTTATTGTTATCAATATAGAAGGCTACATTGACCTTTTTTGCAAATATTTTTTATAGAGTTTGTCGAGAAATTCTTTATCCCACAAGGAAGAATTGAACGAGGCATTGAAAGCTATTTTCACATCACTGCTTTTGTACAATTATTGATTTGACTGCATAAAACATGAAAAGCCCTGAAGAGATGAGGCAAACTGACAGCCAAGCCACAAGGCAGTGGTAAAAAAATAAAAATAAGGTGGACTTTCATTCGGGACAAGAAGCTTTACTATAGAAAACAAATGTATAATAATAGATAAGAAATCATTCCGTTTTTTTCTCTTCCTTTGTCTGTCTGATGCATCTTGTACATGCAGACCCTTATGACTCAGAGGAAAATCCATTCTCTGGAGCTGTAAGTCAATAACGTAGCCCCCCACTCCAATCCTCAGACAGTGTGTATGTTTGTGAGTGTGAGAGTATAGATTTAAGCCCCACCCTTATTCTCAGTGTGATTCAAACAGTCCCATCACTGCCATCTTCCCACAGCTCCTCCTTTACTCCGGCCCAGCACAGATACCATTACTATAATAGAATTTACAGAGCAGCAGAATGAGGAACACAATGAATGAATGAGCGAATGAATGAATGAGTGAATGGGTGAGAGAGAGAGAGAGAAAAAGAGAGAGAGAGAGAGAGAGAGAGAGAGAGAATAAATGAATGACAGAGAGTGAAACCTACTATTTGTTGAATTAATAACATATATCATAATGTAGATAAAGGCATGTAAGGCATGTAGAGAATATATTACAGTCACACTCATATATCATGCCGTGTGTGTCAGCCATTGTTCTCGTATCCTTGCAATAATGAGAGGTCTAATTGAATTAGATTGAGTTGTAACTCATTGTAATGGTTGGAACAGGGCGAAGCAGATATCCAACCAGCTGTTCCCTCTGTTGCCGTCCGCTGGCTTCACACAGAGACAGGTGTGTTTTAATTTAACGCTTCACAGGAACATCGAGAATGAAAACAAAGGACTGAAATGAGGGGTGAAAGGTCATGTGCAGCAACATAACTATGCTTATTTGAATCTGTCATTGCAAGTCTGTTAACAACATGCTTGATGAGTTCATAATTCTCGAATAAAAAGAGATAAAATAGCGCTCAAACAGGAGCTTGTTCAGCGCTATAAAGGAGGCAACTGAAAAAAAACCACACTGCTAGAATACAGCATGACAATAAAACAATTTTGAAAGGCTCAACACACATCTTTTTAATGCTGTTGGCCATGTAGTGATAGTCCTGTTAAAGAGCCATATGTAGAGGCTCTGACAGAGGCTTTGAAGTGATGTCTGTTCAGCCTCGCGTCTATCTACCACACTGCTCTATCAGGTGCAGCAGGGTGTCCAGTGAGAGAGCAAAGTGGTTATAACCCAGTAAACTGTCTCCCTCAGGCCAAGTGGAGCGTCTTCTGAATACCAAAAATGCTGGTTTTTGTAATGAATGAGGCAGGAGACACAGAGCGAGAGAGGGAGAGAGAGGCTCACCCTTGAATCAAATCCTGATCACTGATTTATCGCTAAAGGGAAAAGATTAAATTTAATGAGCAAGGTTTAAAGTATAGTGCTTCAATTTCATCGTGTTTGAAGGTGCAATCGTCTGATGAAACATGTATTAGTCACTTTTAAAGATTATTGAATATCAGTGGATTACAAATAAAAACGTCAACACTTTTAATTACAATTATTGCTCTATGAGCTGAAAGGGTAATTCATAATTAATAAGAGGGGCAACAGATGACAAATCAAAAACTGACCGAGTAATTGAATTGAATAATGGATCATGTGATAGTTAATGGGTTTCAGTGTGTTTTGGACTGTAAGTCAGGAAAAACAAATAAAAAGCCATCACCATGGGACTCAATTCAGTTCAATTAATTTTGGACATTTTTAAATAATTGATAATCATGATGATTGTTAAAGATCAACTGGCTCGCACTCCGTCCACCACAGCAAAAACAGACAGCAATGTAAGAGCAAACCATTTTTCCAATATCGTACTCTCCCAGATTAAATGTAATCAGATATGAAAGATTATGTCTTGTGGCAGAGACAGAGAGAGAGTGTGTGAGAGAGTGCTGCTGTTAGCTTGGACTTTATAACACCCGCTAATCTGGTTTCTCTTATGAAAAGCCAACAAACCTCAGCCACAGGAGACTGTACTACACAGGGCTAAATAACTCTCTGTCTTTATGATAGAACCAGAAAGAGAGACACATGTAGAATATCTTCACTGACTTCTCCACTCTTTTAAAACAAATGCCATTGCTCATTCTCTGTGTTGGCTGCTTCAGTGTTTTGGTTACATCCTGCACATGTGTTAGGGAGAAAAAAAAGAGTGAGAACCACGCTCATCAATCTGATTCAGCGGGGAATGTCAAAACGTCACAGAGGTACAAGATGATTGGCACAGTATGATTTCCTACTGATTGATCGATCCTGTCTCTGTGAGTAAGACACGCTCACCTATCTTGAAGCAGGCTGACAGAAACAGAGCAGTGACCCATGAGTACAGCTCAGACCTGAGACAGGACGTGATTTATCATCCATGTTGAGCTGTGAGCGCTGCTAACAGCCTCTGGAGACCGATTTCAAACAGGAGACAGCACATGTGTTATCATAGAACAAGAGCTGGGAGCTTTAGAAACACAAAATGTAAGACAAACTATTCACACAATGAGTATCCAATATACACTTCAATCACACTTAATGACTCATTTACAAAACACATTCTGAGGACCAACTGCAGCCATAAAGTTGTCAACAAATATCTGAAACTGATCTTTGCACCTGAAGCTCACACACACACACACACACACACACACACACACACACACACACACACACACACACACACACACACACACACACACACACACACACACACACACACACACACACACACACACACACACACACACACACACACACACACACACACATCATTATTATCAATCATCCACACACTTAGTGACTCATCTTAAGTTCTCATTTACAGGCTTACAGCTCACTCTCATCCACATTAAGAGCTGGAACTGAGCTCTGGCACATGCAGATACTTTCGAACCCTTGCATATACACTGATCCAATCACAGATACGGACATACAACATGCTGGAGGTCACTTTTTTGAGCAGCAGTATTTCAGAATATATTTTTTCTTCAGGTACACTTCCACCATCACATAAACACTTGATAAACAAAACCTCCCCTCTGCAGTTCAATGAAGTTGTTTACCTCCACAAATGGGTGTCTAAAATAAAAACGAATGGTTAACATTCCTTCCCTCTGCACGCATCACTTGCAGTCCAATGCCAGGGATTAATTATAGCGGGCTGCCTTCCTTATCTTTGCTGCTGCGCAAAGACACTCAGCACTGCTGGCCGTTGAACTCCAGCTCTGCTCTGCCACATGGGCTAAAGACACTTTGTTGTTTTCAATTCAGTAGAAGAGTGAAAAGCCACAGCTAACATACACAACAAAAACCTTTTCACCTCATCAAACTTTGAACTTCATTACAAGGCGAGTTTCAACTCCTGTCTTCCAAAACCCCAATTTAATCAGATAGGATAGACTTCACTGATACTTAGGAAGTAAAGATTTAGTTATTGGACATGATCTGGTTAGATCATAGTCTATAGAGTGACTGGCAGCATGAGAGCAATCATTTCCACCTATTTTTAGCAAATGAAGAGCTGTTATTCTGGGGAAGCCCAAACAGGCCCCAGGCAGAGAGCACAGACGTGTGTGTCTGTGAGGATGTGTCTGCGTGTGCTAATCCAAACAAGGGGTCTCCTTACCTTCTATGGACGGGGCTTGATCCTGGGCTGCATACAGCATTTCCTTAAATGCCTGATGAAAAAAATAGAAAAAAAACATTAGCACTGCACAAATTGCATCTTAAACACACGTGTGAAAAACAAAAGTTTACGTTACACCATGAAGCACAACTGTCAGCTCCATCTGGGTTCACAGCAGCATTTAAACCATCTGAAGCCATTTGAGGGCCATTAACTAAACTCTAGTTCTCCATATGGGAGGATTACAGCAACCGCCACACAGCTGTTAACATAATGAACCCCACCACACAAACCCTGTAAATCTAATGATCTCATTGACTCTGACTTACACATGTTAGACAAACCTGTGTGATAGCTAAAAGAACTAAGAACATGTAGAAACAAAAACAGTATCTCTCGGCTGCTGTATTTGTTGCAGCACAACTCTGGCATTCACTCTGTTGTATCCCCCACTGATCTTCATCGTTCACCTGCTTGAATAGAAGTGTACTGCTTTGATCTACTAAAATCATAAAAACAATAAGCAAAGACAGAGGACAAGATAATATTTTACAAACTTTAAATCTGACAAACAAGGAACACTGATTTGGGTATGGAATGTTAATGGAAAGATATATACAGCAGTTAAAATAAAATTATTCTTTGACAAGTCTAAAGTTTCAGAACAGAGGGATAGAGAGAGAGAGAGAGAGAGAGAGAGAGAGAGAGAGAGAGAGAGAGAGAGAGAGAGAGAGAGAGAGAGAGAGAGAGAGAGAGAGAGAGAGAGAGAGAGAGAGAGATAGCTGCAGTGGTTAAATGATGTTTCTCTACAATAAGATTGATCTGGAAGATAATGCAAACCGACAGATAATTGCATGCTGGCTCATCTGACATTTGAGAGGCGATCAGAAAAACAGACAGAGACTGAATCCAACTCCCAAATAAAGATTTCTGTAGTTCTAAACTGCCCCAGCCAAATATGAATAACACGTTTAATACAAGTTTGAGCAGATATTAAATCATTGGGTTAAATGTTTACATTTACCGTTTATTGACAGTAAAATCTGCAGCATGCGCTAAACTTCACAGCCAGCTCGTCAACAAATAACATCTGTCATCCAAATCTGACCACCTGCATGTTTTCCTGCCTTATCCACAGATCAAACTGTTCTCTGTCCAGGTTTGTAATGTAACCTTCTGCTTTTGTAACACAGCAGTGAGAGGGCAGTGTGAGTAATCCTGTGTGTGGGCGGAAACCACTCAGAAACTCCTGTACATTAGTAGCAGCCTGCACTGTTGATGCTTCAGCCCCTGTGTGACTTACATTGAGGCTGGAGTGTAAACTATAGTAAGAGGTCAAAATCAAACTTTTTGTGTCGCATTTTTCTCTGACTCTGCTAGCACAAACCCAGAAATTAAGCTTGTCCCTGTCCTGGATGACCTCTACTGAGCTAAAAGCCCCCCCTCTGACTAAAAGGTGGGAAATAGACGTTCAGATTCAGACAGGGAGCCATCGCCATGGTGATGGCAGTGATGGGAAAAGGGGGGGTGGGGCAGCTCTTTGGGGAATCGGGATGAACCTGCAGGCTTGGCAGTAATCAGTGGTGAAACCTGTAGACAATAACTAAGCCAAGCCTAATGGGGCTATCAGTTTGAATGACCATGCATTAGTGTGATGATGATACATACTCGGTAAACCAAACATGCGTGTAACACAAGTACCAGACTTGAGTCCCTGCGTCCGCCTGACTGCAGAGTGTACAGTCATCTCAATACTTTAATAGCTGTGACACGTCGAGTGGACACAAACCAAAATATTTGTTCAACGTGGTCAAATCTTTCCTCAACGATGCTTGAGATAACTCTCCATGTGCTTGAGGAGATCACACAGTGTGCGCTAACAGCCTGAGGAAATCTCTGCTCAAGCTAGAAGGAAAAACGATGGATCACTTGAATCTGTGTCTGAGTGGATCCCTGCCTGAAGAAAGAGAAGTGGAGAGGATGGGAGGAGAGGATGCAGGGAGGGGAGCTGGGGAGTAGAGGGCAGGTCTGGTCGGGGACCAGATGTCCTCCCAGTGGGGGAGGAACGATGAGGTGAGGATGGAGGGAAGTAGGGAGGTATAGAAAAGGGGGATTCTAAGCAGTAAACGTGCCATGACTCTTGTATACATAATCTTAATGATGTTAAACATGCTAATAAATCATAGCTTTATTTTACAAATCATAGATGATGTGAGGAATATTGTATATGTTATCAGTTCCTTTGTCTTCCACATTACAAAGCTTGAAGTGCTATTTAAGACATTTTAACGACATCACTTGATTAATAAGAGCTGGACCACCTTCCACTTTGAGTGAGCGGCAATCACAAACTGAAATCACACAGGCGGCTGCTTTTCCTTGTATTAATCATTCTGCAAGTTTGAATTGTAAATGTGAGTCTCTACATGCACTCGCCTCCTCCTCATCTAGCTTACATGAGTGATTAGACTGCAGAGGTAAATGCATAAGTGGCCCTGTTCTGTCGCCCACACACCTGCATCTACATCTCTCACTCTCTCAGCATACCTCTAATGTTCCATACACATCTGAATTCAACATCTGACGAGCCTTATCCTCTGCACAAATCTTACATCATGTAGAACCAGCAAGTTTGCTTTGAAAGACAAACTCTTAAATATAAAGAGAAATCAATGTGATCACTTGTAAAACAAAAAGAAGCTTTTAAGAACATTTTTGCACAGAATAATAAACGCTACCTCTAAAGACAGATCCTCTCTAGATATATTGACCGATATCCCCTGCCCTTTAGAAGAAGCCTTTGGACATGCACACCTCCATAGCAAACACCTGATTAGCATATAGGTTCATAACTACAATCCCATAGGATGAAGCACACGCCTAATTAGTCTATCACTCTATCGCCTTGTCGATTTGTTCATGTTCAAGTGGAGTGCCTTACTTCCTAAACACTGCAAATGCTGGCATGGCCACTCTGCCGCAGCCTTCTCATCTGCATAGAAACGGGCTGACCAATCTAAATAGACAGTTTGCCACACAATAGCATGCTCTAACAAAAAGGAGGAGAGTGAGGAAGCTGGCTGTAGGTTAATTAATCCAACTGGCATACAATGGCAAGAAAATCACTTCAAAACACAGTCAATTAGGAGGTGGGCAGCTGTAATATTGCTCAGCTACAAGTGTGGAAGTGTCACTGTACTGCATAGAGGATGGGAGCGAACATATGCTAATGGAATCATTTTTCACCGTGTTATTTGTGATACGTACAACTGTATAACAATGCAGCAGAGTGTTGGACGCAGTGGCGCTACACCTCTTTGCAGGATCTTTGATGTGAGGCTGTTGGTGATGGCTATATAAGGGCAAACACTGCTCATGGTGCAGCACAGCAGCATATCAAGGCTTTGCATTTTTTAGAATGACATTAAAATAGATTTTTTTTCTTAGTTTGTCTCATCTCAGTGACCCACTTCAATCAAATCATCTGACTTCACATATTGCAGATAACTGTGTCAGTCTCTTCCGACTTGATCCACCATCGGCAGGTAGGTGAGAACTCTCTCTCTGTCCCACCCACTTAGGAGGAGATGGTGTTTCTAGAGGTCAGACAAAGACTGAAGGCAGCAGCAGTGACACATAAACAAACCAACCCACTTCTGCAGCAAGCCCTATATAAAATTCTGATTTGAAGATGTCTACAAACTGTATGAATCAGGGTCTGACCCATGATGCTCTATATAATTCAACAGCTGTTACACATGTAGAAACATGTCTTGAAAAAGGCGGATTTTACCATGGAAAAACAAAGTCCTGGGCTCCATGTGAGTCTGTATTCATGGTCAGTTACAATATGTTTCATCACTTTTCTTTTCAATAAAATCTTGTCGGAAAAAAGAGTTTAACGTAAATGAATAGTTATTCAACCTTTAATGCTCACATAATAATTATGTTTTAGTAGAGCATTCTTCTGAAAAGACTATTAAAAAAACATGCAATACTGTTCTTAAGAGCGTCTTTTACTTAAATATACTCATAATATATATATATTTTTAAATCAAAAGTCAATTACAGGATTTGTATACTGCACATAACTGAAAAGTAACTCTTAATGCAAATGACAGAAGAAATCTATCATCATCCATCTCAGGTCAGCGAGTGCGCTGCTGAAAACTGGAGGTGTAAAATGGCTGGTATGTCCGTGCATCTGTCCCTGTGCTGACTGTGTGTCAGTCTGTACATACAAAGACAAATACATGCTGGGCATGTTATATTGATGTTCTTTTCTGAATAAATAAATACAAAAGTAGTGTTGTCTTCTTTTCAGTTTATCTACCACACATCTGACATCTCTCTATTTCTTTGCACTTGAGCTATGTTTTGGTGAAGATGTTTTAATTAGAGAATGAAGGCAGCATATCACTCCTGACAGCACACACAGATCCAAATGTCTGCTGTTGCTATTATCCAACTTATTAATAACATTCAGGGTTCATGTTTCTGAAGTAAAACCAGTGCATTGAGCGTCTGCTGAGTCTGGGACTCAGGCTGCTGATGTTGAAGAGAACAGAGTCTTTGTCTATAATTCATAGAGCTAAATGGAACCCAGCAGCCTGTCCTGTCACTGCACGTCTGCACTAAAGCCCTTAATGTAGAGCCAGCAAGGCAAAGAAGTAGGGTGTGAAACTAAAATACTCCTCAAGCACTGTACACCAGCCAACAAAGACCATGTTTGCACACAGAAGTCTTTTTTTAAATCCACAGACATCAGAAACCAGACAGATACCCTGTTATATAAAATATTGCATGTTGACTCCTGGAGACAACCGTTCCAGTTCAATTGTGAAAAATATTATCAACTTATCAAGCACATCATGATATCAAAAATACTACAAATACATAATAATAAAAAAAACATTTAAGAAAAACAAGAATAATTACAAACATTTTTAATTTTAAAACAAATTCTGAATTTGTGCATGGTCTGAGGATTGCAACAAAAAAATGTTTTATGTTTAATGAAAAGAAAGATGCTGGAAGTGGAATTATCAAAGCTATTGACAATATAACACCCCCCATCCCCTCATTTTAAATATATGCTCCCTCAATTATGATGATGATGGACCAAACTAAGACAATAACAAAATAAATAAAGCATAGAAAATTTTAAGCATATAAGAATATAAATAATGGATAGGTTCGAATGTTGGGAAATATTGATTCAATAAATGTCAAAATCAGATTTTTTTTCCAATAAAATCCTTTTTTTTAATCTTCTTATTAAATTAATTTGATTTCATCAATTAGCATTTTAATGTGTTTATTTTCAGTCTTTATTAGCTTAAAAAAAAAAAAAAGCTGTAAAAACCATTGAGCCCTGTGGCTCTTAACACCCGCAGTCATTTTCTCTACATAAACAAAAGGACATCCCATATCTTTCTCTTCCGTTATTGATCCCTGGAGAAGACTCATTCAAACTGAAAATATATATATATATTTATAAGGTTTTAAAATTGCCATAATTAAAGTATAACTGCTTACTTCTATTTCCACAAATAGATTGGTAGGAGTTGTGTCTTTCTCATATTCCATAGGGCGTTTGTTTCAAATTTAAATTCCACTTTACCTCATACTGAAGATACTGTTTCCTCCACTCTGGAGTGATGTGGGACGAAAGATGCTCCGCAAATTTCATTTTGCCTGAACAAGTCTCCACTCAAACCTCCGTTAAATCCGAGAGCGGCTGTCCTCTTCCTCGTCGACGCGACTTTTGTTATTTCAGTGAACTTGCTGGCTCAACATGCGGCGCGTCAGCCCGGCGCACTCCGCTGCTCTTTACTCCACTTCTGGCTCGTCCCTGTCAGTGCAAATCCCGTCCCGCATACTACTTCACGGGGAAGGACGAAAACGGCAACTGTGGCCTCTCCACACAGGTGGTCAAGACGGTAAATAAACGGAGCCAGGTGAAAGTGGCTCAGTGACTTTGCGCCGTCCCTCCCTGGGCAGGTCTGGGGACATTGCAGTCCGCCATCGAATTGAGCCACAGCGACGTGGTTGCGTCAGCAGAGCGCGCGGTAGCACAGGAGTTGGGACCTCCTGTCAAAGTAGAAGGCACAGGAGGTCTTTCACAGTTCATCCAAACAAGAAGTCCAGGAGGCTCTCAATCTTGTTTGAGTCTCAGTTGATAATAACATTGCTGTGTTTGGTTTGTCGCAGTAAACGTGAGGGATATGAAATAACTTCCCCTTCTTTACAGGCTGCAACGACTCCATTCAACAACCACGATTGCAAACAAGCTTTCCTCGAGAAAGGCAGAGGGGACGACTATGGGAGAACAGGAGGCTATAACAAGATAAAATGCTGTTGGGATATTTTAAAGGGATCTTATTATGTTGTCCATATTTGTGGACTGCGCTACATTTCTGTCAATGAAAGCTGTGCGCTCTTTGTAAATAGGCCTAATGATGGTCTGAGTCTGTGTAATAACAATGTAAAGTTTCTATTTCGTTTTAATTTCTTCCACTTTATTTCTTAAGCGGTGAGGCGACCCTTCTGTTGCAGACAGATCATGTTGCTTTTTTTTAATTTATCATTGGACCGATATCAGCCTCTGGTGGACAAACTGCGTTCATGCATTTTACCGTCAATATGTCTGGGATGAAACAGATGCATACTAAAACGTTCCCATGCAGATATGAACATAAGGACATTATAACAGGCGATCAGCCGGACATTAAAAGTCAGCTATCAAACTGGATTCAGCTTACAGAGTTTTAGTTGAAAAGATAAATAAATACAACCTGAAAGGATGAATGAAACCCACCTGTGCTGGCTAACGTTATAGGATCATTTTGCTCGAATAAAAAAAAAAAATAGTGAATAGTGTGTATTTCGCCTCTCCTTTCTTCTCATGATTTATCACAGAGAAGAAGCCTGAACGGAACCGGAACCTTTCTTTCTCAAGTTAAGTGTTTGTCCGGTGCTTCGGTTTGACAGGACCAGAGACGGACCAGCTGGAGAAACAAATCCGTCTGTCACGGAATCTGAACGAAAACGGATTAAAAGGCGAAGTCTCCTCTGAATCACATCATAAATATAAACTTAAGGCGTCTGCTCAGCGTCGGTGTTTAACATTTTGTAAGGACCCCCCCACGCGCGTCGTCTCTGACGTCACGCCTACGTTATAAACAATAATAACAACAATGGCATCTGGGTCGCCGTCGTCTTCTCCGGACACTGCGACTGGATCAGGTACAGACCCAGCCCGGCCCGACACAGGGGAGCCCCTCGGTGGAGCAGGGTCGGATTCGGACTCGGATCTGGGTCTTGGTAAATTTGACTGCAGCGCCATGGAAATGGGGGACCGACTGGAGGGAGAGGAGCTTGAGCAGGAGTTTGAGTCTGCAGCGGACCGGGTCCGAGATCTGGTTCAGACAGCCAGCAGGGACCAGCTGCTCTATCTATACGCACGGTATAAGCAGGTGAGTGTGGCAATAAACTGCAGTTTTGTTATGTTGGCAGAATTTGTTTACTGATCAATCTGAGCATTGGCCTATTTCATGTTTAAACCACACACAGTGTCATCATTGTTTTTGACTGGACCAAACATCCAATTGTTCTTTTCTGTTGTTAACCTGTCTAAATGAAACTGGATAACTGGACTTGCTTTGTTTTAGGCTAAGGTGGGAAAGTGCAATACACAGAAACCTGGCTTCTTTGACTTTGAAGGACAAAGAAAATGGTAAGTGGCATGAAATCTACCATCAAATGAATATTTATGCGTTTCTTTAAAACACTTGATTGAATGTGTTGTATCGTAAATGGCACTTAGTGTGAGTGAGTGTGAGAATGAGCTCCTATTACGACACTTATGAAGATGCACATCAGTAAACAGCTGTGGGTTATAATGGTAAATAATATTATTATCTCTTTACAGGCAAGCCTGGAAGCAGCTTGGAGACATGGACACAGAACAGGCAATGCAGGAGTACATTTCCTGTGTGAATGTGTTAGACCCTGAAGGCAGCACAAAGGTAATGAGAACCTAATTGTCTATATTGTCTAGAATGTCTGTAATTACTTAGTTAATGTGGAACGTTAATTCACTGTTGTTGATGCCAAGTAGACCTGATATAGTTCAGCTTTGTCTAGACACAGAGGACAGCTTGGAGAGTCAACAGCTCTTCGTGATATCTGCAGGGATGTTTGGGATGACTTGTTCACTCCAGGCTCCTTGACGTCATAGATCAGTTTAGATGGGTCAATAGGGCACGGCCCTGATAATGATGTCTTTTTAAATGTATGCTGAGCCTTTGGAAGTGTCCAGCAGTTATGTTTGAGCATGACACTGAACCACACGTGTGATGTTGAATCCTGTCTCGATGAGTGGGCCTTCTCATCGGACGTATAAACTTTCATCAACGTAAGCCATCTGAGTCTAAGGAGACTTATTGTGTGGAGTCAAGTCTTGATAAATTCCTCGACACTGATATGAGAAATGAAATCTGATTCCCAAAGCTTATCACGATTGTGTACTACAACAAAACGTGTACTAAGCTGTGCAAGGTTTGTTCATTTGCAATGAATAGATTGAAGTAGTATTCATATGTTGACAGGCTTTTGATAGAGCAGGAAAAGGAATGTTTGATTAAATGCTCTTCTGCAAATGATCTAAATGAATATGAGGTCATTTAACTCTGGTGTTCATGCGTGCTGTCTTCATTGATTCTCACTCAGAGACTGGTTACAATTTGACCCTTTTTTTAATATTTATTTTGGGGCTTTTTTGTGCCTTTATTGGGGAGATGCGACAGTGAACAGAAATGGAAATCAGGGAGAGAGAGTGTGTGGGGACTGACAGGCGGGAAAGGAGCCACAGGCCGGACTCAAACCTGGGTCGTCCATGTGGAGGACTACAGCCTTCATGTATGAGACGTGCGCCCTCACCACTGAATAACAAATATTAAGAGCCCTATCTAAAAGCTCACATTTCAGCTCAAATCTACTCAACCTTGAAAATGGCAAATCCCACCCACCTGACCGACACATCATGTTACCTCTAACTAAACTTCAAGGTATTTTAGATAAACATTAGTTTGCACCTAATCTCTGCTGGAAGGTGAAAAAAATGGTGAATACAAAATCATCCTGTTAGTTTCCTCTAAAATGTAGTTTGCATGTTTGCCAGTAGAGGTCAGTATTACTGTATCAATGTGTCCCATGCCTTTATAGTAGCATGAAAAATACATGAGTAGATTATGTCTTCCTCTTCAATGGCTGTCATTTTGGGACATGAATAATGCAAAAAAACTGTCAGAGTCTAGCTGTAGAGATGTGCCAGAGTGTGTAGTGACTAAAGAGAGACTGTTTACATCTCTCCACGGCCTCTTGTCATGTCAAGAGACCCTGTCAGGAGAGTTGAGTTGCCATGCACAGGTTGTCCTTTGGGGCGGCAGTAGAATCATTCAGTTACAACAACAAATTTGAGTTGCCTTTCCAGGTTGGGAGGAACAAGTTATTGAAGGGCTGAAAAAATGTGCTCACAGTAAAAGGATTTATGATTAATAAGAAACACAGACATAAAACATGTAACTATAATACAGCTCATAATGTAAAACGTGTCTTTTTTTATTTTAATTTGAAAGGGTGATCTTAATGTAAGAAGAGTGAGCATTATGTCAGCATGTTACTCATTCTTTTCTCCATGTCTTTGTTATTTGTAAGTTGATTCTTAAGCACTTAAAGGCAGAGTTGGTAATTTTCTCCAGATCCACTTTTTAAGATTTTTCGTTGAAATTCTCTTTAGGTTCTGACAGTAATTAATAATTCATGTGCTCTGAAAAAGAAATGGAGAAAGTCCATCATCTGTAGCAGCTGTAAACACGTAAAAACTTCGACCAATGTCTGCACTCGTCAACGTTTTATTAAACCAATCAAGCCTCTCTACTCCATGCATGCACGAGTCCACACTCAAAGCAACAGCCGACATCCGCTTCTGCACTAATGGTGCTAGTGTCTGTAAGTGAGGGGCGGGGCTTTTGAGGGAGCACAGAGGAGAGAGGGGGGGTGAATACGCAGAACGGAGAGAGTGCTACTTTATAAATCCCGCAGCATGCTAGTTTTCAAAAATTACCTTCACTGTCTTTAATTCACACATACAGGCTTCTATAATAATGAGTGCTTTCAAAATAAGACAGTTGCTCTTTGGCCAGAAAATCACATCATAATCATATTTAATCCATGAATACACCTGGACTTGAATGCTCTCAACTTCACATTAATTGTGTAGCTTGTCCTTCGAAGCCAAACTGAGGCTCCAGCTTCTGTACAACAGGATGGATTCATTGTTGTTCTCATTGTTCAATGCAGTAGCCAGCCATACACGTTGTTTTCCAAAAGACATGAGGTCTTTACATTTGAAAATAACTATCCAAGACAGTTTATTTTATTTGAAATTCATTTAACCAGGGGGAACCTCGCTGAGATTAAGACTCTCGTTTACAAGAGTGTCCTGGCCGAGAGGGGCAAGAAGAACAGTAACTAAATAAAGCTGCTTCTTGTAAAAGGGTCTGCAGTTGCCAGGGTGGTAAGAATTTAAAAAGGTGCCACTAGAAACATTAGCAAGAGCTATAGTCGTACACTGGATGCATTCATAGTCACATTATGGTCCACAAGCACTGAAGAGCTGGATTTAGACGCCCTTGTACTCTTTTTGATTCTTTTCGCAGCCCCTCTTTTCTTGAACTGATTCATATCCCCCTATCGTTCCTCGCCTTCCTTATTTATGTCCCTTTAATAGAGTCACTGTCACACACATGTCCAGTCCGGACACGTTCTTTTCTTTTTGGCTGTGCTGAAGAGTAATACTCGCTGACTCGGCCCCTCAGCGGCACAATGCCAGCAGAGAGACAGGCAAGCGCACGAATGCCTGCCCTCCTGAAAAGAAGCTGATTGTATTAGTGTTAACAAAGCACCATGGCATGGCAGTGGCTATTCTTTTGGAGGCACGGTCAAATGGTGTAAGTCGGAGTGCATAGACAGAATACCAGAGGAGAGAATAATAGGTCAAATTTGACCTCTGTGCCTGCCTCAATTGTTAAGCAGACTCTGGTTTTATATTACATTATGCTTTAGAGGAGGCAGGGTTGGTGCATCAGCGAATATTCTGAGTTTCTGAAGTGAATTAGGTTGTTCCTAAAAGTGCACGCACAGTTGTTTTGGTCCTCTTGTCATGTTGTCCCCCACTCTGGCTATCTACTGAAATCAGATTTGTCTGTGTTTCTTTGTAAGTCAGCGTTGGTCATTGAAGAATAGGCCGGGTAATAAGTCTCGGCTGAGCTGAATGTAAAATGGAATTCTATGAAAAAATCCAGACGATTTTACAAGAGTCACAATTCAAGGCAGCATGAGCTTTTTATTGGGCTTGTGGGTATTGATGGGAATTTATTACATATACATACATATGAGGTCATGTCCAAATCCCTCAGAGTATTAAAAAGAAGAAAAAAACTGTTTTGGTATTTAAACTGTGATCTGTCTCATGCATCAGCTTAGCCTTTGGCTTTAGTGGGAAATGTACAGGTCCATCCCCATAAGGTGAATAGGTGCGCTCAGCCCCTTTGTGCTGCGTTAAACACACACAACAATACGCTCAGTACCTCTGTCCAAGAGGAAAAGAAAACACAGGCCAATAACAGAGGGCAAACGAGACGAGGTTGGTGTTTGACACAAGGTACCATTTAAATAAGAAGACGGTTTGTTAACAAAGACAGACACTTCATAAAGGTATACGATGGATTTAACTTTTTAATGTGTGGCCATCCTTTATTTTGGCAGGAAAGACGAGGAGCAGAAAGAAGAACAGGCTTCGGAGGAGCAGCAGTCAGCTCTCTGTACCAGGAAGAGATGATCAGGTATTTACATCAGAAGTAGCCAGACACACACACACACACACACACACACACACACACACACACACACACACACACACACACACGTACGAGAGACAAACTACTACTACTACTGAATATACAAGGAAAGCAGTGGCTTCTTACAGACTTTTACACTCACGTTGTTGATCATCGCCTTTGCACACATCTCGTGATCTCTGTGTATTTAAGCTTAGGTCGTCTTTTTAACAAAACTACGGTACCCGTTTTTATTCCCTGCTAATGAGGGTGTGGGAACAGACTCAGATTTTCTCCTCCACCTGTGAATCAGCACTTACCTAATGAACGATTAGGTCAACCTGGTCTGAGTCCGACATTGTTAACTGCTGATCTTGATGCTGTGTTTGATTATGTCCAACAGACCGGAACTGCAGTTAGAGTGGTGGCACAGTCGTGATTTATGTTAATGAAAAATCTCCATTTAGCTCCGCAGACTTACTCAAGCTTAAAGAGCTCATCTTCATTTCAATGAAAAAGGGGCTCTTTTGGAGATGAAAATGAGATGTGTGAATCCTGCAGGTTTTCCCCTCTAAATGGCTGTATGTCATTAGCATGCACTGACTAAAATAAAAAAAAAAAGAGCCAGGCTGAGTCTCCCCTTTTTAATTACGTTACGATTCAGGGGGCCTTTTTAGGGGGGAGGAGACATGGGGGGGAACAGCAGAGGGATGGTAGGTTTCCCAGAGCGGCGCTCCTCTCTGTGATATCCTGCAGCATCGGTGTCCTGAGGGAGGCCAGCACTGAAGAAGTCATTTACATGACACGCACATAAACATGCACTTGCTGCCATACGTCAACGCCTTTGCATTCAAATTCATGCATAACCTGCTGGAACTGTCACACTCACTGCTCTGCTGCATTTCAATTTCCTCTTTCTCAAACACACATATTCACACACTCCATATTAAACATCCAAGGACCTGTTAACCACACAGAGTTAATTGCATTGCATGCGTGTGTGCGAACGTGCGTGTGTGTGTGTGTGTGTGTGTGTGTGTGTGTGTGTGTGTGTGTGTGTAGTGTATCGACATACGCAGGATTGATTAACAATATCCCTGGACTAGTGAGCTGATCAGTGTGTGATTGAAGAGGCTTTGAATGCAACATTTGTATTTCTCTCTCCCACCTTGAAAGGAGATTCTGATAAACACTGCAGGCTTTGTTGTCTGGACGTTTATCTGGAAGCTGTTGCTGAGTTATTTGAGTTTTCATTGTTTCTTCTACTTCCATGGAGCGCAGGCACGCTGGATGCTTTGAGCAGAATCCTATAGGGGATGTGATGAAGGATTGTGTAAACCTGTGTGTGTGTGTGTGTGTGTGTGTGTGTGTGTGTGTGTGTGTGTGTGTGTGTGTGTGTGTGTGTGTGTGTGTGTGTGTGTGTGTGTGTGTGTGTGTGTGTGTGTGTGTGTGTGTGTGTGTGTGTGTGTGTGTGTGTGTGTGTGTGTGTGTGTGTGTGTGTGTGTGTGTGTGTGTGTGGTGTTGATCAGGGTGAAACTCAGGCCAGGTAGATGAGTGTTCTCCAACACTGTGGCCAGTTTAGCCTGATGGATGAAGGACATATCTGCAGCTACACCAGAGTCACACGTGTGAGCATTCCACACTAATATTAACACACACACACACACACACACACACACACACAAACCATTGGTAGCCAGGTGTTGTGATGACAGAGTAGCCTGTGACCTTCCCAGCATGCTTTGCGGTGCTGTTGATCTCACGTTGTTTGCAGCACCCACATTAATCATTTGTTTGTTCAAAGCCTGTGTGTGTGTGTGTGTGTGTGTGTTTGTGTGTGTGTGTGTGTGTGTTCCTTTTATATTAATTATCATTAATAGGTGTTTGTTTTTTATCTACTTTACTGACTACAGATGTATGTACATGAGCTGTATATAAGTTAGCACATGTCAGTTGTAAGTCAGGTTAGCCATGTCTTAACATCGACGAAAGACTGATGAGCTGGCCTATTGATTAGTTGCCGGGGGAGACGGATGGCGGCCACACATCAGGGACACTCGGGGTCACCATGGCCATCAGACAAGGGAGTGGGTGTGGCCCTGCGTGGAGACTCATGAATAAACATAGCAGTGGTAATCAGGAGTATGTAAATGAATGTGCTCATACATAAGCCAGCAGCGATAAAAGTGTAATGAGTTATTCATAATTCATCACGGGCTGATGAGGGAGGAAGAGGGAGGGAACGAACGAGAGAATTGGCAGAAGCTTGTAGATGAAAAGCTGAAGAAAGAGAAGTACAGAGGTTCATTAATGAACAAATAGAAGACAAAACTTTGTTTGCGTCTGCCGTTCGCTGACAAAATACAACTTGTTGCTTCTCCACAGGGGGACGAGTCGTAGTTTATCAAGCTGTTTATGGAGAGGGATGTTGTTGGAGGACAGTAGGGCACATCAGTCAGGAGACATTTATTTCCATGTTTGTTTAAAACAGATCTGTAGGGATCAACAAGTCCAAACACTTACACATTCCAGATATAGATGACCTGCAAGCACTCATCTTTATGGTCATAAACTTCCTGCTACTCTTTAAGTTTGGAGTAATCAGGACAGGTCGTTAAGAAGTTAACTTAGTTGAACTTTAGCTTCTATCTGTTCTGTCAGTGCAAATAAAGTGTTTCCCATAAGTAATTGTTAAGCATGGATGATTAGGAGCCCAGCCACTGCTGCACCTATGATTATGTTTATGAATGGTGAGTTCCTCACTTAATCATTGAAACCTTTGGTCATAAACAGGGAAGTTCTAGTCCTGAAACATCAAAACTTCTAATTATATATGTTGCAGAGTGTGAATTAAATTAAGTGTATTAAATATAAATCAGTAACTTAACTGCATTTGTTTAGGGGAGAAAAGCCACTTTTCTCTTTTTCCTGAAGGTTAGTTTTTTTTTTTTATTTAACAAGGAAAGAAAAGTCATTGAGATTAAAAAACTCTTTTTCAAGAGTGTCCTGCACAAGCAGCAACACAAGTAACACAGTTTAGCAGCCAACCTTACAAACAGAAAAATACATCAATTTGTTGTTATTTCATGGGTGATTAAATGTCTTTCTGTTTTTGAGAAATAGCGGGGGGTTCAAAACTCAACAAATCTGATTGATGTTGGATTAAAAGCTCCAGTTAGATTTGATTTGATAAGATTTGATTGAAAAAGGAACATTTCTATACAAATGAGTCTTCATACATAAAGATCCCCTGGATGCAGGTTGTGTGCTCTAAGGACTGTCAGTGTGTGTGTGTGTGTGTGTGTGTGTGTGTGTGTGTGTGTGTGTGTGTGTGTGTGTGTGTGTGCACGTGTCTCTGGGTGTGAGTGTGTGTGTGGGTGTGTGGGTGTGTGGGTGTGTGTGTGTGTGTGTGGGGCGGGGCTTGTAAGTTTTCATTTTTGATGCAACATGTAACAGTTATCTCGACATATAACAAGGAAAAAATCAAAAGCAGAAAAGGGAGCCACTAGATGGCAGAGGTGTGGCAAAGTCACAGCACACAAAATATGTAAATGACTTAAGAGGTTGTGAGAAAGGATACTTCAACCAGAAAAACAACTCTCTCCAGGACATTGATGGTGAGTCCAGGTGTTTTTATTTTACGCAGAAGATACTGTGGAAACATGAAGTCCATCCCCTATTTCAACTTGACTTCTGTGTTTCATCCTATCAGAGGATTCAAGTGACTGAACGTCTCTCTATGACTGCGTTAAGGCCGCATATACAACAGAAGCTGTACACTGTCCTCAATATACATGCAGGTAACAGCCCATGGTTTTTGTGTGTGTCTTGAATTGGGCTTGATCTAAAGTCCCGATATGGCAAAATGATCAGGCATCATAGACAGAACTCGGGGTTTGGCCTCGGGGATCTCTGACGTACTGCGTGTGAGTGAGTGGGTATGCAGGCTTCAGTCAGACAATAGAGCATGAAATTGAATTAATGTGAATGGCCGGCCCGGGTAAGAGGGAGGGGAAGGCGTAAAGCTCTAAATGAGATTTCACCCCTTCTCTCCCCTTCACCCGACAACTCTGCTTCACCACCAACCTGCCCACCCCCCGCCACTCTCTCATGTCCCCAATGCCAGGAGGTGATTAGAGACAAAGATATAATCAGAGGTGGGATGGTGCCACTGAGTGTGTGGGTGTGTGTGTGTGTGTGTCGAATGTGTGTTGAATGCCAGTGCTCCTGAGGGATGTGGCACGTGTGGCTGCTGCTTTCTTTTTTTTTTTTTTTTTTAAATAAATTCTCTGATAGCAAAGTGTTTTCTGCCCTTTTCACAAATGTAAAACATATGGTATGTAAATAGACACGTGAGTGATTTAAAGAATCTATGAAAAAAACAAAAACAGGATGATCTCACTTGCCACTATTGCTGTGCAGGAAGTAGTTTTTGAATTTATTTTCTTGGGATCCTTTGAGATTTATGTCAGTCTGAATGAGTGAACTTTTGTTTGTTTGTCCTGACAGCGTTAATAAAAAAATAAAATAAAGTTTAAATAATTGCAGCACATCTTTGAAACACAGTGGATCTATTGCCTTTTATAAGGCACTACACTATCTGGAAGAAATGGTTGCAAACAGTAATGTTCACATTTTACATTCAGACCTTTATATCCACTTTTCTTTTTCTTTTTTTTAAATTCCTTTCACTACCACTGTAAGGTTGAAGAAGCTCCTGGAACCATTTGAGTCGGACCAATTGAAAAAAAAAAAATGTGCAAAGTCATTTTATTTTTCAACACTAACTGAACGTGCAGACAATTTACATTGAGCACACCATCTGTCTGTCTCTTTGAATCACTCGCAGGGAAGAAGATAAGAACATCTTTGACTACTGCAGAGAAAATAACATCGACCACATCAGCGAGGCCATCAGCTCCCAGAAAGTGGACGTCAACACTAAAGACGAAGAGGTGACTATGAAACACAGGGCCGACAAATCTATCGAGTGAAACTGTACTGATCGTATGAGAGATAGATAGATAGATAGATAGATAGATAGATAGATAGATAGATAGATAGATAGATAGATAGATAGATAGATAGATAGATAGATAGATAGATAGATGAGTATGTTGGAACAAGAAAGAAAGAATTACCTGCTTAAGTGTCCTCTCACCAGGAACTGGTCTTCACCAGCGTCAGGGTGGGTGTCATGTGATCTGCCCTTTCTATAAGGAGGTCAGGTGAAAATGATCAGTGCAGTATCAATGAAATGCAGGTCAGTGGGGGATGGTTCTGCACTTGTTACATAATGATCTCAATGATCTGAAGCCACAGACACCTGGGAACAACTCCTCAGTCTGAGATGTGATTTGTGTGTGTTTTGTGTGTTTTCTGGATTGACCCTGAAATCCATTCATCTGCCCTGGATTCATTACGGGCCGAGCCAAATGGCTCGCTCCCTCCTTCTCTTTCATCACAGCCCTCTGCAGATAAGCAGGCCGGCGGCTGGATGGTTCCAAGCCAAAGGCCAGATGGTTGAGGGACCTCTGCAGAGAAAGCTTTGTCTGTCCACCGCTATTGTTCGCTCACCTGCAGTGTAGCTCCCTCAACAGCAGAGGGCAGTGGTGAAGTTTGACATCAGCAGGCAGCCTGATCTGCTCCTATGGAGAGTGAGCGAGAGAGGCTCGAACCCAGAGCTAAATGTTTGGGTTAGTCACCAAATGTTCACTTGGCTTTTGTTTTGCTGAAAGCAATAAAGCATAAACAAGTAAATACAAAATACTGACCTCATCCAGCCTTGTGTAGATATTACACATTGCCTATGGTTGCTTAGGCATATGTACTTTTATAAACTTGTTTTTATAGAAAATAAGTAAACAGTTACACGCAAACTGCAGCTGTAGCAGTTAGATAAAAGTAACAATAAAAAAAGAAGACATCTCCAAGGAGCCCAGGCAGTGATACAACCTTGATGTTTCATGAAACTATCTACAATTATTGACATAAAGTCCAATAAACAAGATAACAAGATGTCAACAGGATGTGTCCGTCTGTATGGTAAACCTCTTTTTCAAAGACATGCACTATTCAAAAATGTTATGGGGTCAAAGCAGAAGGGCGGCCACAATGTCACATTGAATTCATGTTTATGAAAGTTTGACCTTCGTAACAAAAATAATCAAATCAAATAAGAAATGTTGCATTCCTTCAGTTAAGGAGATGCTAACCTGTTTATTATAAGCCACTGATATGTTCATTTTTTTGTATGTATTCATGTAAAAGGAACAGTTGTTGATTCTGAATCATTTTGATAAAAGCTTTACACAAGTCTTCATTTCCAAAGCTGAATCATGTTTGTGATCAATTAGAGGAATTCTTACTTACCACCAAAGTATATGAATGTGCACGACTTCTTCAACAAGAGACATGGCAGGTAAGAGGACCTTGTATTGTGGGTCACAGTGATTTAATGCATTCAGAGCAGCATTGGAAGAAGCGATCACCGTGGGCCGGTCATTTCAGCCTGCAGTGAAGACCAAGTAGTCAACAGGGGAAGTCATCCGTTTCTCATCAGCCTGACTTGTGACACTTTTATCAGGCGAGACCGTTTACTCCCCTGTGAAGAAAGTGATCAAGATGTGACTTAAATCGCCGTTAAGTGGTCCCTCAGCCCTGATCATAAGAGACCTGTCTTTGCTTATCAATCAACATGTGATCACACTTAATCAACCTCTGAACTTTGGAAGCTTCCCCTCCAAATCTTTGCATTAAATCTGTGTTTGCAGCTTCATGCTGGATGTAGTAATCGTATGGTTTAGACTGTGGCATGCAGTCAGCAGCAGCACACCTGAGAGAGAGAGAGCTGGAAAGAGCGAGTGATGGAGAGAGAGAGAGGGAGAGCAACTTATTTGTATTCTGGCCCGGCACATAAGTCTCCATTTTAACATGCAGCCGTGGTGATCAATATGATTTAGGCAACAGAATTAGACTTGGAGAGTTTGCTTTACCTAATTGGCCTCACTGAAAAATGAGCTCCTGTGGTTTTATGGGAGCAAGGATCTCAGAGCTAAGGAGGGGTATGCTTGTGTTGGTCACTGTGCGTGCTTTTGTGTGAGTGTTTATTTGAGATAAAGTAAAGGGTTGCAAGTTTGAGGGACGCTCTTGTTTTCTCAACAGTGTCCCATCAATCAAGCTTTACAGACTGTACGCAGGTTACTCAGATTTGAGTGTGAGAGCCCTCGGTCTCTGATCAAACATCCAACACACACACACACACACACACACACACACACACACACACAGCACTCCACATATGTCTATACTACGATTAGAGATATTAAGAAACAGATTGAAGTCTATGTTAACTGTTTGAAATACAGTAAATCCATGTGAAGACATCCTACTTTATGTCATGAATCTGATTTTAATCAAAGCTGTTGAAGGCTAAGTCATGCCTTCAAACAGTTCACAGATTGCTGCTGGTGAGTTAACCTTTGCTTGTGTGTTTGCAGGGCCGAGCTCTCCTGCACTGGTCCTGTGACAGAGGACACAAAGAGCTGGTGTCAGTATTACTGCAGCACAAAGCAGACATCAACAGTCAGGTAAGCAGCTGATTCCCACTCCGGATGTAGACGTGGTCTGTGTGGACTGTGGAACCAAATTTCCCTCTGGGATACATTTTTAAGAGTGAGATGAATTTGTCCTTCTTCAGCCAATTTTCATCCAACAACTGCTGTTGAAAATGTCATTTAAGCAGCTGGAGATAAAACAACATGTGTGCTTTCACACTACAGTAACTACATATTGATTAAGAGTTTTATGTGCGTGATATGGACTTGAGACAACAGAAATATCTTTCAGCTTTTACAACAACGTCAAATAAATATCCATCTGATGGAGAAAAACAGTGTCAAACCCAGGCAGGTGGAAGAGTCTATTTGCCCCAAAAATGGCAGAAATCTCTGTGACGTCAGATTCCGACTCTCTGCTTGCTTTGATTGGTTGACGTCAGGGACAGTTTTTATCTTCAAGGAAACGGAAGAACATAAACATGCATGACCATTTTTCAACTCGGTGTAAATACTTTGAATTTCCTCCCTCTGGAAATATTTGGTCTTTGCATTTTAGTTGAATGCATGTTGGTGAACAAGTATAATGGGAGACTTTTTCCTCCATTGGGACACAAGTGGAGTATCGGCCATTTATTTGGAAGTCTGTTCAGGAGGTGGAGATGTGTGTTTGAGTGTGTAAAAGACGGTATTTAGAAGAAGATGAGAGCGAAGTCACTGCTCTGCACACATACAGTATGAACCCAAAGCAAATAGTGACATCGCCGACATCCCCATAGCTCCCCTTTCTTCTGCCTCCATCCCTTCCAGAAGGTCACCTTTAATTCACTTTGCGCCGCAGACAAATCCCTCAGGGCTTTAGCAGACAGAGTTAGCTGGTAGCTTGCCTGGTGTTTAGTCTCCCTGAGGTTTCAGCAGCATCCAGGAGGCTTTAGCTTTGGCGGTAAGCTGGCTCAGCTGCACATCGGAGAAATTACTCCTCTCCTCTGCCCAGCAGCACGACACAGAGCAGTTCAGTGCGCCGCACACTGAGGCTTTAACTGTAAGGCCGAATCAATTGGAAGTAATCAGGCAAATTGTTTTATGTTGCACAACCCACATAATCAGGACATTTCACAAATGACTTTCTCTTTTGTGGTCATGCCTGGCCTCTTTTGTTTTGAATGTTTGGGGGGGGGGGATTGTTCATAAAAGACTTAACAGTGGGATAACTACGAAACACTTCACTAATGATTTAGAGCCATATCCAGATAAAAGCAGGAGGATTCATGTGTGGATGGAGGCCTTTGTCCTTTTACAGTCATTTTGTCTTTCCTTAAAATATAAACTGATATCAGCATGTGTGCCAAGATGTTTCTGCAGTCAAAGAAGGAAACATCACATCTTTTTGGCCAGTGATAATGGAAGTCTGGCTGAGAACAGACTTTTATTTACCTGTTACTTTAGTCTGATTTTAAACTTCTGAACACAGAGAGCGAACGTGTTTTCATCAAACCATCTGTCATCGAGCTAATCTGGGTTTTTCTTTAAATTTCTAATCCTAATTTCACATTTCAGAGGGAGCATTTCATGATTAAAAGTGCAGACGGTCATGCATTGAGGCCACCTGGATGTTCACCTGCTTGTCTCTCAGGTGTCAGAGGAAGCAGGCTGTGGACAGGAGTGAATGTTAAAGACACTGGATCTGTGCAGCAGAGCTACTGGGAGCAGATTTATGAGGTGGCCGAGAGGTGGCGAGCAGAAAAATATAGTCAGCTAAATCATAGCACTCTGTTGCAATGCCAAATTATCTCACTGTGCAAAGCTTACAGAGCGATATGCTTCTCATTAGAACCTGCTCGAACATCCTGTTGTTTTGTTTGCTTCTCTGGGGTGAGGTCAACGGGGAAAGGGAGAAAAGAAGGAGATGAAAGGGAAAAAAAATGGTGTGCCTCATAAAACAAAGAGTCAGGGAGTCTGTGTGTTCATGAGAGGAATGTTTGGGATGTTTGCGGGCTATTAGAGCGCACAGTAATCTCTCTTGACCTCTACCAACTGCCAGCAACCAGTAAATAAAGATCAAACATGATTAATGCTTAATTTGTTGATTAAAAAGGGGAGGGGGATTTCAGAGTTTAAACAAAAAGTATTATTATTTGCCTTGCAGAGGAGGAAAATCGTTTGATATTAATCAACTGATTGTTTTAGTGAATTGTTCCCCAACCCATGGTAACCTGCATTAAGGGCTCATTTCATAGTTAATCCTGGATGAAGGCTGCGAGGGACTACAATAGGTAGGGCTGTGCATGCGTGTGTGTGCGTGTGTGTGCGTGTGTGTGTGTGTGTGTGTGTGTGTGTGTGTGTGTGTGTGTGTGTGTGTGTGTGTGTGTGTGTGTGTGTGTGTGTGTGTGTGTGTGTGTGTGTGTGTGTGTGTGTGTGTGTGTGTGTGTGTGTGTGTGTGTGTGTGTGAATACACAGATCACAGCTGTGCCACCTGCCAATTGTAGCTCAGGCCCTTATGATCAGCTAATACACAAAGAGAAAGTAGGACACACAAACTGTGGGAAAGATGACAGCAATGCTGGAAGTGAAGGCTTAAACAGTGGCCTTAAAGTCTGTGTGGCAGAATGTGTTTAAGAGCATTAATGAGGCATTAGCTTAAGTTTAGCACATTCCATCATATCACGACAGAGTGCACGTGTAAAGCTTCAGATCATCTTTTTTCTGCAACTATGAGGAGTATGATTGTTTGAATGAGACAGTATTTGATTTTATAAATTATGCATTCCCCAGTACTAAATACTGTGCTGATAGAAGTTTGATTTTTAAAAATATGAGGAGTTAAAGAGATTTAAATCCATATTGGTCAGAGTTTGACACCTATTATGTGTCCAAAAGTTTCCTTTAAAAAAACAGAAATTGTTGCACCTTGTAGGAAGTGTGTAAATGTTTTTAAAAAAAAACTTATTAATGGGGAAAACAGCAGAATATGGGAGGGGAGAGAGAAAATGATCACTAGAATCATGTAAAATCCAGGAACAGATGAACGCAAACACAAAGACCAGAAGAATAAGAAGTAAATGCATTTTAAAAAAGTTTGGTGGTTAACATTTCCCGACACTCCCATGAAGGAAAATAAAGTAGAATAATATTCAAATAACTGGATCTGACCTCACTAACAAGCAAATGAATAGAAGTTATTCACACATAGAATACAACCACGATGTGAAATGGACCTGTTATGTACTTGTTGTTGTTATGTGCTGGCTTATTTATTGAGAAGAAAAGGATGCTAGGCAACAGGTGGAGTAACCACAGCATTATTACTCATTAGTACTCCACATAATGGTGCTATCTTCATATATTCACTGAGCATGTGTCTAACAAATCCTCAAATCTAAATTATTCCTCAATATAAATCAAGCAGGTTTATGCTCCTGTTCATATAGACAGGTCTAATCAATACAGTAGGAGGTGACCTGAAAGTTGTAGTTTTTTGGTGATAAGTATTTAGTCGTCAAATGGACCTTTCAGAGGTTCAGACGTGTGTTTGTGTGTGTCCACTCTCCCTGTGGTCCTTCTCTGTCCAGACGCTGTAATCCCACACCTTCAGCTAATCCTCATCCCACACACATACAACTTTTACTTTCATCCCAAACCTTCCCCAACAAGCCGTAGCGTTCCCATGGAGACATACATTCACAGAGAGGATACCCCTGTTCGGGAGAAATTGGAGTCGGAGAGGAAAGGTTTGTTTTGTTTTTTTCCGTTGAGAGAGTCTGCAGACTAAACAAAGGTCAAGAATGGCCCACAGTGAGATGTCTGACTCTGGGTGATTACTGAGCGGGGGAGAGACAGAGGCGGGATTAGACTGACAAAGGAGAAGGACAGGTGAAACGCAGGTTACCAAAACACAAACACAAAGCCAGGAAGGAAACATTGGGAGGGTTTAAGGAGGTGATTTAAGGAAAGAGCATGGCAGGTTTTAAGCACATTGTAGTTTTCTCACTAAACTCATCCCGATTTTTTTGTTGCTTTTTTTTTTTTCTTGTCTCTCCATTTGTACCCTCTCCTCATCCCTCTCCCCTCCCTCCTCCAACCCTCGTCCCCCTTCACTCCATCCCTCCCTCAGCTCTCCAGCGCCTCTACTTTGTATTAAAACAACATGATCCATGAGGCGGGGAGGGCGACTCGCAGCACCAGTAATTCTAATTAATCCAGCGTGGTAGCACAGCCGCAGCAGGCCCGAGGCGCTCCCAGTCTATCAGATAGAAATTCATAACTTAATTGAGGTCAGAGCCTCGAGCCGGCTGAACAAAAGTCTCCAGCCAGGACCAGCGAGATCAATAGTAATAAATATCTGACTGGGCGGCCCACAATTGGTAGCAAGAAAGCACACAACAAGTCTGGTCCATGTTGTGTGTAGAACCTGCAGGGACGTCCATGCAGAGTCTGTTTGTGGTGTAAAAGCACTACGAGAAGTCAGACGACTAGAAAAGCGCTACATAAGCTTGTGTCCAGTCCAAATAAGCCTTTAGGACTCGCAGACTCACATGTCTGACTAATATACAGATAACTGATGTCATTATGTTCAAGTGTATATAGTGAAACTCAGGTCCTGGTATGCAGAGCCCTTATGTCCTCCATTCTTTTTGGATCGTTTGATGACATTTGGTAGTTCAGAATGAAGACGTATTTACAAATGTAATTTGAAAACAAAGTGTCTTTAATATAAAGCTTGTTCAAAGGAGCATAAACAACGTTTCTTTATGTGTATCACTCAACATTGACCTTGGGCTGATATTGAATTCAGGTAAATCTATGCTGCTGATGCACAGTATGGAGGCACACAGCAAGCTAAAACCAGCCTTTACTTTCATTATTGGTTATTTTATCAGCTTTTTTTCCCCTTTAAAATATCAGGAAATAAAAGACTATAAAATGATGCTTTACTAGAAGACAGGAGTAAGTCGTGTTGGCTTTCAGTCTAAATACCAAAGATTTTCAATTCACAACATCTTGTTTAAAGATTAGGAAGGTTTTAAAGGAGGTGCACACTTCCAACTATCTCATGGAGGACATCAAACCATCACGCTGGAAAAAAAACAATCCTGCAAACTGCTCTTGCTCTGCATCACAACGTAGGTGGAGCATTGTCTACTTAAAATCATAAGGGGGAAAATTGTTTGAGAACACACTTAAAAGATGTTCAAAGGGACTGAAATGTTGTGATTTTAAAAAAGAATAAATTGGTGATGCTGGGAAAAAGCAGTGTTTGGTATTTTTTGAAATGTTAAAAAAATGAGTTGAAGCAGCTCAGATCAGAGTAACTTTTCTGCTGTATGTAAAACTTTACCAATGAATCAGATATTACATTTTTTGTAGTTTCCATTCGTTGGCTGGTTTATTGGGTTTCAGCTCTGTTACAACTCACCTTGTTTATTAGTTAAACCATGCTGTGACGAAGGTGCAGATTTACTGTCAGTCAAATTGGATGGAAAAAATGAAAAGGTTGCTGTGTACTACTTTAATAATCAAATAACACAAGGCTGTCTCTTTCTCCTCCGAGTGAAACATGTTTGGGACAGGCTCCTAAATGAAGGCTTTTAGGTTTGTGCCAAATCTCTGCCTCACAAATCAACAAACAGGGCACAGAAGAAAAAAGTATTCTTTTCAAGCGCAGCTGAATCGTGAGCATTAGCATCTGTTCATGCACATTTTTCATCAAAAGCATAGTAAAACCGTGTCATTATTTACAACCTTTCAAACGTAGGAGGCAAGCCGGGGGGAAAAAATCTATCAATCTTTCAGCAAAAAATACGCTTTACCACCTTCTTTTGTGCAGCGCCACTGTGAGCGTTTTAAAGTGTGTCCTGCTGCAGCAAACAAAGAACACTGAACCTTTCATCTGTGTCCTCTACTGTGGTGTCAACTACTTGTGTGGAAAAAAGTGCTAATCACACATACACACACACACACACACACACACACAGAGACGCACAGGCACACACACAATGGTGGTTGATTGAAATTCTTCTGGTGAAGGCTTTATTACACGTTGGTAACCCTCCCCTTTCCCAGCACAGCCTCCTATAACTAATGGCTCAGTCAGGCCAGTCATAACAAATATCCAGCCAGATTCGTCATAATTGTGTGTGCCCATGTATGTTTACGCGCTTGTGTGCAATTGTAATTGTGCATTCTATCCCTTTCAGAATATATAGGGTCTTTAAGAAAGGAGGCAGCAAGGTGGGACTATGAGACGGCTGAATTGATCAAATAATCAAAGAATACAAATGAAGAATAAAACAGGATGGAGAAGAAATGGAGCAAAAGCACATTATTAATATATTTGAGATAATCGGGGACTTTTTATGCCATAGTTTGCATCCCTTTCACCTCTCTAGATGTATTGGGGCATTGTTGACTGTGTTGCATATCAAATAAAATACACTGTGTTACAGAATGTATTCATATAACTCAAGAGACGAGCAGAGAGGGCGCAAGAACAAAACAGGCACGCGTCCTCAACTCGCAATATGAAAGTGGCTCCTATTTAGCTGTCAAGTAGAGGTGTGTGTGTGTGTGGGGGGGGGGGGGGGGGGGGGTCTTTGAGCTTTCCTTCAGATGTTTATTGAATGTTTTTAAAGATGAGGACATGTTCAATGAATGAAGGAGAATCTGTCCAAAAAAAAAAAAGGTTCTTTCCAAGTTTACAGTTTCCAAGTAGGGAAGGATTCAGAACACACATAAAAGCCAAACACACCTTGACATTTTACAAGCCTTCCTCTTATGGGACGGATATTTAGCACTCTGCACATTAGCTCGTCCTGCTGAAATGAAAGCCGTTGCAGCGCTGTGTTAAAAGGGCCTTTCGCGCACAGATACAGTTATGAATCTATAATACGAGCACTCAGAAAAGAGCCGGCGTCTTGACAGTAATAGTGCGGCCTAAAGAGCCATTCCAGCAGGTAACAGTCCTCTTTGCCATCATCAGCTGTTGTTTCTTTCTTATTGGCCACTCTCTGGGTCTTGCCTACACTCAACTATTTGATTTCCATCGTTCTTAACCATCCACATAAATTGTCAGGAGCATTAAAGCTGTCCTCAACCGTTTCAGACAGAGAGGGGGGGGTAAGAGAGTGAGAGAGTGAGAGTTGGATACAGACAGTGAGGGAAGGGGTGGGGACGAGGGGTGAGGAGAGAGAATAAACAAAGTAAGTGTTTTGCCTTCCATCAGTCTCCCCCGCAGTACTCAGCTTTATGAGTCCCTAACTCCAAATGCCTCAGCCGCAGCCCCCGAGCTGCCTGCCCATTGATTTTCATATTACACTCTTTTATGTATTTATTTATTTCATATATTTCTTTTTAAACATCATCGATGAGCCGCTGGAGGACAGACGGAGGGGCCCTCTCGCAATGTGGAGTCTCAGTCTTAACCTTACCCTCCTCCCTGATGGCTTTAATGGATGCTAAGGTGTCCCACGGGAACAAGCAAGCAAGACGACATGGGGGGGGGGGAAATATGCAGGAAGAAGGCAGGCTTTAAGGGAATGGAGATTTAGAGAAAAGAAGACCTTTCTGTTGTATGGTGCGACAAGAAAATCAGGAAAATCGGGATGTTAACACATTTAGGACATGGATGGAGATTTTAGAGCTGTTCAGATAGCAGTCTCAGAAAAGATTCAAAACACAGGATCAGGTACTGACGAGCCTGTGAGCTGATTCAGCATCCTAATTGTCCTGAAAAAAATAAAATTGATTCACCAGAAGTTTCTCTGTTACTCCTAACAGTATCTGACACTGTAAGAAGAACAGTAGTACTTGTATACTAGTAGAGCAGGGCTGCAAGCTGAGCTGCTCCTGTCGTCACCTCTTCTTGTTTTAAGGCTTTTTTGTACCAATCATCATTCCTGAGGTTTATTATTTGCCTAACTCTGTGTAACATGTGGTCTGTTAGTGTTTTCACATTATTTATCAAATGATCTTTTGGCGTGAAAAAGACCAGCATATTATTCCTAGATGGATTGATATCATAACTTCTTGTTTCTTCTCGAAGTCAGGCCACCCGAAACGCAGATTCTTAACACATCTACTGCATATTTAATCACACATCTGTAATATTTTAAGTTAGTATGTAAATTCTGTATCAGGAATAAAATGGAAACGTAACGTCTCAAGTTTCAGACAAACAGATTTTCATTGACTGATTGTCCTCTGCTTAAGTAAGGCCCTAAGACAACTCTTACACAATACGTGTGTATAATCCCCGTCATCCTCCAGGACCTCCGTCAGCTCCGGACCTGTAAACCCCCCGAGCTGTGTCGTTGCTGATGGAAGCTTGGGGTGTGTGTGTGGGGTGGGGGGGGGATCACAGGGGCACCTGAAGGACACTCTCAGGAGGTGTGAAGGGCACTGAGTTTTGTGTCGGGCTAATTTGACCGGGTGGCAGTGCTCACGCGCTGAGTGGCAAGGTTACCTCTCTCTACGCAGAGAGGAGACCCAGATTTAATTAGGGACGCCCTCGGTCTGCAGATCCTTTTAACATGGGGGGGCCTTCCCAAAGCACACACATAAAAAAAACACACACGCACACATCTGAGGGCAGCAAACAGGGCAAACTCATATTCATGCATAAGCCTCTACACACATTTTGAATCAAGATGCTACGATACTTTAAATTACACGTTATTTTTTCTTCATTACATCGATGTATATCTCAGAGGACTTTATCTCCCAACATGGATTTATTTAGATAAATAACATCGAAGTACACGTTCTCTCCTATTGCTTCCTGGCTGTGAAGTTATCATGCTGTTTGTTTATCTCTACAAACAGATATCTGCCTATGACTACAGAATCTTTTTCTGCATTGCAAATGTTCCAGCGGCAGTTTGTAATAAAGCGTGTTAATGATCTCGATTAAAACAGCTTTTGTGTGCAAGCAGGAAATAAAGAGTCTGTGAGGAGAGCAAAGGAGGCAGGCCGCATTGTGGAGACGCAGTGTTTACACGGCTGTCTCCTGACGAAGATGAAGCTTTTTAATAAACTTTTTTTTTAATTGATCTTCATCACTATGCAGCGTGCATGGTCTCTTAACTCAAACTAGATTCTGCCCTCTCAAGTTGTAAATTATATGTAGAGTATGACCTCCAGAAGAAAAAGTCCCTGATGCCTACCTGTTATCAGTTAACCATTTATCTGCTGGCGGACACTGGGAAACTTTTGTCCCTCCATGCATGAATGATATATTGAGTTATTAGTTTAGGTTTTTGTATGAATGCAGGTTTGAGTTGAAAAAATTAATCTTTAAGTGTTTTGAGACTTGGCTGTGGTGTGTGTTAGGAAAAAACCAGAACGCCAGGATCATTATGATAAGTACTGTTCATCCCTCATATTTCACATCTGTTCCAGCTCACTTTAGAATTCTGATCGGTTCGATCATGTTCACAGCAACAACCTGATAGAATAGCTTTAACGTTCTATTAATACAATCTCTGTAATCCAGGCCCCTGTCTTTTAAAGTGTACCTTCGTCACTCAGGTTATAAGTCACTGTAAGTATATTTTCTGAACTGTCTGAAGTGTCACACCTCGCCTTAAGGCGGCCCTAAAGGGTAAACAACAACCTGCAAATTGACCCAAAAAAACACATCATACACCTTACCAAAGTCAAAACCAAGCGATTTATGATTAACAGACAAACTTAATGATTAAACAAAGATCAAATTGGAAAAAAAACTAATTCAACAAGACAACACATGCTTACAGGCACAGCAGTCCCAACTCCAAGTACTTCTCTCCTCCTGTACTCTGCACTGGGCGTCTCAGCTCTGAGGCACGGTGCACCTCATTGAGTAAGAAGGAGATTGACCTGGTCAGAGCTGGAGACAACAGGAGGGGAGAAGGGACAGCCAGCCCAGGGAGACAAACACCATAGAAAGTGAAAAAAGTGTATTTAACACCATTGTTGGTTGTGTTTGGTTCATGACTTTGACGCTGCAAGTAGCTGCTCTGCTTACAAATGGACCCGCTGAGATTCCTCCGATCTGTGTCCTTCTCTCTGATTAATGGCACCTGCCCGTCATAATGCTATCTGCTTGAATCTGCATACCAATGATCCCAGTCGCCTATCGATTCCCCCCCTCATCTTTACCACACACACCCTGGAGACTGATACACACACACATCCCCCCTCCCTCTGTTCTCCTCCCCCTCTCCTAACCACTGTCATTATAAAAGTCAGCAGCTGCTGCATGCATTGATCATAAATCATAATTGCTTGTCCATTTTTCCCCACTTGTTTAATGTTGCTGTCAGGGGCAGTAGTGGGGAGAAAAGGAGGGATGTAGGGACAGGGAGAGAAGAAGAAAACAGAGAAAGAAAGAAAAGATGGGTAAAGGGGATGGTGGGTAAGTAGAGAGAGATGGAAAAGGAAATAAGAATATTTTTCTTGACTTTTCAGAACGCACACAGACATAATATTTAAAGAGAGAGACTGTGTAAAAGACGCGTATGCAGCAGACTTGACATCATCACAACATGGTTTGCACTTTCAAGCAGCAAGTTTGGTATTTTTGTCACAATCTTCTATTTGGAAACAGAAGTAATACATTTTTTTCATTTTGGAGGGGAAGAGTAACTATTTTGTATTGTGACAGAGCCAATATGGTCTCCAATCATCTTTCCCAAGTTCTTTAGTTTACAGCAATCTAAACTATCTCAAAGTGACTGACACCTTAAGTTATTGTCTTAAATAGGACAAAATGTTATTTTTACAGATATTTATTTTATTTTAAAATAAATCCAAGTATTTATATATTTATATATAATGAAAAGTCGTACGCTGAGAGGTTACGCACAATATATTTAGGAAAGTGGAATTGTTGCCTCTTGATCACGGCTGATCCGAGACAGTTGGATTGGGGCAATATAAAAACATGGAAACACACGCTGGGGTTTCACTCCCACATGCTGCACCAACTCCACAGCTGGCGGGGGTTTTGTCCGACCTTTCCCCCCTACCCACAATCCTTCCTCGAATCTCCAAACAGACAGACCCAAATCTAGTTTCAAGCAGGGACGGACTCACTTGTTGTGTGTCCTATTTTTATCTCTGCTTGTGTTAAGTTTATGCCTCCGCTATGCCCTTGATCCTTTCCACTTAATGCTTGTAAAAAAAAAAAAAAAAAAAACAGCTGTGTTAAATGTTTGAAGTATTCTTGTCCTCAGAGACCGGTCTGTAAAAGCAGATGGAGAGAACAAATTAAAAACTGTCTGGATAGGATCACAACATCTGTGACAGTATCTGTGTTTTTTCTGCAGATAAACAGAGTTACAGACAAGTTTTTTTTGAATACCTTGCTGGTCTGTCATCATCAGGTCAGTCCTCCTGACTTGACTGCACAGAGAAGCTATCTGAAAAAGATGCTGTCTACATTTTTTTTTCAGGGTTTTTTTTTGTTTTATTATATTTTTTTTACCTTTTGAGACATAAAAGACACACGACTATGCTCTTATGTCTTTCTACTATTTGACTGCCATCCTTCTTTCTCCTCCATCTTGCTTCACATCATTCATGTGGTAAAAATGATAGATTGGTGTAACTTAAATTCAGCAAAAAAAAAAGAAGAAAAAAACCCTGCAGTTGTACTAATAGATCAATCCCTATCCATGCTGCTCCTAAGCATATTGCTGCACCCCATTAGGGTGATACGCTCCACAGTGCTGGGTCTGGTATTGTGCAAGCAGCTGCTTTTATTGAGCACTCTGCTGACATCCAGCCTGGCATTTCTGCACCGCAAGGGGAAACTTTGGATGACATGTAAAAGCAGGGGGTTCAGCGCGACATGCCTCCGTAATGGGATGGGAACAGGGGTGCACCAGCGAGAGCAAGGGGGAGGGGTACTACGGTAGGCTAACTGCAGGTATATTAGGGCAGTGGTGGGATTGGGGGGGGGGGAGTGTCTCATCCAGGCTGCTTCAAAAGCAAATGGAAGACAATCCAATTTCCTGTGATTCCATCAAGCTGCATCCTGGATGCAGGGGCATTAGGGAAGGCTGAGAGGACAGGCCGCTGACCCCTCACATGAACATGCAGGAAGCATGTACGCTGCACACACACACACACACACACTCTGGCATGCTTGATATATATATTCCTCACAATGTGCAGGTATCATACTGCACTGTACATCTGTTTTTGCTTCATACTTTTTGTCTCCTTTAGTGTTTCCTTTTTCTCCTAATTACTCCCCGCTCCTTTTATTACTGGTCTACAGATTGCTTTAAAAAGCATCCCAGTACAGTAGATAGCAGTACTGTTCTTCTCAGCTCAGGAGAAATGTAATTTTCAGAGGCACATGTTTCAGCCTGCAGAGTGACACTGTTGGTATCCAGCGATGTAAAAAGTAAGAATGCAGCCGTTATAATCGACCAAAAGGAATCAAAGATTTATTTTGTTAAGATCAGAACACGTCCTTCTCCACCAGGATACATTTTATCACTGTACGACTCTTTTCATACATATTTATCCAGACTAATAGTTTGACTAATATTATTACATTTACTGAGCTCACCTACTCTTCAAACAATACTACTGATAAATCTCAAAGGCATCATTTGGCTTCAGCTCCTCTCTCTCCTCCTTCAGAGGTTTTAGTTTGTGAAATATCAGCCATCCATTCTTGCTTTTATGCGTTTGTGTGTGTGTGTGTGTGTGTGTCTGTGTGTGTGTGTGTGTGTGTGTCTGTGTGTGTGTCTGTGTGTGTGTGTCTGTGTCTGTGTTGCTTTTGAACAACAAACAGCAGTCTGGCGCTCGCTGCAGATTAGGGCTTAAATCCTTTACACTTTGATTATTAATAACTGTGTGTGTTTATGTGCACCAACGTCTTTGACTCTGCCTTCACTGTAAACATCTGTCACTGTTCCATCGTGCAATGTGTGTGTATGCTTCTTTTCAGTGTTTATGCGTATGCGCCCTGCTGTAAAACAGAGGATTCAGTGAGAAATCTCAACAACGCTGATATATCAGCATCATCGTGAGAGACAGACGCAATGTCCGTAATCCATCACAGGTTGTGATTTGGCTCGCAGACAGACAGCATTGTTGTCTTGGGTTAACTATGGCACGCTCTCCACGCTGGTGGTGATTTGCATCTGTGCTCTGTGATCCGCCCAGTGGGAATAGAAAGCTCTAATCCAATCAGCAGGTCCCTGAAGTGCTGCCCCAGAGAGAGAGAGAGAGAGAGAGAGAGAGAGAGAGAGAGAGAGAGAGAGAGAGAAATACAACAACAGTCTGTGCTGGACCAAGCTAGAGAGGAAAGAGACGAAAAAAAGGAGAAGGAAGGGAAAAGAGGGATGAACAGGATTAAGATTGAGGAGGAGACTGAAGGGGAAAGAAGGAAAGGTGGGGGAGGAGTGACCAGGGGAGAGGTAGTGAGAGAAAAGAGATTAGGGAGGTGTTTGGAGGGAGGGAGACGGAGAGAGAGAGAGAGAGAGAGAGAGACGAGAAGGAGGAAGGATTGGGAGAGAGTGGGTGAAGGCTATGGAGGTAACCAAAACAGGAAGGTGCATGAGGGGATCTGCTGCTGGAAGGGCAGAGGTGGAGACACTAATGAATAATTTCATCAGGACAGTTTTAGTCCTTCGGAAGTATTTCCCCTGCGGTGACATTTTTGGACACAGCAGGAAATGTCAGTGTGTCTGCTGGCTTTTAATCTGTCTCTGAGTGTTTGAAACTATTGTACTTGGCTCTTGTTCGGAGACTGGAGGCAACAGTTTGACCATTTATCATCATTATGAGCTGCAAAGAAAGGCTGCAGCAGTGATTAAGAACTGAATCTTCTGCTGATGAGGCCTGTCATATATTGTGTCTTATTATACCTACGCACACACACACACACACACACACACACACACACACACACACACACACACACACACACACCTTCACACACTTTCCCATCTTTGTGCCCAATCCACAGTTCTTACAAGAGTTATTTCTCTACCATTGACCCTCCGACCCTAACTATCATTTTTACAGTTCAGAAGACACGAGCCCACACACACACACACACACACACACATACACACACACACTCACACACACATGCACGGCAGACACACAACCACACACTCTTCACACTCCCACACCCTCACACACCACCACTGATTTTCTGGTCACCCTTTGACACTCATTCCCTCTCATCTCCCCCGTGTCCCTGAGCTGCTGTGTGTCAGGGTCAATAGCATCTACGCTTGATTTGTTTAAAGGACAAGGCTGTAAATATGGTTATTTTTTTTTTTTTTTTTTTAAACCCTCAGCAATGACTTGCTCTGCTTACAAATGTTAAGTGTTGAGTGATGACATCATAACAATAGATGGCACGTTCACTGTCCTGCTTCTGTTAAAACTCACATGAATATCAGAAGCAGCGTCATTGACAATGTATCACACATGAGGAATTTGACTCTGGTTTACTGTGGGTACTTTGTGTACAAGCATTAAAGATGTTGCACTAAAATATACAAGACTGCACAAGACAGTAATCCTGTGGTGATTAGTGCAAAATATGCTGAAATAAGCAAGATTAAAAAAATTGCACTGAAGCAACAGTTAGGTTCATTTTCATGATGTAGTATGTTGGTTTCTTTTTTTGGATAGTATTTACATTAAAAACTGTGTTTTCATGTACGATGATGGGATTTATCATGATTAAATGTGCATTTATTTAAAGGGGACATATTGTGAAAAATCTGATTGTCTTTTGATTCAAAATTGTTTATATAAATCCATACAGTCCTTTGTTTATGGTCTGTATAAGTCTTACCACACTGAGAAAAATGGCCCATTTCAAATGTTCTCAGTTTGTGACATCACAAGTTGGATTCTGTTAAACAAAAAATACCCTCCCCTTTTTCTCCATCCCTGGACTCCACCTCCCGCCTAGAGCAAAACTTTAGTGCAGGTCCGCCATTGTTATTCTCGCTTCAGAGGAGTGATGTCTGCAGGGAAAACTCAGGGGGGTCTCATTGTATTTAAAGAGACACACACACCAAAACAGAGCGTTCTGTGAGAGCTGGTTTGTACACGATCACAAACCTTCTCTGATGCTCGATTCATGTTGCCCCGTGTCCACAAAAAAACCAGCTTGGAGGTGATTGTTACTGTTTACCTCGCGGTCTCAGCTGCCCCAGCTGCTGGTGATTTACATTTTGTCATTTTTTTTCGACTGATATTATTCTTTAAATTTGCTCCCTCTGGGGTGTTTTATTCTTCCCTAAAGACGTGTTTTGTCTTACAGGATAATGAAGGACAGACAGCACTACATTATGGTAAGAAGAACTCTCTTTTAGTTCTCGACAAAATGTTGTACTCACACTTGAAAATGAGACTCTGACATTCTGTTTGTATTTTGTTGCTTCATAGTTATTTGTGTTTGTCTGTTTTTTGGAGACAAGTTGGAGACACATCTTCTCTCTCATCACTTTGATACCTATCTGGTTTTGTTCTGTGTGTGTGTGTGTGTGTGTGTGTGTGTGTGTGTGTGTGTGTGTGTGTGTGTGTGTGTGTGTGTGTGTGTGTGTGTGTGTGTGTGTGTGTGTGTGTGTGTGTGTGTGTGTGTGTGTGTGTGTGTGTGTGTGTGTGTGTGTGTGTGTGTGTGTGTGTGTGTGTGTGTGTGTAATAATCAGCCCTAATAGTAAGCCCTCCCAAAGGAAATCAGCACCGGTCCTCAGACTCCCCTGACCCTCACATGCCCCAACACACATGTCCCAGAAGGGCGTGTGCCGTGTGTGTGTGTGTGTGTGTGTGTGTGTGTGTGTGTGTGTGTGTGTGTGTGTGTGTGTGTGTGTGTGTGTGTGTGTGTGTGTGTGTGTGTGTGTGTGTGTGTGTGTGTGTGTGTGTGTGTGTGTGTGTGTGTGTGTGTGTGTGTGTGTGTGTGTGTGTGTGTTACTGCACCATCTGTCCCCCAGTGTGGTTAGCGTTGTGGTGCATGTTGCATCACCCACTATAGGTGTGCACACACACACACACAAACACATTTAGCGGTGGAAGCCCTGAGGATGGGGCATAAAAAGATGACTAATAAACATAAGCGATGAACTCCTGGAGACAAATAGCAGAGAATGAAAATTCATTCCCACCTCTCTTTGCACAGGGCCACAGCGGCTGGCAAGTGATTAATTGAGGGTTTACTGCTCACCATAAATTGTTCTCCTCCTCTAAAGCTCCCCTGAGGGCTGGCCACTTTTTACAGCTCAAGGCCCAGGCGAGACACCTACATTCACATACACACACACACACACACACACACACACACACACACACACACACACACACACACACAGAAGGCTGGCTAAATAAAATACTGTTTAGAGCAACAAGAGGAGGACTGCAAGTGTAGCTGGAAAAATAAGCCAAGCTTTGTTAGTCTGATTTGGCTGAAAGATAAGTGGCTCTTGTAGTGTGGGACACCTACACACCACATACGGCTCATAAACTTGAGCGTGCACATACACTTTCACACGTGCTCACACACATTCCAATGTATCATCTTATCTCGTGCGCACACACTCCTGCCGGCTGGAGGTTAAAAGGCCTGGCTGTCAATCACTGCGGCTGCTGACATCAGCGATCACCGGCTCAGCACAGAGTTTGCTCTTTAAGAGCAGCGCGCCATTGACGCCGACAGAGAAGAGCACTCAGAACAAGAGAGGGAGAGCGAGGGGGTGAGGTGCCAGAGGGGGGTGAGAGGTACATCAGGAAAGAGGGGGAACCCACTAACTTGGTTAGAAGAGCACCACCCCCCCCCCCCTCTTGTAGCAGGACAGAGAGAAGACCCTTTTAGTGGGGCAGAAATTGCCAATGGGGCAGAAATGAAGTGTTTGAGAAGAGCACAGGTCCAACCTGGTGTCAGTGCTGGACCTGCAGATGGGCTTTTCATTAACTCCAGCTCTGTACATAGTGTATTAAAGAACAGTGAGCAAGAAAGGAAAGACTCACTCATTTATCTAAACCTGCATCACAACATCATCACATGAAAATTCACAATGAGGATTTTTATCCATGTTAGGATGTCCCTCCGCTTAATGATAGCAACCTCCGTGTTCATGTGAGCTCATGTGATGTGATGAGACCCATCCAGTACGATGTCCACAGGGTGTCAAGCAGTCGCAAGTCCCAGAGACTTTTCTGGAAATCTTCCCCTGAGGTCCATGAATGTCAATAATGTACTGAAACATTTGCATGTCTTCTTCTGCCTATTTCCTGAATCTTCTTGGTTTGTATTCTTCCCTTCCTAACGCCACCCTTTATTGTTCCTTCTTTGTTTCCTTAGCATCGGCGTGCGAGTTTGCAGAAATTGTGGAGCTCCTGCTGAACGCTGGAGCCGACCCGTCCATCAAAGACATGGAGGGCTCTCTTCCTGAGGAGGTCACTGAATCCAGTGCCATCTCCTCTCTCTTACGTCAGTACAATGCTCCAAAAGGCTAGACCACCCCCCCTCCCCCCCTCCCCATCCATGTCTCCCTGTGTTCCTCCCCAGCAGTTAGTAAACCTGCATTTCAGAGGTTTTATTCAACTTTATTTCCAACTACATGAGGTGACATAAATACTGTATATCGACTTTATTTGCCTAGCAAGCTTGAGTGATGTGGAAATAAAAGAGATCTTTCCTCTGGTTGAGGTTTTACTGAAGTAGCTGGACATGAAATACCTCTTGTTGCATTATGTTATTGCAGAAAAGGTTTCAAATCTATCAGCAGGACTGCTTATCGGCAACATTGCAGTAAGAGCATTTCCATATCAATGTTGATGAATATCTGAATGTGTCAGGTAATGAATTCACTGGTGGAACCAAAAACTGACATCCCCACCTGCTCGTTTAATTTAACAACAGTTTGATGTTTGTTTCCAGTCTTGTTGCAAACAACTTGATGGTCATTGCAGTTTAAGACTGCATACAGTAATAGAAGACTTTAAACATACCACCCACTCCTCCTGCCCGGTCTGACTACCTGCCAGGCCTTTAGGTCTGGGTCAGCCCTCTCCAACCGTTTGACCATGAATCATTTGTGTTAAGGAATGCTTTAATCATCTGTTCTTATCACATTAAAGTCTTCAACAAATCCAGACCGTCTGCTTTTTTTTTTTCTTCTGTGTAACGTGAAGTTAGAAATGTTCAAATGCTCCTGAATTCATCAAGTAATTTGTTGGAGCTTTGTTACAAACACATATTGCAAGCGTACCACGTGTACCTCTGAGTTAAGAAAGTCCAACTCATTTTCCAAAACTGAACTCACTTCAATTTGCTGATGTGCGAGGGGCTGCGAATTCAGCCCCTGTAGAGAGATCCATGAACAAATGGTAAAGTCCAAAAACACATATACCACAACAAACAGAACGCATAGAAAAAGCACAAACAGAAAACAAACAGTACACACAAACAATTGAAAGTAAAAGAAACTGAGCAAACAGAAGCAACAGAAACAAATCTGCAAATTCCAGCCATCACAAGAAAAGTGTTACCATCACAATGACAGCAGAGACTTTAAAGTCCTACTGCCTGTGTATGCAGCAACATATGGAAACACATTAAGATTGGCCAAAAATATTCTGTTGAGATTTAGTGTACGTGGCATGCATACAAGCACACGTATGACAAAATACACTATTATTCTAAGTGCTGCCAGTTAGTGCTAACCAACCCAACTCAACTCCCATCGTCCACACAGGACACACTCAGCTTTATTTACATTCTGCTCCGCTCTATATACAACCTGCCTGTACAGTATTGTATCACATAGGAGCGCCCTGGATCTGCTCCAAAAATAACCAACACATGGTCGGAGTCCAAATCTGCTTTACTCATCCTCGAGCCCCTCTGATCAGCACATTCTGTTTTCTTCAAACCACTCACACACACACAATCCATTAGATGAAAAAAGCAAACTAAATCTGGATCCTGTATCTTAACCACAGCTTCATAAAGATGCACATTTTGTACACAACAGAGCTTAATCCTTGACTCTCTGACATGCACCCTCTCTCCATGCCTGGCCTCATCCCCCAGTGTTTGACTTAAATCCTCCCCAACACAAGGCGTTAGATAACCGTCTCAACATGTCTGCTCGCAGCCCGTCACTCACTCACAGAGCTTTGACGGCTGTGGATTGTATACACAGCATTGGTAGTCGTCACAAGAGACACCACTTCAAATTCAATCTTTGTCCTGGCAGCTGTTGTACAGTGCCTTGAGTGAATTAAGATGCCACTGAGCGATGCTGAACTGGAGCTGAATTTAAAATCTCTCAACATAATGTTGATATCTGCACTCATGTCTTGTCCTTCCTTTAAGAATAGTAAAAGTAAAGAGGCCTAAGAAGTCTCATCTTTCACTTTGGTAGACTCCATCCCTCGAGCCTTCCTCCATGTCTGCACGTCCCCTCATGAATTCTGAGGGGGACCTCCACTCGAGCTGAGAAGAAACCTTTTGAGTATTCAACCTGAGTCTGAGACACGACGCGCTACAATCCCACAAAGAGACAAGCTGCGACCATTTTTTGTTATGAATTCCATCCACATGCAGCTTTTAGGCCGTCGATATGTCTCTAAAGCTTGTTTGGGGCCCGCTCTTGTCTCCTCGTTGGTTCTGTAACCCCGTTATACTGCCTTGAGGTAAGAGAGGGTGACGGCAGGCTTGCTTCGCCCCCAGATCGTCTGCGAGACTCTGACACTAAGCCCATTATGCTTCCATTATGGGGCTTCAATTTTCCTCTGCGCGTTTCACTTTTGACACTGCAGCTCGCTCCCCTTTCCAAACCGCAGACTTACACACACAGCTCCAATACTGTTAAGCTGCTCTGAATATTTATACATTTTTTGGAGGTGAAAGTAATACGCTCAAGAAGTTAACATAAGTACAGTTCTGAGGTAGCAGCACTTTGTTACAGTACTTCACTTTTAATGCCCTATATTTGAAAAGAATAAGAATCTATTAATTGTCTGACAGGACAGGACAGGACCTCAGGATCAATAAAGTATCTATCTATCTATCTATCTATCTATCTATCTATCTATCTATCTATCTATCTATCTATCTATCTATCTATCTATCTATCTATCTATCTATCTATCTATCTATCTATCTATCTATCTATCTATCTATCTATCTATCTATCTGTCTGTCTGTCTGTCTGTCTGTCTGTCTGTCTGTCTGTCTGTCTGTCTGTCTGTCTGTCTGTCTGTCTGTCTGTCTGTCTGTCTGTCTGTCTGTCTGTCTGTCTGTCTGTCTGTCTGTCTGTCTGTTTGTAATATTGGTTATGATCATGTTTTTCACCTTATTCTGGAGACAGAAACAACACCTGGTTTTGAGGATCTGGACGTGTTAAATAGAGTTCTTGATCTCAGTACAGGGGTAGGCATTTAAACTCTTTGACTAGTTTCCTTATCACTGTTTTCTTAATGCATTCATTTATGGGATGATGATTACAGATCTCCAATGTAGTCCGTTTTTCATGTGATTCCACACGCTTCACCTTGATGACGTTGACCTCCTATGATCAATCAATCAATCACATTTATTTCTAAAGCACATAAAAAAAACAGCAACAGCTGACCAAAGTGCTGCACATGAAACAATGTACGTGATGGATGTGTTTGTGTTTATATGTGTCTTAATTGATTCTTTTTCATATTGAAAAACATATTGTTGCTTTGCCTGCAGTTCTGAAAGCAACGAGCAAACCAGCACCACACCCCGTCCCACCATGCTTCCATCTTCCTCCACGCACAAACACACACACACACACACCAACACACTTAGCGGGGCGGTTAGGAACCCAACAGTAAGCAGAAACCCCTTGCTGAAACACTCTACACTCAGAGGATCATTTACTGCTGTCCAGAACCTGATATGCTTGTGTGAATCTACTGTTAGTTAACGCTGGAGATCTGAGCTTCAAGACTTAAGACAGACCGACAAATATTCAGGTGTCTGGTCGGCACTGTTAAAGCATTGACTGTCTGTCATGTAAACCAGTTGTAAACTAGAGAATATAAAGGCCTTTCATACAGCAAACCTTGTGATAATTTTTTTTTTAACTCATATAAGAAATCGCATGACACTTTACAAATATAGCAGGTCTAGACTCCATTCTTAATTTTATTAATCAAAGAAACCCAACATTAATCCATGAGCAAGAGCTGGCAGAAACCGAGCAGAACCAGAGCCACTGGTGAACAGCCTTCTACAGAGAAAGAGAGGTAGATAAAAAGACACCAGAGAGAAATGGATGGACAAACAGAATAGAAGCCTAACAGCTCCAAAGAGAAATCATCACAGCAGTATTTGTCGTGGTTTCCTTTGGCTCATGGACTCTTCTCGTCTGGTTACCTGTCCAATAAGAGCAGCAGGATAATTATAAAGAGGAAAAGATCTGGTTTCACATTAAAACAGCATTGAGCTCACAACCTTGAGGGTGTCATTGAGAGGCCTCTGTTTGACTCCAGCCTCGCTTTAAGACTCACTCAGTCATCCTGTGGATCATTGTTCACTGCAGCCCGATGGAGTCGTTTGGGGAGAAAAATGCCCTGTCTCCAAGCTGCAAGATTGACTTTCAGCGCAAAACAAATCCTGTCTATTTTGCATGTTAATTTATTCTGTTTTGCTTCAGACGAGAAAAAAAAACAGTTTCCTTCAGGAAGTTTGTAATAAAAGCCTGGCGATCAATGATAATGGCATTTGTGCTTGTGTTTGTCATCTTCGCAAAAGCAACAGTGGTGGAGTTTCCACAGATTTATTTGTATACTAGTGCTGTAAGTGGCGTGTAAATTATCCTAACTGTCCATGTGGCTTTTTATCTTTGTAAGGCAGTACTATTAGAGCCTATCCATTATTGCCCATAGCCCAGCCAATCAATGCTTATATAAAAATCGGCTCAATTTGTAGCATTTTATGCAAACGTGCAAACTCCAGCGAGGCTGACTCTCTGCTTTTTGTTTTTATAATGAAACAGGAATAGCTAAAACAGAAAGGAATCGATAACACTTAAGTTTGGGTAACATTTGCGTGCTCTTAGACAAGTGCTGCACGTTGCTGCATACAAATGAGTCTGAAACAAATGTACTCTGTGGTGTAATTTCATTATAATTCTATGCATAGTTAGCCAACGCAACAGTTAAAGAGAATAAATCCACTGTAACGTGAGAGGGTTTTTTTTCAATAAAGACACTGCATTCACTTTAATATAAATCTATTTATGGAGCTGGATCTTCATTATGCTCGGGTTCTTGTGATGTGGAGGTGAACTGAATTGGTCAGTTAGTTTTTGTTGTTGTTTGACTTTTTGGGTTCTCATGTATACAAACATATGTCTGTTAAAGCACTGGGGTTACCTTTCTTTAAATGTACAATACAAATACAGATATTATTATCATAAATACACACGTTTGATCAGAGAGCCATAGCTTGAATTAAGACTGATGAGGTCAATCCTTTTGGGACACTTAAATTCTACACTTTTAAAGATTTTGAGGAGTAAGATATTTAGTTTGACTAATTTCATTGAATTATTTGAGTGTTATAGGCCTATATTAAAAAGAAAAAAAAAAGGAAAAAAATGCAGAAAGTAAGGAGAGGGAGAAATGGAAATTTGAATGCAACAAAGGAGCATTGAGGCTCATGGTCCATGCTTAACTCTTCTCCCCTCTGTTAAAGGTCATAAGATTTTAAACGCTGAGTATAGTCATGTTACTGGTGTAACATTGATTGCTTGGTTATTTGCCAGCCCAGCACTTTTTGACCAGCATAAAATTACTATGAAAACAAATGACCATGAAGTCTGGTATAGTTTCTAATGATATCTTGTACAAGTATGGCGATAGACTCTGGATTAGATTCAGAACTAATTTGACTGAATTTTGTATGTACCTTATTTGACTGTTCTTTATTTTTATAACAAGTAATACAAATACAATTTCGACTCTGACCTGATTAAGACCAGAGGTTGCCTTAAAACCATCCACTATGCAGAACGAAATATCTAGAAAATGAAATATTGCTTGTGAAGAAAAATATTGAAGTTTGTGTGGGTTAGGAAAATGAGAGCTATGATCTCAGTGGCCTAACTATAGCCCACCCAGAGATATTGACATAGAAGCTAACTGTCTGCATATGGGCCATAGTGCCTCTTTGCCTAACCACAAAACATATTTGACCATATTTCACGAAGCACTCCACAATTAGTTAACAGCACAGGGATTAAGGAGAGATTTGACAGCGCAGAGCTGCAATCTGCTCCAGTGTGTCTTTAGCACTGAGAGGATCACTGAATCCAGGCGGAATCTGTTTCTCCTCCCTCCTCATGTATCTCTCTTGTCACCCCCACTCGGAGAGCGAGAGAGGAAAGCGGCATCAATCACTGTTAAATGACTGACCACTGTCTGTTGGTGGTACTAAATGGATCTCCACAATTGAATAGAGGCCTAAGTGTGTGGTAAATGCTCTGAATGGGTAAATGAATTTGCGGGTTAACTCGCTTTAAGAGCGTTTCGATACGGCAAAATAATAAAAACACCTACAGATGATATTTTTCTTTTGATATATTGATAACAAAGCTCAGCTGAAAATCTCAACTCTCACATTCATCACTGTGGGCCCAGGCTATTAAAGAGAAAAGCACTCCAGGGTAACCCAAAGACAATTCAGCTTTATTTTCCTCATATAGATTTGACTGTACACGGTTCATACCATTACACAGAAGGCATAAATGAATAAAGTCAGTGCTCTCTTTTACATCTTTTTCAAAGACACATGGCAATAATAAATAGCACGCATGAAACAAGACGATCAACATGTTTTCAAACTGTACAAAATTTACAACAATTAAGATGCAAACTTCTGAGGCAACACAGACTTAACATAATCATCCTGCTCAAGTGTTCGTGTATGATTTTCACCTAACACTTCAGATAAAAGCCCACAAATTACACGGTGTTCATTTTGTGCAAAGGAGGTATAAATGAAAATATCTTCTGGGTTGTGAGTATGTACTATACTGTCTGTACTTTTTAAATTACTTTACACACTCCTTAATATAAACCCTTTCAGAGTACTTTCATTTTAAAAAATAAACTTAACCACAACTAATTCTTTGCATTATCAATGCTGTTACCCCAATTATAAATGTGTCGTCGTTCATTCATTGAAATGAATGTAATTCATGATTCCTACAAAGATATTTAGTCATTTAAAAATGTGTAATTTAAAGAATGAGAGAGTGGAAAATTGTTCTTAAACACGCTTGCTTGTATTTAATGTGAACATAGTTAAATGGTAGGTGTTGAGTGGATAGTTATGCTGCAATTTGTAGGCTTTAATCTAAAGTATTACCTGATTTTCTTTATGATAACACTTTCTGATTTTGGGCCATCAAATAGGACGTGTGAGTCAAAAAGTCTTGGTAGATTTCAGAAGAGTAGGTGACCACATAGATGAGATTTGTTTTTAGTTTTTCTTCAATTGACAAAAGAGCAGAATAGACGTGGGTTTGACATGCTCAACGGGTAAAACTATCAACTGTCTCCCATCAGAAAGAGAGGTTGCATTTCCACAGAAACAGAAAAAAAACAGTTGTTTTCTCAGTGTCAGAAGAGCTTTAAGATGAAGCTGTCGTGGACTGAACAGTGAGTTCAGCTCAGTAGTCACGCCTGCAGTGAAGCTACAGCAGAGAATCAGCAGTGGTAGTGGGGGGCTCTGTGGTAATCCCCCTGACATGGAGGCCAGGCAGGGGAGAGAACAGACTGACAATACATCTGGGGTCAGTAAGTAGGTTGATCGCAAGCAAATCTGGAAGTCTGCTGGACTGAGTAGATTACTAAGAGAAGCTCTGATCAGACTGCAAAGCTAACACAAAGCACATCTTTATCAGTGCTCCTGCTAATACTCGTTGGTGATTTAGACGTGCGTAACCAATATTACTGTTAAAGTGATCCGTGAAAATATTCTTGTCTCTAAAATGTGCATTAAAAAGAATAAATTAATAATTTAGATGTGTGATATATAACGGGAAAAAAATGTAGTTTCATTTCTCCAAACCCTCAATTTCTTGACTCTCCTCCAACACATTAGCTTTGATCCCTCTTTGAGTCCAGAAAGTGATAACTCAATACTGACAGATGTCTGCTCAGACAGCTTTTTAAACAGACAAGAACAAGTCAAGCAACTATAAATATAGAAGAGACCACTGTGTGCGCTTCACTCAAACAGAGCAGACATCAGTTACTACTGACAGAGGGACGGACAGACCACCTACGTCCTAATAACGTGTAAGCTTCTGCAATTCATAAAAAAACATCGGCATGGTTCAAAATTCACACTTGTGCCACTCTTCTTGTAAATTACTCTCCCCATGAAACACTGTGTTTTTGCCTTGTGCATACGTCTCTCCTCTTTCTTGCTCCTCCTCTCTCTGCATTTCTGTCCAAACGTGTAGAAAAAAGAGGAGGAGAATAAAGTGCATCGCCAATGTAAAGGCTCTGATATAGACGGGCTGGAGTCTTACTCATCAACAATCAGAAGCATGCATCTGCCTCCTGGTTCTCATAGGGACGGAGATCAAGATTGTCACCCAAATGTCTTAGCCATTAGACACTGAGGGTGCTTCCCTGTAAGAAAAATCCATTGACTGATTTGAAATCCAGTCTCTTTTTCAGAGTAAGTGAACAAAATAAAGTCAGGTGATAGCAGAAGATTGTATGATACAGGTTTGAGATTGAACATTCAGCCGTGTGGAGGGGTTTAATCGGCTTTTGTCCACACTACACATCCCGACCAGTCTCGCTGGTTGATAGATAGAAAAGTCAAGAGCCACAAAGGTCTGTTTTGTAGTATCCTCACAGCAATCTTCTTCCAGGTTAAACACTCAAAATTGGGAATGGTCCATCTCGTCCAGCCATGAGGCGGGGCTGGTGGGAAAGTCAGGATATCCTGTACTGCTGCCTGTGGAGAGGTCCGAGGTAGGGCCCCCTGCCATGGCCCTAAGCGCCTGTCCCACGCCACCGGGCCCGCCCTGCGCTACCAGACTGTCCATGCTGAAGCCTAAGTTGTTGAGGAGGGGGGTATGGCCGGGCAGAGAGGTGATGGAGGAGGGCGACTGAGGGAGGCCGTAGGGGCTTCCTGCTCTGATGTCGTGGTACGGCTGTCCCGCCGCGTCAACTGAGAAGCCGCCGTTCAACACCGCACTATTGGTCACGTCGCCAACACTCCCGTAAAGCCCATTGGTGTGTCCAAGATCTGACAGGACCTGGTCATCTGTGGAAAAGAGATCATCACTAAGCATGGAGGGGAGTAAAAACTTAAACACATCATCAGCGCTGTCAGCTGCAGCAGCATTATATAGCGGTTATATTTCAATACAGTTAAGTGCTTTTATGAGGGGGATTTAATGTGACAACATCATGTGGATTAAAAGAAGGAAGAGTAAGAGGACCACTGAGCTGCGAAAAAATATTTAACAAGCATTTGTCAGTGAGAAATGATGCATTCCTCTCAGAAAAGGAAGTCTATATATGTGCAATTACTGCAGCACCAAACATTTGTTTCCATCTCCATCCTCTCCTGAGTAGATTCAATAACAACAAAGCCTCGCAGTACTTTCTCTCTAATTGTCTAAAAGCCTCACAAGCTTTATAGACTTTCTGTCACCATGTTTTCATTTCTCATAAAAATGGCCTTCTTTTTAAAAGTGGCTTGAAGACTTTTATGACGATCCAAAACGGGCCCTGTGAACATTAAATAACAAAGGGATGTCTAAAATGTCGTTTGCATCCCACTGAGGGCCTTCTCTCTTTTTCAATAAGCTTCATAACAGAGACAAACGGACGCAGCAGAATGCGTCACAGGGGGAATGTGTGAGGGGAATGTAAATTGAGAATGCCCTTTTAAATAACTAAAACGAAACACAAAAATACCTTAAATGACACATAACACATTCAACTACTGCTGCGTTTAGAACTGTGTCATTAAGCTGCTTGGAGACTCCTTTAATTCCATTAACACCACAGACTGACGACTCCCTTTCAGAAATCTCTTTTATCCATAGCAGAGAGATTGTTTGAAGCACCCCACCCCAGTGCGTACCTCTGAAGCTCAGCTCGCTGTCACTGAGTCCTGCGTCGTCGGCCGAGCTTTCCTTCTCCACCTTCGTTCCTCCTCGGTTGCGTTTAACACTTTTATAAAACTGAGTCCAGCGATGTCGCCCTGCATCTTTTTTTAGACGCTTCTCTTTCGCTCGCCGGTTCTGGAACCAAACCTGACAGAGACAAGACAGTTTAGCATCCCTACAAATTAGAATGAATGTTTTACTTATAAGAAACAACTGAATACAACCTGATAATCATCAGAAACAACAAACGTTTTTGGGTTATCTAGTTTATTCAATGCAAATATTTCAGATGCTAAGCATGTTTAAAAATAGTTTCCTAAATAGTTTGCACTTTAACAAACACTTTAAATGTCACATTCTCTGACATGCAAGTATAAAAGGTACATATAGAGCATGATCATCTTGTTCTACTTCAATTGCTTCTCATCATATAGTAAAAAAAAGACTGTTTAAAACAATTTTGCAAAAATGTTCACGATTTAGTAATAATTCAAATTAAAAAAGAAATAAATATCGAATAGGCTGACCATATAAAAACTTTCCAGTAAAGTAAATATATAAACAACTTTTAAATGGTGAGTTACTGTTTCCTCTTTTTAATTTGATACATTTGAGCTCTTGAAGAATGCCTCTCCAAAATCTGACAACGCTGATAATACAGGTCTGAGTGCTTCCTTATTAACAGTAAAAAGGAAGCTTGATTATTAAAAGCTCATTTTAAAGCTGCAGACATCAGCATGGTTTTTCTTATGTAAGAGACTTCTGTATCTGAAAGAGGTTTAGGTTCATAGGGACTTGCAACCACCTGAGACAAGAAAAAACTCTGTACCTGCACCACTCTCATGTCCAGCCCCGTCTCTGAGGACAGCTGCTCTCTGACGTGGCGCGCCGGCTTGGGGGAGTTTTTGTAGGCACTTTTGAGGGTCTCTAGCTGCTTGGCCGTGATTGTGGTCCTTGGCCTCTTGGTCCCCGCCTCGGAGTCGTCTGCATACACCATTAAAAGAGTGAGTGACTCCTTCTTACATTTGTCACAGTGCCGTAACAGGTAGTGCCCCCTAGGCCTTTGCGTTGAGTATATGTGTGTTAAATGAAGTGAATGGTCATGTATGGAAGCGTATCATTGTCCTTGTGCATCTATCCCGCTCCCACACCAGAGGAGATAAATCTACCCAGTAGGAGTGCCAGAGGAGTTATTGAAGCTGCATAGTATAAGAGCATTGCTCCGCTTTACATAATCAATCAGAGATGCATGGAAATCTCAATAGACAGGGGAGAGAGAGGCAGAATCACTACTCAGATGACAAACAACATAGATCTACATTCAGGAGTCATTTGTCTACATTATGCAGTTCAGAGGGCTTCCTTATCCTCCACTGTGAATCTGATGTAGCTCGAGACCTCCCAGCCTGCCTCTGACTGCATGGATACAACAAGTCTGTAAGCTTTTAAGAAAAATTCTAATCCTTGTTTTAATTTTAAATCAACAAAAAAGAAAAACATATTTAAGCCGATTGACTTTACGGTACTGCAACAATAATGTCCCTCCATTAAAGCACATACAGTATAGAAACTGGTCTAAAGAGGTATTTGTCGCAAGCTTGAGCACCTTTGTTAATATCAAGCTCAATTTCAAGAAAAATCACATCACAGAATCACACTATGCATGGATAAAGACAAACTTCTGTAATCAAACATGTTCAGTCCAGTTTTAACGTGTTTTTCCTTCTTTCTCATTTCTATTTTCTCTCAAACTGACATTCTTGTCTGCAGATTTTACAGATTGAACGTGCACACAGACATACCGTTTTGTTTGGCGGTCTCATAATCCACCTTGCACACCAGCCTTCCATCCTCCATGAGGTAAAATTCGTCCCCTGTGGCCAGCTGTCGGCTGCACATTATGCAGGCAAAACAATGCAGGTGATACACAAAGTCCTGTGCCTTCCGCACAACCTGCGTGGGAGGGATCCCCTGCTGGCACGACGCACATTTTGTTCCAAAACGTCTGCAGGAGAAAAATTGGACAAGAGCTGCCATTAGAACATTTCATGCTAACACCAGCAACACCAGACTGACATCCCTCTCCTCTATATACCCATTTTACAGGCTGATGGGAATGATGACACCAGCTGAGATTAAAATTTCACAGGCTAGACAGCCATTTCTTCAGCTGCAGCCAAGAATGATGGCCCAGTGTCTGTATTAATAGTCAAAGCTCCAGCTGTTGGAGTGGGTAAAATCAGCACTGGAATGCATTTCTGTTAATGATAGACCTGTCTGAGGTTGATGGATAGAAAGGATCAATGCACTGGGTGTGTGTGCACATCTGTGAGTATGTGAGCATGTTTGCATGTTTATGTGTTTGCAGATGAAGTACTGAGAGCTAAAAAGGAGGAGGAAGAGAAAGAGGAGGAGGAGGAGGAGGAGGAAGGAGGAGGAGGAGGGGTGCCCGCAGTAAACACACCCTGAGGAGATCCAATAAAACACTGACTCAGGAGAGGCTTTAAATCATGCAACCAACCCACTGAAATAAAAAAAGAGCAAGGTGAGGCCTCCAAATCACTGCTGGTAAGCACACCACTGTATCTGTCTGTTTCTATGTTAAAGCATGAGTTGGTTCCAGACATACTGGTCCCCACAGTTTAAAAAGACACTCCCCTACCCGCTCCCCAACTGTCCCCTGGGTCACCTAACACAGTTAGACCCCAGTGAGACTGCAGAGCTCTTTAGGTCCCATTCAAGCTTTGAGCATTAAAACCTTTCAAACATGATTTAGGAAAAAGCCCAGATCTGCTGATCCTGTTTTTGGATAAAAGTCAAACTCAATTTTCTTCTGTAATGCCTGGGAACCAAATGTAAGAAAGAGAGAGAGAGAGAGAGAGAGAGAGAGAGAGAGAGAGAGAGAGAGAGAGAGAGAGAGAGAATAAGGAGTTGTGAAATGATAGAAAAGAAAACGGTACAATGGACCAACGTGTTGAAAACGATATTGTAAGCAAATTTGTAAATTCCAATATGATGTCAGTGAGATGTGAAGGGTGAAAACTTAAATTAACATTATGATAATAGCACGAATCAGCCAATATATTCCTTCAGAAATGTATACTCAAATCTAGCGTGAAAATGAAATGTGAAATATATTATAATGATAAATAAACGCATTCAAACAATCATCACTCGTCTTAACTCGTAATACTAGAAATTGACAAACTCGCATGTAAAGTCTTAACACAAACATAACTAGGCTACCGACTTTCATCAATATCATTCATTTTAGTCACAAAGTCTGAAGTTCTAAAAAATAAAAATAAAAATAAATAATAATAGAAAGGTCACACTACATAAATAACAAGCAGTAACGTTTGACTAGCTTTAAAATGATTCAGCTTAAGAAATATTTCCACATCATCTTGTTGTGAAAGATGAGCTATATAGCCTATTAAACTTTTAAAAAAATCAAAATGATGTCATTTCGCGTAAATTACGCAATGTCTTTAAGATATTCCCGCCTCACAACCCCCACTTTAAAGGGTTTAATGAAAGATTGTTGTGATTGTTTGTAACAAAAAGGGGCATATCACACTCATTATTATTGTTAGCTCTTTAAACGTATAAGAAAACCAAACGCAGTTAAAAATATATATATAAAGAGAGAGAGAGAGAGAGAGAGAGAGAGAGAGAGAGAGAGAGAGAGAGAGAGAGAGAGAGAGAGAGAGAGAGAGAATGAAAGGATGTTGAACTGCTGGTGAAACAGGTCAGTGGGACAAGAGACAGCAGAATGCGGAGCAGAAACTGTGCACTAACTTGAAGAAATCCTCCTTGCAGTAGACGTTTCCGGCTCGGGAGAAACATTTGTCCGCCAGCGGAGTCTGACAGTCGGCGCACTTGAGGCACTTGGAGTGCCAGTGTCTGTCCAGCACCTTCAGGATGAACTTGTCCAGGATGTGCTGACTGCAGCCGGCACACTGAGGGATCTCTGCTGGGACAGACAGCGGAAGCACCAGGTCAAACATGAGTCATTAACGACCCTGATATACCCATGGATATACGAGTTTTAGTCTTGGGTTCACTTTCGATCAACGTTTAAAAATAACAGGAAAAAAATCAGTTGGAAATGCTTTAGCTTACACTTTGCACACGTTTGCATGAGTTTGTTCAAGACATACTCGACAAAAACCATCGATTTAAAGCAACCTGACATTACAGTTTGCAGGTCAGTCTTACAACAGAACAACACACCAGAGCAGATACGATCACAACATGTTTTGTTTCGTTGTTTTTGTTTTTTGTAGGCTATCTAAATGATATTAACAATACTTAATGCATTACTAAACTGTATGATTTTTAAAGGACGATGATGCTGTAGAAATGGCTACCAGTAGCCCAATGTTGCTGGCTATTTCTTCAGCTGTCTTGACAAGCACTTTCACACATTTATCCAAGTTTTTTTATTCTTTAGTTTTGTTTTTTTATTATTATAATTTTGCTCTAGTTTTGAAAGGTAAAAACATACACAGCCATGTTTAGATAAGCAGCCTAGAAGTCTACTTGTGTGTAAAAGGCGCTTTTGAGCGTGTCCGTCACTGTCCGTGGTGCTGAACTGAGATGTTTACAGGCGTTTGATATTTTTCTGACAGTCACTGTGATTGTTCGTTATTTTAGTTGTGTTTTTCTGAAGCCTGAACGTCTCCAGCACTTTCGTCCTGACATCGGTGTTACTGGTTGCTGTCTGCTTTATGTCAAGAGGAAATTTAATTAAATGTTGTTGGTTGTGAAAAGCACAGTTGGGGAATAGGGATCATAAAACATCACTTTTTAAAATCCCCCTCCCCTAGAATCATCAAATAGCCTACAGCAATGACTTCTTTTTCCGAATAAAAATACAATAAAATACAGATGAAAAAAATTCATGAATAAACGAGAAAGCCAAATGTCGGTTACAGAGCTTGACCTTTAATAGCCTAACCTGTGCAACATCTGCTTTATTTAGATTAAACATATTGTTCCTTAACATAGAATTGATGCGTGATTAATGTAAAATGAAAATGTCCAACCACACTTGGGACTGTTTTTGCATTTCATCTTCCACAAATACTCCGTAAATATGGGGCCATTTTACTCAGTTTTCTTTCGCAGCGTCTCTTCATCAAACAGACACATGATATCCGATAATGAAAAATCAATATTTAAGAGACGTGGATGGAGAAAAACACACACACACACACACACACACACACACACACACACACACACACACACACACACACACACACACACACACACACACACACACACACACACTACCCTACGAACACGAGCTCTAATGATGCTATTATAAAATAGAAATAAAATAATCTTTTAATTGGCATCCAAAAGAGTATTTTGGATGCCAAAGACAGGAAAAAAAGCCTAAAAAACAATTTCTAAACGAACGATTCTGTTGAAGCTATAATGTCGAACATGTTGGCGATGTGAAACCAATAATGTTTGAGAAACGTACGAATAGCTTTTGTCACTATTGGTCACTATGACTATAAACCCCTAGAAAACGTGTTAAACATATAGGCTATGCACGCACACACAGTCAGGTCAAGGTTTCGATACATGCTTATTTTGGTTCACCTCAAAATTGAATCTGTGCAGGAATGATACAAAAAAGAAACATTTTACAAAATAATATCAATAATTCTGTTTGGGTTTTTTTTCTTATAAAAGACTTCGGGGGGGGGGGGGGGGGGGGGGGTGAAGCTGAGTGAGGAGAAGTGGTGCTGAAAGGAAAGCAGCTTGGCAACGACCAAGTCGAACGTGCATCGTCCAGGCTTGTGTGTGTGTGTGTGTGTGTGTGTGTGAGAGAGAGAGAGAGAGAGAGAGTGCGTGAGGGGTGACCTCGTGCTTCATATCTGTGTATCTGTTACCGCTCCTCCACTCTTCACTACATTCAGTCTCATCACCTCCTTCATTTCAGGCTGGAAGTGAAACCCATTTGTTTTCTGATTTGTTTTTCTCTTTTAAGTAGTAGAAGAATTGCATTCTGGCCGCCCATTGCACTTCCAATTGTTCAATGATTTGTGGTAATTAAATGTGAAGTAAACACTTTGTCTCGTGGACTAATAGCCTGCAGGTTATGGTTTGGATGTAATTGCCCTGAGTCAGCAGAGCACTCTGTCCAAGATATTAAAATGTGTTTAAATTAATTATCAGTTGCTTTTATTCCTGGAATAATCCAGATTTAAATCCAGGCTGAATGTGGTAATTGAAGGGAAGGATGAGTGGCAGGATCTTCTATTCAATCTTTTAATCTGTATCAATTTATAAAAAACAGAAGCCGAGCATATATAGGCCCTTGTCCATTTTGCTTTCATTTCGTTAGTTTATTAAACTACGAGTTTACATTTTTTCTGTTTACCTATGCTTTGTTTGCAGTTAAATTCATTTAAGATGTGCCAGTAACCCGCTTCTGTTGTGTTTTGGGTAATGTACTGTACTTAAAAGAAATTAACAAATATATTTTACTGTATCATATTATTGCCCTTGTTTTGATGCAAACGTGAAATCCAGTTAGTGCTGATCCTCAATTGCCCCATTTTGCTATAGATCATTATGTTTTGGAGTATGGCTTATTATAGTAAATCCATATGTACATTTTTTACTATCTCGCATGTGAATAATTAGGTCAGATCTGAAATGTATCCGCTGCACTATCCAGATTATAAAGGGCCTGCCACAGATTAACATGCGAGGATGAACAGATGTATGGGAGATTCTCGTCTTTGATGTGGGAAAACAAACCTGTGATAATTATTTGGTCTTATCTTGAAGAGATAATGAGCCTATAAAATAAAATAAAATAAATTATATAAAGAGAAAGACATGAACTGACATCTATAGGCCTTCAATCAGACTCAGAAACGGAAAATATTTGCCAAAGTTTGCCACTTCGCGGAGTCAGTAATGAGTTCCAATCAAAGTCAGAGTGTGTTTGTCTGATGGGTGATGACAACTGCGTCTGATCTCTTGACCATGATGCTCGTTTACAAATTAACAGCTGCTGAAGGCGCACTGTATAGGACCAACAACCTGACGGAGGGTGCAGCTAAATTTTTTGCCAAAACCGTAAAAAATGGATACTGTTGCTTAAGATCATATCAATTATCTTATTTTTATTATTATTATTAATTATTATTATTATTACTACACTTTTTATTATTATCTTAAGGCCACAAAGACTGTCCAAATGGCCATATGGCATCCTTTACGCTGTAGAATAACATCCTATTGCTCTTTGAGAAAGAGCATCTTCTTTCAGACAGAAAAGCATAATAATATAAAGCGTCTTTTTGCTCATGGAAGTAGCCGATAAAAACAGCATGACACATCACTGGCCTTTACGTGACAATCTTAGACTGAGAGCTCCATATTCCTCTCCTCCATTCTTCCCTGGCCGAGTTACTGTATGCTACTCAAACCGCCTTTCCCCACAAAAAAACCCGCAGCATGATGCACGCGCCAACCTGTTTTCACATTGAAAAACGACAGAAAATTGGAGATAAGACGAAGTCTTACGTTGCAGTGGCACTCCGAGAATCTCCGGTAAACTCTTAACAGGACTCTCTGTCGGTAGGACCGCCGCACTTTGCATCATCGTGATCCAAACCGGGAGACAAACGCACGCGCATACACCCGAAACACGGTGGGCGCACTCCCCCGTCCCGTCTCGTGTAGAAAAAAAGTAGTATGGTGGTACTGATGTTGAGGCCTCTCTCTCCTCCCTGCAGCAGTTCTCCTCTATCCCTGTAATGTCTTTATTCCCGTGGTGATGTCCGTGCCGTGCCGTGCCGTGCTGAGCAGGTTTGGAGTGAATCTGACAGGCTGCTTGGTACATTCAGCGCTGCAGGGGTGGCAGGGTCTGACGTCACCACGGCAGAAGCGCGCAGGAGGCCAATACGAGTGCAGGAAGAGGAGGCCCCCAGAGACGGAAAGCATCCTCCATAGGTGTACACGAGAGGAAGAGAAAGAAAAGGAGGAGAGGCATCTGATACGGTTTATGAAAAAGTCTCAGAAGAGGCGGGACCTGGTTCTTGTGGACACCATAAATAGCTCACTGCAGTGTCTCCCGGAGGATCCCAGGGACAGCATGAAGAGGATTCACTCAAAATCAGGAAATGTGTCATTTTTATTTCACATATTCGTCTTAAGATTGTTTTCAAAGAGAGGAGGAAGGCTGACCAGACATACACCCAGACAGGAAGACCGTTTTTATTTTCCACACACTTCCGATTGTTTTCAAAATGCAACTAACAGTTGAGATCTTACAGTCCACATGAACTGATCTGTCTTGTGAAAGTCCTCATCATTTAAAAAAAAGATGGTATGGCTGGCAGGTATGCCGTTGTGATAAACAGACTACATGTGCATCGAAAAACCAAAAATAAACAAAATATTTTCCACAAATTATTTGGAATAAAAAAAATAGGCAAATGGGCTGTAATATTATGGAGTTTCTCCCTTAAATGAGTTTCCGGTGGAAAACTCCAAATGATAATTTGCCACTGTCGTGCTATAAAATGAAACGTGAACCCCCACCACTTAAGTCAGATTATTGGTCTCATGCCTGAATGAAAATCCATCGTACATTTCCTTTCTGACCTGCAGACTTCTTCCCAGCAGGCAGGCAGCACCCACGCAGCTGTTTCTCTCAATGACAGGTATAGGATTAGGAATCTGGGCGCAGTCCTCCTGACAATGTTCATTTCAGAGCCCATCGTCTGTGAGGTTGCTCTCTTGGTTAAGATATTCCCTCCGGAGGGCCGCTAGTTCAAGCCAAATGAACTCAATCTTCGCTTCCAATTTTCCTCAAGCGAGGAAAGAAAACAACGCAGTGTGTTTCCATCAACACTGAGTCTGTGCGCCAGGCCCAGTGCACAGCACATCTGCACAAGAGCAGCCAGGTCCAAAATCTCACAACTAATATCTTATTTTGAAAAGGAAAATGTCTTGATATTATTTAGTCATATTGATAATTTTGAAATATATTTAAGATATTTGTACTTGAATATCACCGTATCAATCCGCCGCATGATTCTATGCAAATTATTAAGGTCATAATCGTGATAAACAGAGGCCCTATATTTGGTGTTACCCTAAACTAAAAGTGCATAATTCTAGTTTGTGGTAAATATTTACACAGAATATTAAAATAATACAAAAGGGTGCAATTTCATTGCACATAGTCTGGACAACGAAGTGCGTTGCTGCGGACTCTGTCCTGCTTCAGGAAAGTAAATGAGACTTTAAATTTGTCCTATTTGAATTAGAAACACAACGCTGCCAACTTCTTCTGTTTTATCATGCTGATTTACCCTCCCGTTTTTCCCGTATTTCCAACAACGCTCTGTTTATTCTATTGTTGCACGCCGTTAATACGCCGAAGGGAACAGAAATCCCATAATCCTCTCCTCAGTGTGGGTAATGTTTCAAATGTAATTTAGTAAAATGAAAACGCCCATCAAGCTGATTAAAAATGGAGGCCGGGATATTACAGGAACTTTATACAACCGATACGAGGCTGCAGTCTGTTGGCCAGGTGTTCTATCCATCCATCCATCCATCCATCCATCCATTCATCCATCCATCCATCCATCCATCCATCCATTCATTCATCCATCCATCCATCCATTCATCCATCCATCCATCCATCCATCCATCCATCCATGTGTGCCCAAATCTGCTCCCAATTTTTTTCATTATACACTTTTCCCCTCAAGATCATTCAATTTCTTCAACTATTCAATTACTCTGATTGTTGGAATTGAGAGCCTTTAGCTGCCCTGGAAAACAATGCAGATAAAAATGCTCTTAACCTGTCAGCAAAGGGCAACACAATTAGAATAATTGACGGATGCAAAATGGAGAAAGTGGAAAGAAGCGAGCTCGCACATCTGGTTCAGTGGGACACTAAATAGTGTGCTGTGATTTTACACAGCCTATTTTAGATCGCAGCAAATAAGTTAAATTCATTTATGTCATGCTTTTTCACTTCATATTTAAACTACAATTTAAATCAACAAATGTGTAAATATAAACTGTGCGGTGGTGTTTATAAAATAGGCGGTAATGACATATTTTAAAACATAAATATTACGCCTCTACGCCTTTGCATGCGAAAATGCAAATGTATCTAATGCTAAAAACACATTTTAAATCCTCTTACAATGCCATCCAGTCAAATACAATAGAAATAGCCTAATAAGAAATTGAGACATAATTTATAATCAAATGATAATATTACTCTTTCACAGCCGAGTAAAATGACTGACTGTTGTCCATAAGAAGGTGTTACTGTATGAACGAAGCTCCAGAGGAAACAGCTTTCGGGCAATAATTCAAGTAAAGGGCGACTCCTTTGCCATCGCGGTGACCCAGCCACCTCTAATTAGATCTAATATTTCAGTGCACGAGCTCACTGACATCCCAGATTCACAGATCCATCTTACAGAGCAAGGATTCACAAATAACACATTCATCCATTGTGGATTACCAATCCACTTCACAGTATCAGATAAAACTCGAACACTCTTAGACTACGAGCTTTTTCATAAACACCACATGTCCAGTGCGTTACTTTGATTATTGTAATGTCTTTGAATATAGAATTTAGGTGTTAATTTTTTAACAATATGTCAAAATGTATAAGAGGTCCATCATACCCTTAGCCTACAAACCCTAACAATAAATAGATCACAGGATAAACTGCATAAGGTGACAAAACTATCACGAATGACGTCAAAATAGTTTTGTTTAATGTGAAGATGGCTGCAAAGCAAACCTTGACATCCACTCTTGTGTTCATTCAAACACTAAATGCATTATTATGCCAAGGATTGCATGAAAGTGCATTTTCTGCCGTTTGTACGAACAGCGGTCAGACCTACCGAATCACATCAGCTGAAGCGGATGTTTCCTTCCTCTCTCCTCTCTTCCTCTTCCTCCTCCTCCTCCTCCTCCTCTTCTCATCCATGCTGCTCGGCTCTTTTTTTTTTTTTGGTCAGCATTATGAACCGAAGTTCGCAGAGACAAACAGGAGCAGTCAGTCCACACTTTCTCCGACATCCATTGAGTAAAACAACACGAGGTAACAGAGGCACCGTGTCTCTCAGCATTTGGTCCGACAGAGGAGCAGAGAGAGGGAGAGAGGCAGAAACCTGAGCAGGGAGCACGGAGGAGAAAATTAAATTGCACTTGGGGGGCAAATTCTATTAGGGAATAGTTATTGTCTCCTGACAGCTCCTGTCCATTTGGGTAATTAGTAGAAGAGATTGGTTGAACAAACCAAATCTATTCCCGTCAGAAATGATATTTTCCAATTCTCCTGATTGAACCTGGCCTTGTGTTGCAAGCACGAGGCGGTAATAAGCAATTCTTTCTCATCCCAGCCATGTCGTCAAAAAGCGACGCGATGTCATGGCCTTTAGTTGTGATGGGCTCATTTGACTCGAATAACTACTGTATAGTGCTATACTTTTGAACTGTCTCTATAAATACACTGCAAATTAATTCCACACTTTGAAATGAAATCCATTCACACGCTTATATAACATGTCATTTATAAAGAAACAAATAGGGACCCCTATGAAAAGCAAAACAATTCATACGATTCAGATGTATAATTCACTTTTACTCAAAAATGACCTCCCTGCATAATGCATATTGCACACTGAGAGAATATGATCATTTTTAGAGTTGGAAAAGAAATAGGCTAATGGAATTAATACACATTAAAACTTTGGATGGTAAATTGTGGCAATGACTCATTCTGGTGTCTTTTTAAATGTCATAATGTAGCGTGATCAAAGGCTGTCAAACTGTTGAATGTGCAACACAGATGTTTCTTTAAGAGTAGCCTATATCATATAATGTCCCTTTATATAAGCAAATATATGAATCCAATTATATTTATTCTTTTTTAAAGCAGAAATGCCATTTTCTTTAGGCACAGGAGTTATGAGTCTTTCAAAGCAAACCTTATTTTTTTGAGCATATTTTGCTAGAGTTAGTATGCAATTTTAAATGAATAAATTATTCAGCACTTTTTAAATCATGCAAGCCATTCTTAAATAGGTTATTGTCCTAAACGAGATGAAATAAACAACTCAACCTTCGTTCAATTTGGTTTTTCTTTTCATACATTTTGCTTTTTATCTTATTTAAGTAAGATGACCTGAAGCACAAGTTATTAGCAAAACCTTACAAAAGCCCCCTCAAGATTCTTTAGTGCAGGCGAGCTGTGAATCTTCTCACTTCTCTGACAGCAGAATGCCAGCTGAGTGAATTAAAACAATGTGAGTGACAAGTGCTGGATCTTCTCCAGATTACTAACACACACTTCCTGTAAACTATGTGCTAACAGCCGGACATAAAAGAGCATGAAACAGGAGAGAAGAAGAAGTTAAAGGTCTGTCTAAATTGAAATAGTTGAAGAGGGATTTTGATCAAGGTTTTAATGCAGTCCATAGTAGGAGAGTATTGATCACTGGATCTTTCACTTCTTACTGTCCAGAAAAACTATAAATTTGGCCAAAGTCAAGTCATTTCAATGACACAGTATGCCTTAGAAAACCCTATCAGACACAGTGATGTAGGGATGAGATGTTTGAGAGATCAGCAGATGATAGGGGGAGGGGCTGCAGCAGTAATGAGATGGATCTGACCCTACTTGACTCCTTCCTTTAAAAGGCTGAATGTTTAAAACCAAAAGGGGATCTGGCTTAGTTTGGAAGTGATATATACAAATACCATATATTAACTTGTTTAATTTATTCACCCCCCCTTCAGAGCAGGAAGCTTTGGTGAGAGAGATGACAGAAAAATGCATTGAGCCCCTCTTGCATTTTAATATCAATACCAGAGAGGTAATAAACATGGAGGCAGAGAGCATGCAGGAAAGGAGCGACTATAAAACTCCACATTGTCTAATTTATGGATGACAACAACAGGGCAGCAAGGTGAGGATTTTACTCTTCAGTCTATGCTTTCATAACACAACAATGTTTTTGTTTGCAGTGAATGAGAACAAAAAGAAAGTTTGTAGAAGGTAATCCGCCACTCAAAAGTAAAAGGATAAAACAAAATTTACTCAAATAAGGTTCATGTACCTCACCATTGCACATAAGTTGGCTACTCATAAATGTATGTTGCATCACTGCTTTGCACTTTACATGTAAAACAACAACTAACTCGTTCATATTTGCAGGTTTCATTTGACATTTAAATGTCATTCATTCATTTGTAGCTAGTTTTTCTTGTTAACACAATTCATTTATTTCTTGACCACGATGATATTAACAGGCCTCCTTTACACCCCCACCTCCTTAATAAAGGGATTTTAGGTCCTTTTTTTTAAAATTATAAATGATTTTTAAATTGGAGATGTTAATCTTTAATTGTTTTGCTACAAACTAGAAAATCGCCAACTCGCCACCTGATACCACACTTAATATTTACAGTCTATGGGTCACACTGATATGTCCAAAGTCTGTCCTTCTCAACTTCCTTGATTGCCGTCTCAACTACTAATCAGGAATACAATTTCAACCCTGGGATAATTTTCTGCATATTGTCATATGAACCCAAATCATACTTATTTCTGCCAACTTCTTCATTAACCATCATGAGTCTGATCCAGCATCACACTGAGGCTCCATGGCTCTTGATAAAGGGCTTCTGTACAGTAAGCAGCACAAGAGCAACGGCTGACTCCAATCCTATAACAAACAGGTAAACTTAAAGAGATTAACAGATCAGAGGTGTGGGAGAGAAGCACCAAGAGCAGACATCAAGTAATGATTTCATGAATTGAAAAAGAGAACATTAAATGTCAAACAGTTACATCGGACAGTTTAAAAAATATAAAATAAAATACAATTTAATTCTAATGTTAAAAATTAAGAGGACATCTGATAATTAAAAAAATATATATCTCTAACAAAATATTTTTCTCATGATAAACTATCCCTTTTACTCCCATTTCGGCAATCATGATGTGTCATTGAGCATCTGATTGAAACTACAGTTTGATTGCAGAGCAAGTTACAACCACAGCTACTCATCCTCGACGCTCCTCTCCTTTGATGTAGAGCTATTAATCAGCCTCTTGTGCATGTGTGTGTGTTTGCATGTCTGTGTTAGAGAAATCGACTGCCTTAACTAATTCACCATCAAAATCTCTCATAGTGCTGATGCTTTGGTTGAAGAGATGGAGCGGGGTTTTGAGGGAGATGAGTGTGTTTAAGTGTGTGTGTTGTGACAAGTTGGGGGTGAAGGTAAGGGGCAGGAGTCAGGGGAATTCAAGGCATCGTTCCAGGAAACTCAAAGCTCAAGATCAAGCATCGGTTGTCCTTCAGATGGGCTTGTTGTAATCCGTACGACATCAAACCCTCGTCCTCCATCCATCCTTTTATCTGTGACTCGCCCCATGTTTCTCTCTCAAAGGGGCCCCTCCCAAACCTCCCCCATGGAGCCCACCTTCAAGTGTGTGAGGGAAGAAGCCCCACAAAAGCCGATTGCGTTTTAATAAAGTTTATTATCTGCAGGGAGCTAATCCTCAAGGGTAATCTCTCCCTCTAGTCCTAAAGGAAAGCTGGATTACTCACTTGCTATAATCCCAATGAAATTGTCAGGATTTAGCTTGCGCTGCACAGCAGATGGCAACAGGCTTTTTCCTTCAACCTTGCATGCTTTAACCCCCTCCATTTCTACATGTAACACCCTGGTCCTCCTAACCTCTTGTCCTGTAGACTGGGTTAAAAACAAAAAATACGAACAGAAAAGTATCTGCACAACAAAACAAACCCCTTGAAAGTTGACCTCGTCTCTCAAACTAAATGTTAGAATGACACAGTAGGTTTCATCCCTTCCCCAACCAATGAAACAACTCAATGACAGATCAGTGAATAGAAAAAAACAATGCATACTTATCAAAAATAATTTTATTGATTCAGACAGAATCAAACTGAAAACAGTGTCTTTGAGATTGAGAAAGGGAACATTTACCATAGTTTACATGCCAAAAACAAATCCTGCTTATTCTTTAAGAACCAGAGTAGCTGTTATGTGAACTCAGCAGTATGATGTCATATTCAAAGACGTGACATAACGCTCATGTAGTGCTCGGGGAGCCACCTGAAAAAAGAGCCAGGACGAGAAGAGGTGATCTGGTCCTCTCTGGTGGAACATAGTGTTGAACTGCCCGTCCATTCACAGTATTGGACACATTAATACACCTATCAGACTTCAAGTTAATAAAACAAACAAACAAAAAACATTGGGACTATTTTTATCTACCTATCTGAGTACCAAATGAAAATATTTAATCAACAACATAAACGTTCATCTGCAGTTTAAAATATAACAGAAATTTTTCTTGAATCACTTAATGATCATTGATGTGTTGTTGATTGTATTCTTAAAATAATTAGAATTCAAGTTTTTTTTTTGGTCAAAGTACACATGGTAGCAGAGGAGGATGTCTTCACTCTTCCATAAGATTATATATATATATATATATATATATATATATATATATATATATATATAAACAAAATAAATCCCAGAAGTCTTCAACAATTGACATTGATGTCAGTAAAAACGTAAAGTAAAAAATTAATTAGTTGCATTGACTTCATACGCATAAAAAGTTCAGTCATCAGTCACATCAGGTTTAATCCTTCATAAGTGGTCAATCAGAATAAAGCATGATTCATTATCCCAAACTCAGACAAAACCCCCAAACACAACTCTCCTATAGAAGCATAGATCTATATGTACACACAGATTTTACACAGCTCAGGTGTTGCCTGAAAAGCCCAAGTCAGATTTAGTATAAGGTTGAATAACTGAGGTGATTTGTTAAAGATTTGAAGGCATCTCTTAAATTTTCCCTCTCCAGTCAGAAACACTTCTACAATATTTAAACTAAAACACCCAGTCATCTACCTCTGCTGCAGGTAACAGTTAAGTGGAAGTCCTAAGAGGGCACTAATCTTAACACATCCCCTTAACCTGAATCTTAGCATACATGACCCTAATGAATGTTAATCAAAGTCCACTCAGGTCAAATCTAGGTACCCTTTGGTTCAAGGCGAGACTACCTTTGAGCGTCTGAGCCTGAGGCGGTTTTTAAAGAAAAGGTACATGGCCAGAAGACACATGCAGGACAGGAAATAAAGAATGACACACAGGCTGATGTCCAGTCTGGAGAATCCGATGCTCAGCACTGACATCATCCAGCGCCTCCTGTGGTTCAGCTCGGCCTCCTCGTCAAAGTACTGGCCTGTCAGGTCTCGTTTCCGTAGTTGCTTCCGCTGGTTGAGCTCAAAGTCCTCGTCTATTGGCTGCAGGCCGACCATACCCAGCCCTACGTCCAGATCCATGCCGAGCCCTAACACGAGCCCGGGCTCCTGCTCCTCGTTCCGCTGCAGGTTGCGTTGTTTTACCCTGGAGGCGACCAATTGCAGCGCCCTGGCCTTGTAGTGCTGGTTAACAAATGAATCAAGATCTACAATGTCCTCTGGCACCTCTCGCATCTTCATTCCAACAATGCTTGGCTTGACGTTGGCCCGCCGCCGGCCCGACTCTATTACTGTTTTGGTGCGAGATGTTGGCTTGGCCTCCATCTCTGCTACTTCCCCACCTTCCACCGCCTGATCAGCAACTGCTTCATCCTGAGGACCCTCTTCCTCTTCCTCCTCCTCTTCCTGGACTGAGGGCTGTGGAGGGGAAAGAGTCATGGAGTCCATAACCTCCCTGGTTGTCCTTTGACGTTTCAGAGTCTCTAAAGCTTGCTGCCGACTCGCATGTTTTTGCTTTTGTTTTGCAAGGATCTCACTTTCACTCTCCAGGTAGTCTGACAAGGTGAGGAAAAGAAGGAAACATTTCATTATTACTGAAGTCATAACCTCTGTTTCCCCCTCACAGATGCTTCTCTGGGGGGTTTTGGCCATGTGAAGGTTTGCCTTCTCTAATGATTGACCACAATTCAGTTCTCCCTGCTTTTCACTCCTCATAATACATCATATTTAAAACCATCTATATTCTAAATAACTTGTGCTTTTTTAAAGCAAATAAGCATCCACGTAATGTCTGAATAAGCAAAAGGTTTAAATACTGTGTATGGTTTCTTATTTTTTAGTATTTATCATCTGATTACTCTGGCCCTTAAGCTGCTGTAATATATGGATTCCCCCAAGTGAGTGTCATTAAAGTTGATCTTAACTCTTAAAATAGCTAAACCTAAAATTTAAATCATCCATCAGCTTTTTGAATAGCTTTGACATGATTTGGAAAATTCATTTGATAAAATTTGGCCAGATGTGTTCTTCGTTTATTTCCTGTACTCCTGTTTCCACAGGTAGCTCCTTCTGCCTTTCTATTTTCTATTTTCCCGCTCAATCGAAATACATTCAAGGAGAAAAGGCACTGGTCTATTTCAAGGTCAGACAGGCAGGTGGGAAGAAAAGTATTTCTGTAGTCATTCAGATTTCTTTAAATTTAGAACATAAATCCCTCCAGAAACAAAACTTAAGTGCGTACCTGTAAGGATACTGCTAGAGGAGAAGTAGGACATGAGGAAGGGAAGAACCTGCTCGGTGTTCCACCTGTGCTCCCCATTCTCCTTCACTGAGTGACAGGATCGACACATTTCTGGAGACGGCCACTGGATCTTTGGGAAGTCAGGGTCCTCGCTCAAAGCACCTTCACAGATTAACAGAAGTATTGTTATTGTGTTGTCTAACAGACTCCTCATCACTTCAGTGCTTGGAGCACCAATCAAAATAGGGCAAAAGGATGAAGTATAAAAATCAGAGGGGATCTTTATAGTTGAAAAATAAAAACTATTGTATGGTGAGAGCAGGCTTGATTGTAAAATGTTCTGGGCCCCTTGACATGCCCAGTGAGTGGGCCCTCCCAGGATGTGATTTAAATCAGCGTATGCACATTCGATCAATACTGTTAGCACTAGCCTCCTGGCTAGTCCCTCTGGTGCCGCTTACATCCGTAACATTACAACAACAAAAAAGGTCATGACACTGTAACAAGAGGGGGTTTACACTTTGAAACGGGGAATACATTATACCAAAGCAAATAAAACTCAAACTTAGGATGAGCCTTTTTGTGGCTACCACAATGTGACTGGGCCAAAGCTTTTCCCTTTATCTCCCCTTCTGGGTGGTCCTTGGGTCAAGTCAGTTTTGAACTCATGCCTGCTTTTTTCTTAAAAAGGTAAAGAAACAGCTTTTCAAACTGCTGTTCATTAATTAATGAATAAGGATAATATCAGAATCAGATCAGAGGTTATTGCCAACTAAGTTTAAACACACAAAGTACCACAAGTGCTCAAGGTGCATAACAGTAGTGCATAACATAGACGTTGAAAATGAATTCGAAAAAAAAAGTGTAATGTGGTCCTTCTAAAGTACAGACATGTTTAAAAAATAAATGCACTTAACTTCCGAAATACTAAATGTATAATCAATAACATTTCTTAATCTTTCTGGGAACATTTCTTCTGTAAGCATCTGTACGACTTTGGATGTTCTGCATTTACAATACTTTTCATATACAATTCAAGAACATTCACTTCTTATGTACCGGTACTTGTTTTTGATTGACACCTTGTGGCCAATTCATTTCCCTTCTCCTGCTATGTTAAAGTCTTTCTCACACTGACAAACTGATGAAAGCTTTTTTTTGTTTTACTTTAATTGTACGATATACAAGGTTAGAAAACACTGCATGGATCCAGATTCATTGCCACATGCAGAAAACAAACAACATAAAGAACCAAGCCGACTGCCTCATCCATTGTTGTTTCTTTTATTCTCCTTGTTGCTGCGTCGACTTGAAGATATAAGTGCTTTGACGACTGGATGCAATCTGCGCTGAGCCCATTTGATCTTGTCACAATGCTCGTAAAAACTAAGTGCCCATATGCATATGTGTATGTATGTGTTTTAAGTGTGTATATGTAAATCATCTGTCAGTGTGTGCATGTAATCTAGGGATTGATATTTTGCGTGTGTGTATGTGTGTGTGTGTGTGTGTGTGTGCATGACAGGGTCTAACAATGATCAATGGGCTTCTGGGATGTCCCAGTGGGAGGGGTGGCGAGATAATAGATGTGGCCAGAGTGGACAGCTTCCCCAAGTGTGCACACACACACTCGCACACTCACACTCAGAATCCCTGTTTTCAGGCAGCAGACCTCAGTACACCTGTCTTGTCCCCTCACACCCCCTTTGAAGCGAAGTCCAATCTCCAAATTGAACATGAGAGGGGAGCTGCCCTTCTAATGAAATGAAAACTCTCTCCTTTAACATGCTTGCCCACTCACACCTTCAGCATCTCACACATACACACACATGCTCACACACACTGCAGCTATGCAAAGAGACTGGCACAGGAACAGGCACACGCACACACACTCTGCACAAATGCCCACACGAACACAAACACAGGGCAGCATGGAGTAATAAATTGTTTGTTGTCACCCACCTTTGTGTGCGTTTATGTGTATGTATATATGTGTGTGAAAACAGGGGGAAAAAAGCAGAGCAGCAGCAGGTCTGTCACTTTTCCACACTGTCAATTTACATCCTCCACCACCTCCGTCCTGGCTCCCTCCTCCATCGCGCCAGCGTTCAAGATTAATCTCAGTCATATGCATGTGTGTATGTACTCTTCATACAGTACTTTACATAAAGGATACATCAATTTTACGGTGTCCTGGGTGGGCTGAAACCTGTGAGTGTGTGTGTTGGGGGGCTTTTATACATTTCAGCAGGTGAGAGCGCGCACACACGCCCAAGATCCCTCAGATCTCATTTCTTATTCTAATCAGCTTGCCACGTTTGCAGCCAGGGTGACTTTAGCCATAGCAGCCAGATTGAGAATGCCACAAAGGCCTGTCGCAGAGATGTCATCACCGCCGCTCATACATATTCATCAGGTATAAATATGTATTGTTCGGCTCGTCAAACTAGCTTCCTCAGCACTAATTCTGTAAGTGAGGATCAGCTGCAATGTGTGGCATACTGAGCCATCATGGCGAACGGGGAGTACAGATGATGTCAGACATATTACACTTGTTTTAATTACAGGGATGAAAAACTCTGAACCACGAATTCTGATGATTGGATGACAGATCTAATGCTTAGGTTGGATGGCTAAAACAAACAAACAATCAGGCCAAAGGGTGCAAACATAAGGGTACGAAAAGGTTTTCCACGAGCGGAAATGTACACTTTAAATATTTAAAAAAATAGTTGTATGGTGAGAAATTAAATCATTTTAAAAATAGAAGACAAAAAAAATAGGTTTGGGAGGATCATCAATTGATGAAAGAAAAAAAAAAGGAAACAAAGTAGTTTCATTCCTTTTCTTTTTCTTTAAGGCCATTATCACAAAAAAAACGACAACTCAACACCGTTTTAATAACACATTAAATATATGATTTATAACTAAAATGGAAAAAAAATTGCAAGGCTGCTCAGTTCGCCTTAACACCAAAGGGTTATCCTGCATCAACAATGCACATACACTGTGAGCAGTTCTGGACGAAGCCCTGCCTGCTGCAGCTCGGAGCGGTTTTTGTCTGTAGAAATGTGAATCAGTCTGCGCCTGTTGACAAGCAGCAACAGGACTGAGCTGCCACGCTCTTAATTCAGCTGCTGTGAGGAAGCAGAGGGCCCTGGGGCCTCTTTGTTGCCAGCTAAATTAATTGTTCGGCTGCTTTACAAATAGCTGCAGTTTCATGCATGAATGCTACTGAAAGGAGGGGCGGGGAGACCTGCTATAGAGCTCCACTTTAGTCAAAAGAGGAGAGGAGGGGGTACTGGATGAAGTGAGTGTCCTGAGGGAGATGGCGACGCTCATTGCTACAAATGCAGCCAAACACTCAACTCCTCCTTTTCTTTCCTTCTGATTCACCCGACTTATCCCCTGTGGACCCTGACTCACCCTCCACCATGACTAACTCCCCCTGCCACACGCCACAACTTGACCCATGCTTGGAAAGGATGTGTGTGTGTGATTAAGAGGAGGGGAGGAAAAACAGAGGGGGAGGGGGGGGGCACGTGTGTGGCTTGTGTCGTGATGTTTGCCACCTGCTGTCACACAATACCTTGGGAATTGTGTGTGTTTGTGTGTGTGTGTGGGCAGAGAGGGCTGGTTCCAGGGGGACCCGTCCTGTGAGGATGCTTTGCTATTACTTGTCAAGCGAAGGATACGAGCCCCTGGGGACGATGAGTGGAAAGAGAGAAGGACTGCCACATGAACAGAGGAAGAGAGAGAAGACGGATGGATGAGGGTGGAGGGTTGAATAGTGTTTAAGTGCCTGGGGAGCAGACACACACTGGGACGGGTGTCCTCATGGCCCCTGCTGTTCAGGACACAAGCTGTCCTTGAGATAGAAGAGGGGGCAGTCAACACAAACAAAAGACCATGATTTAACAAAGTGGGCTGTTAATGACAGCCTCATGCCTAATAAAATCATACAAACACACAAAGGGAGGAGGGATGCTGCGGAGCTGTTTAACACTCTTAAGGGTGGTGTGCAGAAGTAATATGCTGATATGACAGGGTGGACACAGAGAGAAAAAAATTAGTTGACATGTAACAAAAAAGTAAAGAGTCGTCTGGACTTAGGATCAGAGGCGAAATTAAAACATTTATCCTGATGCACACTAAAAAGCTTAAAGATTTGCATGTCTGTGTGAACCACTAAACATCAATATATTTAAAGAATTCCATTTAACTGGACTCCTCAAATATGCAGATCCAGTCTATGGGAGGAAGAGGCAACAGCAGCATTTTGGGATATACATGTAAAAAAGATACGAGTAAGGATGTTTAATGACTATTAAAGGTATGGGGGGGAGCAGTGTGTTTGAAGTGAAGGATGGTAAGGGTGTGAGAAGGATGATGGTAGCAGAGGGGGTCAAGAGAAAAGGGGTGAGGCAGAAGCAGATGATACTTGGAGGGCTAAGACGGGGTGACAGCTGGTGTCTGATCTGAGGATCCTGCTTCCTCCTCCCCTCACCCTCGAAGTCGTACTACAAAGGCTAACTGACAATAAGAGGAAACTGGATCTAAAAGATCCCCTCGGAAATTTGGTTTGCTAAGATCTTAAATTGTGGAAGTTAGTAAGTAGAGGGGAGGGTCAAAAGAGCAAAGGCGAAGAGGAGGACTTGGTAGCTTAGCACACTAAGGTGTGTAACATAAACCTTCAGCAAGATCGACTTAAGCTTCAAAACGTCTCTCAGTCAAACAGCCTGTCTTCTGTATTTGTATTCTGTCCTTTGTCACTTAGAAGCTGAACCTACAGAAATGTTGGTGTTCATAAACTGCTGAAAAAAAATACACTTTGAAGACTAGAAAACAGGCCAAGTAATTTTCCAAGTAAAAACTTGACCATGAACATTTAGGGCAGAGACATAATCTTGATCTTAGTTTTGATCATTTGAATACGTTTATGAAGTAATCAAGTTTTTTTATGCATGATTAATGTACGACGCTTAGTATGACATTCAAAACAAAAGAGTTTCCAGACCATCAGATGGTAGCCAGAGTTTTAGTGAACATGGTGTCCTATCAGGTGATGTCACCTATTTTTGTTTGTTGCAATCTTGGGTCAAGGATGTTTGTGCTGACTCCTACCTGCCAGTCTGTTGTTGACACGATTGTGTCTTAACCAAAGCCACAGGATCGCTGATGACAATGTGTTCACCTCTGCAAGACCCTCCATTGCCATGTTCTCAAAGTGCTCAGCACAATGCCTGCAGCCAAAGAAGCTGTAGACGTAGTTTCTCATCGCACTCAGCACCTCCTTGGAATCTTTGAAGGAAAAATAAAAATAAACCAATTAATTCCCAAGCCAGCAATCTGATTCACATGAGACAAAAGATGCTGCAATGCGATCATTATTTTCTTTCTTAGATCACTTCAAACACTTCTGTCTGTGTCCTGTAACTTTTAACAAGATATTCAGAAGGAGACTAAGTTTGAATGCAAAATCTCAGAGATGACCTTCTCTGTTTTATTTTATTCCCTGGATAAATCTCCAAACAATCCCCTGTCCTTGTAAAGCCAGTGGTCTCTGTACATTATAAAATGTGCTGTAGCCTGTCAGCTTGCTAATGGAGTTGCAGGTCCACAGCTTCCTGGATTCCCACGGTTATGTGGGCCAGGAGTCACAGAGAGCTGGGTTAACCATTATTGAGATGAATGCGCTCTACGAACAGGATAACCCAATCTAGAGATTATAGGACGTTAACCCTCTGTGTGAATGGTGGCCAGGCTGTTGTCTCAGGACTTCAACAGTCCATAAACATATTTCCCTGAACCTGTATGCTTTTGTTCTCAGCTTAGCAAGACCTTTAGATGAACCAAACGGACAGTGGGAGTGTGTTTGGAAGTGTGTTTGAGTGTGCTCTTTGTGAAAATAATGCACTAATTGTATTATTTTCTGGTTCAAACGTTGAACAATTTGTTCCTAACTTTAATAATCCAAAGTTTATGTGTATAAATGAATGCAATGTAATGGCCAACTCTGTACAGTATGTTTGTGTGTGTTTACCTATTAAGCTGGTGGTCTGTGGGGTGCCATATGGACACCCCTTTTGGCCCGTCCATCTGCAGGTCACATGATGGTCCGTAAACCTTGGGATTAACCTCTGTGGATGTGTGTGTGTGTGTGTGAATGTGTGTGTGTGTGTGTGTTTGTTTCATTCCCCTAATCTTACATAATCCCTTTTCACACAGTCACAATTAGGCTCAATTTTAGCAGAGACAAAACGACAAAGCATAGGACAAAAAACAAAAAACAATTCTGACCAATATATTTATATACTTCTTTGTATGTTCTAGGTCTTTCTCTATAAAGTGTTAAATAGTGTCAGTGTAAAAACAAAAAACTGTAAACAATTAATTTCTGAAATGTTTTGTGGACTAAGCTTTATTCTTAGTCCTGCAGTACCCCATCTTCACGAAAGCTCATTGGCCCTTTTCAAGAAGCAATACAATATCAGTGTGTGTACCTGAGCTTCCAGTGGTCTTGGCCTGGACAGTGAGAACATGGAAGAGAGTCCACAGCCCACATGGGTAACGTCGCAGGTGGGATTGGGAACTCTGACAGCCCACCCAGCGTGCGCCTTCAGGCAAAGCAGTGTCTGGAGACTGAGAGAAAAGCAATTCGACACACAGACATTACATATAGACTAAAAATAATAACAGTACAAGAAAACAAATTATTATTGCACCTATTGTTTGATATATAGCCTACCTGCAATTAACATTTTCAACAAACCCTGGAGAATGAAATCAAACAGACCCACAAGTATTGTGTCTTTAATTAAGGCCTGATAAGCCTATACTTCCTTTCCTTGAAACTGTTAAAAAGCCCCTTTCCCTGACATGCTTTCGTATTTCTATTGTTATAATAAGTGCTTAGGTTTGTTAGGGATGGTTATGCACTCACAGCCAACTTCATGTGAGAAGTTATACATTTCAAACATTACCAATGACCTTTGGCTCACTGTTTCAATCATGTTTATTTTTCCTAACTATTCTTAGCATTCAGCTGACATTTCAACTATTTATAATTTGAGTTAGCAGCTGTTCATGACTTACTTAAGCGAGCCATAACAAGCTAACTATTAATTGTTTATTTATTTAACTAGCTCTTCTTAGTGTTTGTCTGTGGCTTAAAGCTTTTTTTTTTTTAATGATTACGGATTACTTGAGCTAGCTATAGGCCATCTAAAAGTTCTACCAGCAGTTTATGCAGAACTTTTGGATAACTACAGCAGTTAGTTTTTGCTAGCTTGGTCAACTGTGTTCATTACTCTATCTAGTTATTTGAACTGAACATACATTACTTTAGCTAGATATTTCTACTTTTTAAACATTACGTATAACTACTTAATCTGTTAGTTCTTTGATTTGAGCAAACCACTTTAAGACGTTTTTGTAACTTTAACAGATAGGCCCCATGTACAAATTGTCCACTCTAGTGAATTTTAGCACAACCAATTTTAATTGTGTTGGGCATGACAGCTAGCTTAAAATGTGGATATTACATTTTTCAATCAACCATAATTAACATTTTACTTAATTTGATGTAATTAAAGGTAAAATACTTGTGTATACTTGAGGAAATGTGTGCCTTTAAAAAAAAGTTAGTCAATATTCAAAACCCTTATTTTACACATCAGCAGGAGTGAATGTGCTTAGCAAGTGTCACAGATTAGAGGATAAAAGACAGTGTTGAGAGAAATAACACCATGACATTTTTACATTTTTAATCATTAATATTAAGGGTTAACAGCTCGCTTAAATGTGGTATTCCCTAAATCCCAGAGACTCTCTGAAAAGTAGTCTCCACAACATCACTGAACCTGTGTAACTTAATGAAAGCTGTTCCGTGTAGTTTTCTTGATCAATAGGAAGTCAATCTCAGGTTAATGGCTAAGCCCTCCACTAATGAACAGAAGCCATCCAGATCTCTAACCACCAGCCACAGTTGGATCCAATAAGATATTTTCTTTGACATAAAGTCGTTTCTCTCGCCACACTGCATTGCCATCACTTGTGTGATTGACAGGGTTACTCACATGTCAATAGTAAAGATTTTCTGTAGCCTATGTGTATGTGTGTCTGTACAGAGTCCATTTCCTCCCGGCCGAAGTCTATTCATACCTTCCCATTGATTCATTGATCAATTGATTTGCCTGCTAAAAGCTAATGATGTAAGTAAGTGACTGTTTCAATTTGCGTGGGGGGCATAAACTGAAGGCATGCAGGCTTCATTCCAAAAACAACAGCACATAGCTCCTCAGTTGTATACGCTGGCACTGTGGGGGACAAAGTCAATGTTGATATACCTAGATATTCTATTTTGTCATTTCTTTAACAGAGTGGGTATCATTTCCATTCAAAGTCTGTTATTTGTAAAATTATAATTTGCATTTGTTTCTCTTTTTGCAATATGTAATGGATGGACTAGTTCAGAGTCCAAAGATAAACAAAAAGATATGAAAGAGAAACAGTTGACGAACAAAAGGGGGATCCGTATGTTGGCTTTACGGTCAAAACAATAAAAAGCAAAAAAAACTTCACCAAAGGGATGAAAAAGGTCAAATGTATTTGTTATTTGTCTTGGACTCACCTGTGCTGTGTTATCCAGTAACTCTCTGAGTGCCTCATAAGAAATCTCATCGCCTGCCTGGTTAAGCCAAGAGTTAACAGATCTTAAAAGGTTCATCACGGTTGGACGGCCTGGAAAGTACTGCAGATTAAAAAACAAAAGAGAATAAGATGACTGTTGACTTCAAGAATTGACAAAGATTTGGAGCAAAAGTATCTTTAGAAAAACTTTGATTCATCTATAAGTTATTAGTTATATAAAATAACTGAACAATATGAAGAAATGACTTATTCAGTAAATATATTCACTTATATAATAAAATTCTTACTAACATCGTTTATAGTTATTTCACAAAGCGGAAGTCTCATCACTAGACTATATTTTAGTCATAACATCCACAGCAGATGATGCCATTATAACAGCACTTCACACACCCATCACCATTGTAGACCATAAGAACACATAATGTAAGTTTGCTATTTGTTGATTTTAGTTTCAATACCATCATTCATTATAAACTGGAGTAAAAATTGAGCAAACTGGCCTTAAGCAGTTCCCTGTGTATGTGGATATTAGACTCCAAAGTGTGAGGATGGGAAACCCCACCTTGTTCACTCTGGTCCTGAACACAGTAACACTGCAGGGGTGTGTCCCCAGTCCCATCCTCTACTCCCTCTTCCCCATTCACGCCACTAGCACCATTGTAAAGTTTGCCAACGGCGACCCAATAGTAGGACTGAGAATGAGAGAGCTTGCAGGGAGGAGGTTCATCATTTGATACGGTGGTGTTCCCATAACAACCAGGACTTAAACACAACAAAAACCAAATAAATTATTGTGGAATGAGGAAATTGACACTGAAAACTCTGCTTTCTGGATATGTGGGGAGGGTTCAAGTTCCTTATGGTTCACATCTCAGCTGACCTTAAAACATCTCCTACCACATGTGAAAAGCCCTGCGAGGCTCCACTTATTCAGGAAGCAGAGACAGGCTCACCTCCCACAACCCCTGCTCATCAACTACTATCAGTTCACCACTGAAAGCCTCCTGATCTAATGCTGCACTGTGTGGTTCAGCAGCTGCACAGCAGAGGAAAGGAGGGACCTACAGCGGGTGGGAAGAGCAGCAGAGCGGGTGATTTTGGAAGAAACTACGAGCCCTCAGTGATGTATACACTGACTGGCTTGTAGGAAAGCCAGCTGTGTTCTAAAAGACCCCATCCACCCAGGCTATAGTGCATTTTACCATTGTGTCAATGTTGTTCTTTTAAAGTTATCCGTTTTTCAAATGTGGTTTTATTAATATTTCTGTGTTGTATCTGTGCTGCCACTTACTACCCTGCTGTTGTTTTTTGTACAACAATTAAAGGAGAATCTCTGTCACTGTTGGGACAGACAAAGTTTATCTTATCAAATCTAATGACAATAAAAATCTATTGTCTTCTATTTAGGAAAAAACTGTACTGTCAAGATTATCAGCAGGCATCTCATCCTGAACAATATTGTTCCCACACTTTAACTGCTGTAAAAAAAAATAGGGGTCTGCGTGTTTTTACTCTCAGTCCCTCCAAAGAAAGTGAGTAAATGAGACAGCAGTTAAGTTTAAGCTTCTTCCTCTATTAAGATCCATTTCCTAAGCCACTAACAACCACCTAGTTACCTGAGTACTCAATGCTTTCCCCTGCTGTCTTTACAAAGTACCATGGTAGCAACCACAACTGGGACGAAACACAACACTGTCGCTAGCAAAGTGGGCAACCTGAGGAGAAAAAGGAAATCCAGCTGATGTGCGTCTGAGACCAGTGATGACAGAGTAAAGACAGACACAGACAAACGTGTCTTTACTGACAAAAGAAACTAAAGATTTCCGTATTGTACAGACGATAAAAGAAGTTCTCACTATAAGCCTCTTGGTTAATAATAATGATCCTATTCCCAGAAATACACAACGCAGAGGGATACACTTTTTTTCCAAGACGTAAACAAACAAAGGATTCTTCCACAGTAACTTTTTGCCTCGGCCTAAATCTAATCAAGTTACGTTTTGATTTCTTAGGTGAAAAACAACAACAACAGTCCCTTATCGAGAAGCTGGCTGCATCATGTTTAGGTTTTTTTCCCCGCCAAAGCAAAAAAAAAGTACATATTCACGCCATACTAAAACGAAGTAAATGACAAATAACTTAGTGGTGGTATTGACCAAGACATTTTCTCTAGCTCTGTGCATTACTCTTTGGCTTGACTTGGCAATATGGTTTGTCATCTCACTTTTTTTTTTTTTTTTACATTCAGGTAAAATCATCATTAAACTTTTCCTTTGGCCATCTCTGGTGCATCTAAGAAAAAAAAGACAACTCCTAACAAATATATGGAGACAACAGGACAGAGTTTGTCATGCGACATGTGGACATGTTGACCTCACGTCTTACACCATTTGTCCTTCTGTGCGTCTGAACACAATGGTGAACTTTCTCACACTAACACACACCCCTCACGGGCTCTGGCTCAGCCGCCTATTCATCACTTTTAACAGGATCAGTGTGTTACACCCCGACCACTTAACCAGACCCTCAGTGATTTGCTCAGACCTCCTGGTCCAAGGCTAACAGTTCTGCTCTGATTGTGACCCTTCATGTGCACCACAGTACTCTGCCAGAAATCGTTCCCCCTCCTTCAACCTGGCTGGAATAATGTGTGATGAGAACCAGAATTTCCACATTTTGACATAAAAGTTGAAACCACAGAATGATCTAACTTTATTTCCTGAAAATGTGGTGGCTGTGTGTGTTGAGGGTTTACTCATCTAGTGAAGACTGGCGCAAAGGTGACTCCCTCACAGAAATACGAATCAGACGCGTTATTTAAAAGAATTATGGATGTTATATTTACTTTACTATTCATACTATAACAGGTATCAACATAGCATACTGTATTTCCTCCCTACATGAACACAACATTGAAGGAGAAGCAGACAAAGGCCTGTAACATGTGCAGCTCACTGCTGGGAGAGTGATATAATAGGTTTAGGTCTGGATCTGAGGTCTAGCTGCCAACCAGTCGGAAAAGCTCATTAAACAGTCATATGAATTTAAGCAGAAGAGAAAACGCAGGTGTTTCCAACTAATGGGTTTAACTCAGCATCACCAAAGCATCACTATTCATGAGCTCTGCGGGCCTGCTGATCACCCTATAACACAAAGGTTGTTGAACCCCATTTAAGACTACAAAGAGTCAGCTTGGACTCAGATTTCAGTCAGGGTCATGATGCTCTGCTTTTCTCACACTTTGTCTTATCTTACATTTATTTTTCTTACTGCGTACCTCCCTTTAATCATTGATGACGAACACTGTCAATCAACATGCAAAATGTAATCAAAGATAAAAAAAAAAGTCAATTTAAAGAGAAAAACAGTGTCAAGCGTTGATGACATACACACATTGCATATTCAGATGAAGTAGTAAGTTTAAATTAAATTAAATTATCGAGTATTCATAAAGAAGAAGCGGTCAAAAATGTCTCACAAATTTCCCCCCCCCCCCCCCCGTTTTAAATGAAACTACAGTACACCCCCCGTAAATAACGCTGAGTTAGGGTTTAACTATGGCAGCAGTGTCAGAGTTAGGGAGTGTAATGTAACCTTTCAGATGACACATTTGAAACAAACGGGTCTCATTTTAAAATAGACATTATAAATATAATATGAAAAACATAATGTGCACTTTTGTACTTATAGTCAGAATTTTTAAAAAATATATAATGGAGATATATTTTTTATTGACTCAAGGGTGCGTGTTAGTTCATATATGAAACTGACTGTAATAGTGTCTTAATGTTCACACACACACACACACACACACACACACACACACACACACACACACACACACACACACACACACACACACACACACACACACACACACACACACACACACACACACACACACACACACACACACACACACACACACACACACACACACACACACACACACACACACACACACACACACACAGTAACCCTGTGTCCCTCCAGCCCCCGTCCCACTTGGACCATGACAATCCCCTTCACCCCGGCAATATGTCATTCCTGATCCGATTAGTATCAGCAGCACTTGAGAAACCACAAGCTCCTTGTGGTGAGGGTCCTGAGAGGGAGGCATCTGTTGGCTTCAGCAGGGCAGACCAGGCCAGACCCTGTGTACACGTGTCACATGGTGGAAACTTGTTTTTGTTTGACTACTGCTGAAAACAGACAACGAATCAACAATTACATGGAGGATCCGATTATGAAAACAATATGTGCAGTACATCCAAGATCACATGTACAGCTGGACTCAATAAAAAACAGTTTGCATGTTCGGTAATAAGAAAACATTTTAGACTGAGCTCTGGCGTGAGAAGGGCGAAGGCTCCCCCCCCCCTAATTCTTTGTTTTATTCCTCGGCCCCTCAGCACCCTCTGGCCTGAAGGGCTTCTTTCAAGAAAAGCAGGATAGAGGTGTAATCCTTAAAAACCTTGCTGTAATGCTCTCATGCTTCGCAAGATCCACTTTTTTAATCCTCATATGTAGAGGATACATAAATCCGGCTTCAGCCTGACAAGACACTCAATCTAGTAATATAACGGCCGGGTGCAAAGGAGAGAGAGAAAAAAGAAAGAATGGAAAACCAAACCATTTTTCTGTTGACATGTTTGAGATGCGGGATGGGAAACAGGAAGGATTTTTCAATTCCTAGACAAAACAGAGAATCACTGAATATTACTAGACGAGGAGATTAATGTAAACTAATCCATACATGGATTTTTCCTGTATCCAGATTATTTATGGTTCACTGTTTCGATTCATTTGAACTCAAAGCTGCTGAAGATTCGAATAAACAAGCCTCTCAAATGTGAGTGCTTGTGCTTTGTCCCTCCTTTCTGTAAGAGAGAAGTAAATATGTTTGACTGTTTAAAGCTCATCTAAAGAATGTTGAAACAAAACAAAAAAATAAACAATGGCATCTGATAAAGGAAATGATCCTCAGATGAATTGATCATGAACATAACAACGAGCAGCAGCCCGACAAATAAGAGCTGCATGTATAGTACATACACACTTTCATACCCAAATAAAAATACACCAATCATTTCTTTGTCCAGAATTAAAAAGTGTCTCATGAGTGGGGAAATGTGTCACCTGTGTGTAGTGATGACAGTCGCACTGAGGTAACAGTGTTATGACTCACTTTCTCTCTCTAATCTAATCTAATCAAACGACTCAGCCGGTCACTGTGTCTGTTTTTACATATTGTGTCAGTTATCAGGAAGACAGAAGGCTTTTACAGCGAGCACATTTCTTCATTGAACCCAAGTCATTTTCAAATCATTAAAAACTAAACAAAAGAATTGATGACGTGTTGTTATATTCCGCATATTCTCTACAATTGTAGATGTCAGGAAGAGGCTCATCGGCGTTTCCTTTTCCCATGAGTATTGACTACGAGCCTTCAGTTTCACAACCTGCTTGTTTCTCATACATGTCAAGTGTCTCTAACAAGCCGAGTGACTGAAAGGATTCAGCCTCTTTGTACTGAGATCGCTCAGTCAAACGACAACGAGGACTGTCACAAGTCAGCCGAGTCAACAATGACAGCCTCCTCAGCCATACACAAAGCCCGACTGAGCGCCTGGGCCATTCTGGTAGGGGTGCGGGCTAAAAATACCACAGGGACCTGCTGCTATTGACTAAACAAGCTGGAGCTAATGGGAGACCACTGGAGCCCCCCCCCCCCCCAACACACACACACACACACTCGAGCCCTGACACACGCTTGCTACAATGCCTCCCTAGAGAGTGAGATATAATCAGAGAGATTGGTGGCAGACTCGGGCAGCGAGACAGCCTGGTGTATCGCCAAAAGGGACAGGGCTAGCAGGTCAGGCCTCATCATCACCACATGTTTGCATGGCTGGCACACTTCAGCTCAGCAGGATGAAAAGAGGGAACAAGGCGAGCACGCAATAAGGAGTGTAAGGAAGCATTCTGAAGCAGGTCACCTTTGGAATCTGATCCATCAAAACAAATATAAACCCAGCAAAAACATTTCATAAGAAAGCAAAGTAAACAACAGTGGTTGGAAAGGTTCGACAGGTTTAAAGAGGATAAAGGAGGTCGGGTGTTTAGGAACAGAGGGCTGTCACATTCACAAGTCAGAGGAAATTAGACAGGAGAAATATTTCTCAACAAATAAGAAAGGAGTTGTGCTTCTGTTAGCAAAGGGAGGTTTGCTAGTTATCAGTCTGTGTAAAGTCTATGTGCAGCGAGTGGTTGGCAGCCACGCTTCAATCCCCCTAGGAGCCAACATCAAGAGGGTCAACAATACCCAAGAGAGTCTTTGTGCTCCTACTCCAGTCAATAGCGTCCACTCTGGCTTTCAGTAATGTGAATAAGTGTGCATGGGTTTGTTGGTGACAAACACAGCGTATCTGTCCAAACAACTGAATGGGTAACTCTGCCTAACGATGTGAACGGATTGGGAAGGATACATTTTATACATTTGAAGCCACAAGCAGCGAAACAACGGCTCCAATGTGTCAGTGTGTACACACACATTCTGCTGTCTCACTCTCCACCTGCTGTCGACCTGCTGTTACTACACGTTGTGCTGCTGACTGTTCATGCTTTCTTTGGATCCAAGGGTTCTACAATTTTATTCTCTGACCAACGTCTACAAAGACAAAAAAGATAAATTTTCCCCTAAGAACGTAAAGAGTAAGAATTGAAAATGCTGCTCAATATGCACAAATGAGAAAACATTTTTATTGACCTGAAAATTTTATTTTTGTATTATTTATTGAAAAATTTAGGCCTGATATTGTATTTTATCTTTAGGAATTTTGCAGTAAGTCTAAAGAAACACAATATGATCATTTCTTAATGAATAAGCTGTACAGTATGTATATTATTTGGGTGCGTGTGTGCAGTGTGTCTGCAGACAGTGCTCTCCGTTGTAGCTTTACCTTAACCAGGACAGAGATGTAGTTCTTTAGAGAAATCAGGGCCTCTCCTTTGATGACAGAATGAGCAGCCAGCTCCAGACGCAAAGAGTGGTGCAGCGTGGACTCCAGGTCTGCCATGTACACCCTGGAACTGAACGCAACAGCAAACTTCATGTGAGTAAACGATGTGAGAGTGAGCAGAGAAAGAGAGTCTCGTGTTTGTATTTACTTGTTAAAGGCTCTCCAGGACTCCTGGGTGGTGTTGGTGTTTACGTCTCTGGGGACCGGTGGAGGCTTCCCTGATCTCAACACTCCGGGCAGCCTCTGGAGGGCGTAGGAGTAGAAAGTACGAGCCTCGATGTTGCTGCGGGAGAGAAGGACAAGTGAGATGGATGCTTTGAGCACTTGAAATAAAAATACATTATAAACTATACACAGAAGTATCATTTAATTTCATCTGGATCCCTCTGTTTCAAAGTCTGAATGTTTCATGCTGATTTGTTTTCTTCCTTTAGTGGTTCCAACTTCCCAACAGTTTTGTACAGACCAGATTTATAAAGAATGGTCCATAAAGACTTCTTCCATTAAATTCAAAAGAATTTAACATCTCCCTCATCAATGACCTTCGTGAAAAACAGAAGAACTGAATGCAACTTTGACACAACATAGAAGTGGTTGCAGAATACTGACATGTTTTATCATCATACATGTATACATTGTTTGGTTGTCCAAAACATTTTAGTTTATTGAACCACTATTATTGAACCTATTAGTTCAAATATTAATGGAAGCTTCACAGGTTTTTGACCGTGCGTTAGACCTTCTGTTAAACTGTTAAAATTTACTTTGACATTTTTTCAGTAAACCTTTTGAAACGAAGGAAAGTTGTCTTGTTTTTTCGCTCGCGTTGCAAATACTGTGAGTTGACTCCAAACAGAGTCAACAGAGGATACAGAGGACGGTACAGAAATACAGAGGACAAAGAAAGAGACGGAGTGCCACGACAATGCCCACGACTTAAACCAGCAACAACCTCATACCAAGGCCATTTTTTTATTCCACATTTTGTTTCAGCTGTATACGGCGCTAAAAACAAATGTTTTATGACCAGTGATATTCAGCATGTGTTTTACACACTTACGGGAATGCATTTCAAACACTGAGCAGATGGTGCCAGAGTATCGTGGAACTGAGAGAGATTGCTGATCATTAAGTCGTGTGACGACGCCGCAACTGGAGTCACTGCTCTCTCTTTCTGTCTCCCTCTGTAACCTTCCACCTCTCACATCCTCCTCTCATTTGCCTTCCCCACTTGTCAGAGAAAGAGAGAGGGAAAGAGAGAGGGAAAGGGAAAGAGAGAGAGAGAGAGAGAGAGAGAGAGAGAGAGAGAGAGAGAGAGAGAGAGAGAGAGAGAGAGAGAGAGAGAGAGAGAGAGAGAGAGAGAGAG